>NC_056051.1:18594669-18912210 GCF_004379255.2 Salvia splendens | reverse complement strand
GCCACCCGCGGGACGCATTGCGGGTGGCCTTAAACACTGCATGCCTATGTGTACTGAAATACCTAAAACTAGCTTCCCCAAACTTTAATACAAATAATGTGTAGTCCCTTACTAGTAGTATTTGATAGATCCAAAGTTTAATTACGGTGACAGCTATATAGCAACTATTTTAACCGTTTCCTAGCAATAAACAATCAGCAACAAACGTTGATTTCGATAATACTTGAAATTAAATATTGGACATTGCTGACAAAACATAGTAAAATATTCATGCTGTTTAAGTAGCAAGGGATTATCCAAAACTGCATATGTTTTTCCCATGCGGCGCTAAGCATGCGTAACGCCATGGGCCGGGCCGCAAATCGCGAGTCCCGGCCCGTCCCATGCATTACACGGAAGGCCGGCACGGCTCAGGCCCGTCCCGGGGCCGCGTTCCCGGCCTGGGGAGCGTCCCGCGTCACGGCCCGGGACGGCGTTGCACGGTGACGGGCCGCAACTGGCGAGTCCCGGCCCAGCGTTACACGGTCCTCGGGCCGGGCCGCAACCAAATTTTTTTTATTTTATTTTAAATTCGAAAATTTTTTCTATAAATACTACTCCATTTTCATACACATTCAACTTCACATTCAACTTCAAATCTCTTCCTAGAATTCGAAAAAATGCCTCCTCGTCAAAGAATATTCGAAGATCAATTGACCCGAGTGTTAGGAGAGGCGGTACCAGCAATCCAAGAAGAAATGAACAACGAAGTTGAACGCTTCCAAGCTGCTATTCAAGCTTGGAACGAACAATGAACCCGGGTACCACGTACTCGGATGTATATTCACCGAGACCGTGAACAAGCTGCCTTGCGGCTTTTCACGGATTATTTCTCTAGAGATCCGCGATGGAGTGATCAGATGTTCCGTCGCCGGTTCCGGATGCGGAGGCCTTTGTTCATACGCATTGTCAACGCCGTTGTAGCTCGTGACCCGTATTTCTGCCAAACTACCGATGCTGTGGGCCGGGAAAGTATATCGACGTTGCAGAAATGCACGTCTGCCATTCGTCAACTCGCTTACGGAACTACATCAGATATGTTCGATGAGTATCTCCATGTAAGCGAGCCTACTGGACGGGAGTCCCTCGCTAGATTCTGTCGGGCAGTCGTCGAAGCATTCAAGGATACGTACTTGAGAAAGCCAACGACCGACGACGTTAGCAAGTTGGTCGACATGCACGAGCGGGCCCATGGCTTCCCGGGGATGCTTGGAAGCATCGACTGTATGCACTGGCAGTGGAAGAATTGTCCAACGGCTTGGAGAGGACAATACACTAGCGGGCACAAGGGCACACATCCCACGATTGTGTTGGAGGCCGTTGCCGATTGCAGATTGTGGATCTGGCATGCCTACTTTGGTGTCGCGGGGTCCAACAACGACCTCAATGTGTTGAACGAGTCTCCATTGTTCAACGACTTGTGTGCTGGGCGAGCACCGAACGTAGAGTTCACGACCAACCACCGTCGGTATAGTATGGGGTACTATCTGGCAGACGGGATCTACCCTCGATGGCCCGTGTTCGTGAAGACTATCACAGCTACGACAACCGATCGGAGGGTAATGTTTGCCCAAAGGCAAGAGGCGGCTCGGAAAGATGTCGAGCGTGCATTCGGAGTCCTCCAAGCGCGGTGGGCTATCGTAAAGGGAGCGGCCCGTGGTTGGCAGCGGTCAAACATCGCCGACACAATGTATGCATGTATCATAATGCATAACATGATCGTTGAGGACGAACAAGATAACGTCACTTTGTGGAGCGACGATCCGCTCGCCAGCACCGGGAGTAACTACGTTGTCACCGAGCCGCCCGTGCAGGGCCTTCCTCACGACATCCGCAATGCTATGGCTCGTTCAGCTGCTATGCGCCAAGAGGAACAACACACTCGCCTCCAAGCCGATCTAATCGAAGAAATTTGGACTCGCAACAACGTTTTCCAGCATTGACGTTATGTTTTTATGTATTTTATTTTCAGTTTGAAAATTTATATGTTGTAATTTTGCAGTATTCGATGAAATTAAATTTTCCGTGTTATAAATTTGCAGTGTTTTTTTATTTTACTTTCAAAATAGGTTGGAGTTGTGAATAGTGTCATTTATTAGTTGCGACCCGGGCCGCAACCTGCAGGGTTACAGCAGTTGGGGCCTGGGCCGCAACTGTAGAAGAATGATGACGTGGAGGGGACTTGGGGCCGAAAATGGGGACGGGGTTACTGATGCTCTAAGGGCAATATGTACTTTTGCTTTAATTAGCTCATGACGTGTTGCGGAAAAATTCTATGTACTTTTGCTTTAATTAGCTCATGACGTGTTGCGGAAGAAGTTATGTTCACTTAAAAAGTACTAGTAATATAATCACTACTGTCAATAATAAATAATGCTTGTATACTGCATTATTTAAATAGATTACCTAATTACGTAATGCCAAATATTTAAATAGTAAACATATCTCCATCATAAGCTGTCTGTTTTCCAATGTGAAATGCTTAGTTGTTTACCTACCATTAAATAGTACAATTTACGGTACGATTATTCAATTGTCTGCGCTTTGGAGTATTATTCAAAGATATGTAAGAGCCAAAAAACGGCAAAACTATTTTACTTTAAATTTATATTTCTTAATAAATAAATTCCATCACTTTACACACTTTTATATTTGGAGAATTATTTTATCAAAAAAAAATCATTTGGAGAATTTTAAAGTCCAAAACTTTCTACAACTAATCCATCCACCATCATGTGTCGCCGCAATATATACGCGATTTTATGAAATGTGTTCATGTTTATTTTTGGTAAGTATGATACGAAAATTTGTAGTTTGATTATAACTCGGAATGTACTTAATTAGCATGTCTTATGTTAGCGTATCTAATAAGAAATCGAATCATAAAAACTCACAATTAATTTTTGGATAGACCAGTAACCGGATAATAAAATAGAAAGTTCATCATTTTAATTAACAAGAGAATAATTTTGTAAAAATTCAAAATAAGTCATTTTTTCATGGGAAATCCCCAGATCTATGCACGTGATTCTTGCACGTGCAAACTCCCAGTGAAAATTTGTTGAAAATGGAAAGTACAACTAGTATTATACTATTCCATATTAACGTCTTAGCCAAGTACACTAAAAATATATTTCTCAAGTTCGGTTAGCCAACCATTTTCCATCCACATTCACCATCACCATATCTGAACATACATGACAAGGAACGTGGCCACGAACCAAGTCACTAGACCGGCCAACTCCAAAGAGATAGCGCACGATCTACGGGGTGTACACTAGCCCGACCAGGGTTTGCAGCTCTACTGGGACCCGAATTCGATTAAACATACATAACATAGCCACTTCAGATAGGTTCCTCAAAACACAAAACATGGCAAGACAAACATTTTCATCTCCTTTTCACATCAAAATATATTTAGGACATAGTCCTTATTTAAAAAGAAAGTCCACCTCAAATGCTTAACTCCTCAACACTTTCTTGTTCCAGCCGCAACAACGTGCACAAGTTAACCCTTTTTGAAATATCATGATATGCAAAATTATACTTTACAAAATAATAAATTTAACAATGTATGCATCCTAAGTGTGTGCTCTATTTATCCCTTTCTCTTTTCTTAGCAAAACCTCATATCTCAAACTTGTTCCAACGTCACTCAAAAATTAAGAATTCAGACTCATCAATTATATACAAAAATTAAGAATTCAGACTCATCCGGTTACTGGTCTATCCAAAAATTAATTGTGAGTTTTTATGATTCGATTTCTTATTAGATACGCTAACATAAGACATGCTAATTAAGTACATTCCGAGTTATAATCAAACTACAAATTTTCGTATCATACTTACCAAAAATAAACATGAACACATTTCATAAAATCGCGTATATATTGCGGCGACACATGATGGTGGATGGATTAGTTGTAGAAAGTTTTGGACTTTAAAATTCTCCAAATGATTTTTTTTTTGATAAAATAATTCTCCAAATATAAAAGTGTGTAAAGTGATGGAATTTATTTATTAAGAAATATAAATTTAAAGTAAAATAGTTTTGCCGTTTTTTGGCTCTTACATATCTTTGAATAATACTCCAAAGCGCAGACAATTGAATAATCGTACCGTAAATTGTACTATTTAATGGTAGGTAAACAACTAAGGCCATCCACAACGCTGTCTCTATACCGTCTCTTAAACCGTCTCTTAACTACTATTTGGGCACTATTTGAGGGCCCCACTGTCCTTTTTGCCTCCATCTCTTAACTAAGAGACGGAACCTGCAACGCTCCGTCTCTTAACCGTCTCTATACCGTCTCTTAATTACTATTCATTCAATTTAATTTATAATTTTTTTTTAAAACCCAATTCAATTTAAACAAACACACTTTATTAAAATTAAAACAAAATAAAAAAACACACAAAATAAAAAAACACACAAAATAAAAAAACACACAAAATAAAAAAAACACACAAAATAAAAAACACACAAAATAAAAAAACACACAAAATAAAAAAAACACACAAAATAAAAAAACACACAAAATAAAAAAAAATTAATCGGAAGGGCTAATCATCCTCCGGAGGCGGTCGAGGTTGAGGGGGAGTCGGAAGGCCAAGTTGTGCTGCCATATGCACAATTCCGTTCCACCAGGCCGCGTATTGGGAGTGCGAGAAGCGGGAAGTGTCCGCCATTGTGGCGGTCATGTACGCCACCATAAGTGTGTCCGAGCCTCCTCGCGAGCCCGATCCTGAGGCCGGCTGGCTTGATTCGCCTCGGCCCTTCCTTGCTCTAGCCGCTTTCGCCGCCTTCGTCCCTTGCGGCCGACGGCGCCTACTCGCGGATCCTCCTGCATCGCCGACCGTACCCGCAAACTCCTGGGATTCAGCATCATGTTGGCTGATGCCTTCAGCAGTGTCACCACCAGACGCACCAGCACTAGACGAGTATTGGCCACTCGCCGTATGCTTCGTGCGCTTCGAGTTTGAGCCCGAGCTGGAGCGGAAACCGCCGGCCCATCGTTCCTCGTCCTTGACGGCGCGCCAAACATCAACAAATCTGAATTGATGTCCCTCGTCCTGGTAGTAGGCGCGCAAAGCGGACGTCAAAATGTCGGTGGCCGTGGCGCCGCTTTGGTAGCGCGCCTCTTCCGCCGAGTAGATGCCGCAGAATTTTTTGACCTGTCGGTCGACTCGGTCAAAGTGACAGCGGATCATTTTAACTGTGCGCTTGCGGGAGCGGTTCGGCTTTATTTGGTGGTAGACCTCGACAACCTTTTCCCAGAAACACTTCCGGGTTTGTTGATTCCCGACGATGGGATCGTACGAGACCGTGATCCAGGCGTTGTACACCGCCATCGTTTCGAGGTTGTTGTACGGATGTCGGCCAAGATCCTCTTCCTCTTCCTCTTCTTCCTCCTCGTCCTCGCCCGTCTGGGGTTGTACACTGCCTCGGCCACCTCCACCGCCTCGCCCACCTCCACCGCCTCGGCCTACTCCCGGCGTGGGATCAACTGGAAAATCCTCCCGGATCTGGGATAATCCCTGCGAAAACCGCGGGACGTTGGGACGAACATATGCATCAAGGTCAAAATTGGGTGGTTGGTACCCCCCCGGCGTCGCCGAACCCTGGGTCCCCGGCGTTGACGAACCTCCACCGCCCAATGTGTTGATCATGTTCTCCCAATCGCCGAATGAGTTGAGATCCCACCCGCCGGAGCCGGAGCCGCCATAGTTGCCCTCGCCGTCGCCGGACATCTTGAGTTGGGTTATGAAAATTTCAGCGAAAATTTGAGAGAAAATTTAGATGATATGAAGAATAGATGTGTAGTTGTGTGTAAATGAGGATGGGTTTAGGAGTATTTATAGAGTAAAAAATTTAATAAAAAACAAAAAAAATAAAAAAAAAAACAAAAAAACGGTAATAATACCGTTACAAATTTTTTTTTTATTTAAATTCGAATTTTTTTTAAAAAAAAATATTTATTGCGTCAGCACGTGACGACGCCCACTCGCGGGCCGGCGAGTGGGCGTCACGCACGACGCCGGGCTGCGCCACGTCGCCTAGGCGCGTGGCGAGACAGCTCGTCTCCTGGCTCGGCGAGTCGAGACGCGCGACGAGACGCGGGACGAGACGGGACGAGATGGAGGCTGCAACGCGTCTCGCCGGGGTCTCGTCTCGCTGAGACGAGACGCGAGACGCCGGCGAGTCCCGTTGTGGATGGTCATTTCACATTGGAACAGCTTATGATGGAGATATGTTTACTATTTAAATATTTGGCATTACGTAATTAGGTAATCTATTTAAATAATGCAGTATACAAGCATTATTTATTATTGACAGTAGTGATTATATTACTAGTACTTTTTAAGTGAACATAACTTCTTCCGCAACACGTCATGAGCTAATTAAACCCATAGTGGAACTACATCTTAAATAGTTAATTGTATAACAAAAACAAATGTTATCTACTTACATAAAAAAATGGATGCTATTAATTTCATGTGCATTATTAACATGCACCACATGCACAAAAATTGTATTAATTATATGTATACATAATGAGGCGTAATCAATTGCTAACTTTCTTTAAGTTGAACTCTATTAATTCATCAATGCATATTAATATGTAAACACATAATTTTGTTGACATTTCAATATATTATGTTGAGATTTTAATGTCATTGTGTTGATATTTTTAACACACTGCGTTGATGAGTTAACAAAGTTAACATCTTAAAAAGTTAACAATATAACACGCTCCTATACATAGGGCACATATATATAATCTAAAAATACATAATTTGTTGAGTATTATACACTAAACTTGAGGTATTATATAGGAGTAATTGCAACGGATTTTATGTATGCAAATTGTTAGTAGAATATATAAGGGGTATATTTTTATCGTATCAAATTCGAAAAATCAGTTACATTTTGACATTGTATACATGAAAAATATGTGATTGAATTTAGACATTATGAGACGAATTTGTGAGACATAGATGATGATGTCATCCCATTGGTTGGGTGGGTGTAGGTGCATTTATAAGTAGAGGTTTGAGTTGTTTAGTTATCCCCAAAGAAGAGTGAGAGGCATTAATATTAATGGAGGAGGCAAGCAACAAGTTCGTAGCAATAAAGGGCAACATAGATGGGGGTCCAGAGGAATCCGATTTCGAAATCAAGAGTGAAACAATTTGGGTGTGGCTAAAGGCAAATGAAGTAGAGGTGATCGTCAAGAATCTGTATGTATCCGTGGATCCGTACCAGCTCAATCGCATGAAATCCCCGAGCTCCTGGCCATGTAAGTAGTAGTAATTCATATTTTTATTTATGCATGTGAGTATGTGTTTGTGTTTGGATGCCGTTAACTTTTGTTACCAACATGAAAAATGAGTAGTATTAAGAGAAAATTATTTGTGCGGTGCAGGATTTAGTGGACTAACGGCGTATGGAGATGGAGGGTTTTTGGCCATCCACTGTGCTGTTTCTATACCGTCCCTTAAATACTATTTGACCACTATTTGAGGGCCTCACTATTCTTTTTTCCTCCATCCCTTAACTAAGAGACGGAACCTGCAACGCTCAGTCCCTTATTCCGTCCCTTAATTACTATTCATTCAATTTCATTTTTTTTATTTTTTTTCCCAACCCAATTCAATTAAAACAAACACACTTTATTAAAAAAGCACAACATAAAAAACACAACATAATTTAAAATATAAATTTAAAGAAAAATAAAAAAAAAACTATTCCGCCGGCTAATCATCCTCCGGAGGTGGTCAAGGTTGAGGGGGAGTCGGAAGGCCAAGTTGTGCTGCCATATACACAATTCCGTTCCACCAGGCCGTGAATTGGGCGTACGAGAAGCGGGAAGTGTCCGCCACCATAAGTGTGTCCAAGCCTCCCCGCGAGCCCGATCCCGAGGCCGGCTGACTTGATTCGCCTCGGCCCTTCCTTGCTCTAGCCGCTTTCGCCGCCTTCGTCCCTTGCGGCCGACGGCGCCCACTCGCGGATCCTCCAGCATCGCCGACCGTACCCGCAAACTCCTGGGATTCAGCCTCAGGTTGGCTGATGCCCTCAGCGGTGTCACCACCAGACGAGTATTGGCCACTCGCCGTATGCTTCTGCGCTTCGAGGTTGAGCCCGAGCTGGAGCGAAAACCGCCGGCCCACCGTTCCTCGTCCTTGACGGTCTGCCAAACATCAACAAATCTGAATTGATGACGTTCGTCCTGGTAGTAGGCGCGCAAAGCGGACGTCAAAATGTCGGTTGCCGTTGCGCTGCTTTGGTAGCGCGCCTCTTCGGCCGAGTAGATGCCGCAGAATTTTTTGACCTGTCGGTCGACTCGGTCAAAGTGAGAGCGGAGCATTTTAAATTTGCGCTTGCGGGAGCCTTTCGGCTTTATCTGGTGGTAGACCTCGCAGACCTTTTCCCAGAAACACTTCCGAGATTGTTGATTCCCGACGATGGGATCGTACGAGACGGTGATCCAGGCGTTGTACACCGCCAGCGTTTCAAGGTTGTTGTACGGATGCCGGCCTAGATCCTCTTCCTCTTCTTCCTCTTCCTCCTCGTCCTCGCCCGCCTGGGGTTGTACACCGCCTCGGCCACCTCCACTGCCTCGGCCTACTCCCGGCGTGGGATCAACAGGAAAATCCTCCCGAATCTGGGATAATCCCTGCGAATACCGCGGGGCGGAGGGACAGACATATGCATCAAGGTCAAAATTGGGTGGTTGGTACCCCCTGGCGTCGCCGAACCCTGGGTCCCCGGCGTTGACGAACTTGTACCGCCCAATGTGTTGATCATGGTCTCCCAATCGCCGAACGCGTTGAGATCCCACCCGCCGGAGCCGGAACTGCCGTAGTTGTCGTCGCTGTCGCCGGACATCTTGAGTTGTTATATGAAAATTTGAGAGAAAATTTAGATGATAGGAAGAATAGATGTGTAGTTGTATGTGAAATGAGGATGAGTTTAGGAGTATTTATAGAGTAAAAAAATTAATTAAAAATAAAAAAAAATTTAAAAAAAACAAAAAATTGTATTATTACCGTTACAAAATTTTTTTCTTTTATTTTTTATTTTGTTTTTTTAAAATTCGAATTTTTTTAAAAAAATATTTATTGCGTCAGCACGTGACGACGCCCACTCGCGGGCCGGCGAGTGGGCGTCACGCACGACGCCGGGTCGCGCCACGTCGCTTAGGCGCGTGGCGAGACAGCCCGTCTCGTGGCTCGACGGGACGCGGGACGGCGCGGGATGGGACGGCGAGCTGCAACGCGTCGCGCCGGGGTCCCTTCTCTCCGGGACGGGACGCGAGACGCCGGCGAGACGCGTAGTGGATGGTCTTATGAAGTATGCAAGCCGAAGAAGGGAGATAGCGTGTTTGTGTCAGCGGCTTCGGGCTCTATGGGAAGTCTGGTCGGGCAGTATGCGAAGCTATTTGGCTGCCGTGTCGTCAGCTGTGCCGGCACCCAGCAAAAGGTACAACTCTTCTAATACAGACCAAATAAGAGAACTCATTCCAAAAGACTAACCTGTTAGGAAAGAGAACTCATTTAGTCTATATATCCCACATCAATTGTTCTTAAAGCCGATGTGGGAATTGAGTCCCGTGACATCTTCTCTCACAAAACGACAAAATTTGCGGAACCTTTCTCATATGGCCTGCACTCGGTGCATTTGTCAGTATTACTTAGAAATAAATAAATAAACTTACTTAAATTCTGCCTAATTAAAGTTTTAAGCTATCTACATGTAAGAAATTAATATTCTAATTGTATATCTTGAATGAAGTGCATCAAACCATAAGTCAATTATTTTATTTACAGCATATTTTTAAACTATGATAGAGACAAAAACAATAAGGTGCACTTATGTTTAGTCAAGCTTTATTTGTAATTGAGATGTCATGAAAATAAGTCTGTCAATAAAATTTGAAAATAGAATATTAAATAATGAAATTATGTTTTTACAAAATACTCTCTCCGTTTCTCCACAGTTGAGTCATTTTTCCATTTTAGGAAGTTCCCTCATAATTGAGTCATTTCCCTATATAGTAATTACTTTACTCTCTCTTAATTTATTCTCTCTATTTTATTCATTTTCTACTTTATTCCCTCTACTTTTTTTCCTCTCTTACTTTTTTATTTATTTATTTAACACATTCAACATCCATTTTTTAAATTCCGTGCCGAAAAGTTTTGCTTCAACTATGAAAAAACGGAGAGAGTATTATCGTTTTTATCTATGTTCAACGCGGCGATGTTTCACAAAAATAAAGCAAATATTCTCCTGACCTATTCTGATTTATAATTGCAAATGTTGCTCCTCGATATAAGCGCAATATTAAATTGATTATTTTCTTCATTTTTGTCCTAACTAGTAAACATAAAAACCAATGGCTGAATTCTCCAAAATTACCACTTTCTACATAGATTTGTTAATATGTGTTTTTTATGTAAATTTGCTAGCTACTAGTATTACTATAAGTTGATCTATGATTTTTTTGTATATAGTAAAAGAAATAGTTTTGTAGAATCCTGAATCATGTAGGATGGTTGAATTATGCAGGTTGACTTACTTAAGGAAAAGCTTGGTTTTGATGATGCTTTCAACTACAAGGAAGAGAACGATCTCAAATCCGCTCTAAAAAAGGTCTAACACCTACATCTAAAATAATTTTATAATAGTTAAATTATTATCATGTTTTATTTTATGATACGGCTAGATTTGAATTTTCTATGTGGCAATCTTCTGCATCTAAGTTTGTGTAGATTCCGAATACATAAACTTTGGATTTAGCGTGAGTTTACAAAATTTATAACAACTACTAAAAGTATCTAACTGAAATTAGAAACACAATTAAATTTTATAATGCGTTGGTTCTAATAATTTGTCAATCTAATAAGATGAACAAATTGAAATGTCGCATGGAAAATTTACATATACTATAATATTTCTGAAGTTTTTTGTCTTAATTATTTTTATCATTTACTCAGATACTTCCCGGATGGAATGGACATATATTTCGACAATGTGGGCGGGAAGATGTTGGAGGCGGCGGTGGCGAACATGAAGCAGTTCGGGCGGGTGGCAGTGTGTGGCGTGATGTCCGAATATACCGGCAACGGTAAGAGGGCGGCTCTGGATATGCTGGATGTGGTATACAAGAGGATCACCATTCAAGGATTTCTAGCTGCCGATTACTTGAAATGCTATGCCGATTTCATGAAGACTACCACCGACCACCTCCGCACCGGAAAAATGCACTCACTTTGCGACATCTCGCACGGCGTCGAGAGTGTCCCGGGTGCTTTCGTAGGCTTGTTTTCCGGTGAAAATATTGGAAAAAAGATTGTCCAAATTGCAGATCAATGATTTTTCATTATTAACAATATAGACTATAGAGGAATGCGTACGTATGTCATGGATCATTTTATGACCGAATTGTTCTATTTTATAAAGCTTGAATTTGATGATTCCCTAAGTTAGAATTTCGAAATGTTCGTCATCCGAAATATTTACGCCAATCCAATTTACATAGTTATTGCATTTTTAATACTCAACCATCTGAAGTTTACCTTGAAGCAATACTAATATATTCATAAATTATAGTTTGCGAGTACACTGCTAAGATATTGTGAAATATTTGGCCCGACCTGCATTAATTGCCTGACCCAAAACTACGAATCTAGCATTCCATCTGTTCCATAAAAATATAAACTTTTTTACATGTTTATATGCACAATTAGTTAAAAGAGAAAGAAAAAATAATGGAAGTTCTATTTCTTAAGGGCTTCATTATGTCCTAAAAATAAAAAATATTTGAAAGCCCACTAATATAATAAAAATGGCCCAAAGTTAAAAGCCCAATAGAGCTTATTCCTTAATTCAATCTTTAAAATTTAAACTCGTAGATATATTGTGGACTTGTCGAGACTCAAGGGAGTGCAGGGCTCGAGCCGCCGCTGGAGCTGTGGGTTGGCTCCAAGTAGTTATGCCGCTGATTATAAGTCAAATTCGCAAATTATCTAGCGAAAATCAGGGTATTATACCATAACTGAAAGTTGTATTAATTGATATAATTATCACTTTGTTACAATTAATTAAATTCAATTCTCACTTGACATCAATAACCCTAGCAGCTTTATATCGCAATTCTATACTTAATTTTGTCTTATATAATTCTGTAATAAATTGTCGATTATATTTAAATATGAATATATGTATGGAGGAGGGAATTAAGATTAATTTTTAACCATTAGATTAGGAATTTAAGTGGTTGATATAATGCAAAGTAGATTATATTTTAAATTTAAATAATTATTAAATAAAATTAAAGGGTATTAATGTCAATTCTCTCTGATTAAAATTATCCCAAAACTTTAAATTTACGTAACTCACTGGATTTAAATTAATTTTTCGCAAAAAATAAATCAATTTAAAGGCAATTTTATAAGGATTTTAACAAGATCTCAATTGCATATGTTCCGACGACGTTTGGATGATGGAATTTGATGATTTTTATTTCAGTTTTCGTATATAAGTAGATTTTTATCAACAAATACATCAAAAAATCTCAATATAATGCAGGTAAAATATCAACATAATGCATGTAAAATCTGAATAAAATTGTGTTGATATTTTCGTGTACTTATGTTAAAATACTCATTTCATTGTGTTGATATTTGTAATACACTGTGTTGATATAAAAAAACACGAAAATTATGATAATAGAATGACGATCTTACCCTTTGTTGATATTTTGTTTACTATTTATTGAAATTCGTAAGATTTAATCTCATCCACTCATTTTGAAATTTAATGGTGGAGATTTGGTCTTGATTTTGGATTATGATGCTATAAGCAATAGAAGATGACCCATGTATGGAAATATTCAAATTAGTATATTGATAAATGAACACAATTTTAAATAATATGATTAATATTTAGTCTTGGAGTACTATAATTCTACAATAAAATGTTGTTTATATTTAAATATGACTATATGTATGGAGAGATTCAAAATAATATATTTTTTTATTGATAAATAGATAACCTGAAACCTTCGGCATCATACATTAACCACTTTACTAACATGCATACATTACATTACATTTTTCCTATGCATCAATTACTTTCTCAATCCCTGTAAATTTGTCACTTATTTCCATTTCTGCTCATCCCTAAAAATTTGTCACATTTCATTTTTACCATTTTTGATAATGGACCCCACATTCCACTATCTCATTCCCACTCACATTTTATTATAAAACTAATATATAAAAGTAGGATCCACATGTCACTAACTTTTTCAACTCCTTTTCTACTATATTCTTTAAAACACTTGTCGGGTTAAATGATGACAATTTATAAGAGACGGAGGGAGTACTTATTTTCCACGTTGCATGCAGTGAACAAATATTACTGATAAAAGGGGATGTTTAGAGCATCCACAACGGCAAGCAGGACGATGTCCATTCGTCCGTGCCAGCGGCACGGAGACCTCATCCGCCGCTGGCACGGCGCTGCTCGATGCATCGAGCACGTCCGTGCCAGCGAGCAGGTGACGTGGCAGACGCTGATTGGCCAACGACATAGCCGTTGGCAATTTGATTTTTTTAAATCGGTTTTTAATTAAAAAAACCGATTACAAATAAAAAAAAATATTTTCCCACTTCCCAAAAAAATCCGTTTTCTACCCACTTTTAATTTTTTTTTTCATTTTCCCCCCAAAAATACACATTTTCATCTATAAATACCCTCACCTTCACACCAAAAAATTCACACCACACTACACAATTCTCATATACATTCTCTCATTTCCATTTTCATCTACATTCTCTCATTTCCATTCTCAATCTTTCTTCAACTCCTACAACATAACAATGTCCGGCCACGGCGATCACCCCCTAGGCTCCCACGGTTGGAACCCCGATTGGTTCGGTTCACAATCGTTTCCTAGTCCGAAAACGGAATATTCGGCCCCTCCTCAAACCCAAAGTTCGGGAGTTCCGGGTGGCTACCGGCCTTACCCGATCGACAACCAAGATGCCCCCGAAGGGCTATACGGGTGGACACCCGAGCCTAGAGTGAGGTCGAGCGGCCCCTCTCAAACTCCGACTCCTCCTACTCACGGTGTCCGCACACCGTATACTCCGGCGGAGATGGAGCAATTGTTCAAGGCGTTTTTGTCAATCTCCGAAGATCCGGAGGTTGGCACGAACCAATCCGGCTATCATTATTGGTGGCGCATCTGTCGCCGGTACAATGAAAATCGGCCGGCGGGAACAATCGAGCGCAACGAGAGTATGGTGCGCAACGCCATATACAGAGCTAACGAAGAAATCCAAAAGTTCCAGGGGTATTACCTCCAGGAAGAGCGGTCGGCGGGGAGCTGCCGGAGCGAGGTCGTAATCATCAGTTCCGCCTTGTCGACCTACCAATCCATGAACTACAAGCCGTTCAAGTACCTCAACATTTGGCAGGAGACGCGGTCGCATCCGAAGTATAGGGGAGGCGTAGCATCCTCCTCTAGCGGCTCCTCCAAACGGTCAAGGTCGGTATCTCTATCCGACGCCGGCTCTGAAGACGTGGCCCCGACGCCGGCCCGAGCGGTTCGCAACGCCGACCGCAAGGAAGGAAGAAGGCGGCGGGCAACCGCCGTCGCGCCGCGACTCCATCCGGCGATGCTCTTGAACCCGCTCCCGTTCCCGTTCCCTATGCGCCACCTCCACCCCACCAACTCGTTGTGGGCGATTTTGGCCCAACTCAATATGGCCGATAGGTCAACTATGACCCCCACGCAACTTCGATCGCATGAGGCCATGATATTGGGTCTCCAAAAATAATTGGGGGTAGTGCCGCCGGATGAATAGTCTTTCACGAAGGTATTTTTAGCCTTTAATTATGTAATTTTTAATTTTTAGGAGTTTAATTATGTAATTTTTAGTTTGTAGGAGTTTAATTATGTAATTTTTAGGATTTTAATTATGTAATTTTTATTTTATTTGTAATTTGTAATATTATTTCAGTTTTTTTAATGAATTTTAATATTATGGAAATGTTTTTATTTAAATTGAATAATAGAATGGTGGTACCCTTGTGCCCGTCCTTGCGGAAGGGGACGACTGTGGATGTTGTGCTCTTGCCTAAGAGCAGACAGAAAAAGTGGGGCCGGGCCCACAACCGTGCTCGTTGGCAAGAGCACGGTTGTGGATGCTCTTATTAAGTGTATAAATCTTTTAAATTTTGGTTGGTATTATAAATATTTTAAATTTCTTTTCATTAAATAAAGTAATTTTAGTGAAATAGGAATATCTTAACAAAAAGAATAAAACACTAATTTTGTGTAACAAAGATGAAATTCAACAACTATTGAGCTCGTGTAAGGATCTTTTATAAAGCAACAAAGCTCTCATTTCAACACAAATGATTTTACTTTTACATTGATGCATGGATTCCAAAAAGCAGACCAGAAAATTAAGTAACAATGTTGAAAACCAACAACAGATACATTCATATGTTTCTTTAACTGCACTAGCACTTGTCTTCACCGTTGGCCTCAAACCTCACCCCCTCCCTTTGCGGCGAAGGCTTAACCTTATCCGGCTTGTACCACGCCGCGCAAATCAGATATATCACAAGGTTCACAATCCCGAGAATCGCCAGCAGCCCGTAGAAGCAGTCCAGGCGCCCGTAGTTTATGTTGTCCGCCAGCCACCCCTGCCCGCCGTTGCTGCTCGTGACCTTCTTGACGACGGACACCAAGAAGCTGCTGACGAAGAAGCCGAGGGAGAGGGTGGTGAGGAAGAGGCCCGTGCTCATTGTCTTCATGCCTTTGGGGGATTGGGTGATGAAGAAGTCGAGCTGGCCTGTGTAGATGAACGCCTCGCCCGCACCCACCAGGAAGAACTGCGGGATGAGGAGGAACACGCTGATGGGGAGAGCCGTGGATGCGCGGCTGAATGATTTCGCCACTGAGAGCCTCTTCATCTCGGCCGCGGCGGCCACCCCCATTCCGATTGTTGATAGCACTAGCCCGATGGCGATCCTTTGCAGGCTGCTGAAACCTGAATGACAAAATAGGACTCAGTAAATATAAGGCCTTTTAAAGAGGAGGTGGGTGACACATTTCTGACAGTAACGAATTAATTAACCTAATTAATAATAAATGTAATTAAGTAGTGGTACCTGGTTTGCCTCTCCATTTCTTCCAAAGTGGCATGATGAGGCGGTCATAGACGGCCAAGGTGAGGAGAATGGCGGCGACGAAGAAGACAGTGAGTGAGCCGGCCGGAATCTGAAAGCTGCCGATGGAGCGGTCCATGGTCGACGCCTGCTCCACTGAAAACGTGATCATCTGCGCGTAAGTCGTCCAGAATATTATGGTGGTCGCCCATATCGGTAGCAATCTCGCCATCATCTTCACTTCCTCCACCTTCGTCACCGAGCACAGCTTCCACGGATTCGGCCCTGCTGTCGAACCGTTCAGATCTCCTTCTGCTACTATAGCCGCCTTGTCCAAGAGTCTACACCACAAAGCGTCACAGGAAAAACAAAAGATTAAGATGCTACTTAATTGATAATAGTGCCCTCAACTTTAAAGATAAGTTTGCTGTAGTGAATATATACCGGAATTGGTCAGTGTGGTGGATTCTAGAAGCTTCCGGAGTGTCTTCATAGAGCATCCCGACGTCGTAAGGAAGGTTCATCTTGCGCTTACTCATGGCGGCGGCGATGACCTGAAAGATTTGGACCATGGGGCTACCGGAGCTCTTCTTGTACCGGTAACGCCTAGTTCCAGAAAGGAATACGAAAATGGCGATGAGCATGGCGATGGAACAGATCCCGTAGGCCAAGCTCCGTCCGACTTCGTCTTGGAGGTAGACGAGGACGGTGACGGCTGTGAGAGTGCCGATGCTGATGAAGAAGAAGAATCGGTTGAAGAAGTAGGCCATCTGGGCCTTTTCCTTCTCGTCTTTCTCGTCGAACTGGTCTGTTCCGAAACCCGAGATGCTCGACTTGAGGCCACCGGTGCCAAGTGCAATCAGATACAATGCTAGGTAGAGCACCGCCATCTGTAGCCCGTTGGCTTCCTTGCATTCCGCACTGTGCCGGTTGCAAGGCGGTGGCCGGAGCTGCGGAAGCTCGGTCACTATGGCCAACATGCCAGTTCCCTGCATTAATATCACATTTTAGATCACGTCAAATTTTAATTACTTGAAAATGAAATACTAGTACTAAATTATGTTTCAATTTTGACTCAACTTGTTTTATTCATGTACTACCAAACAAAAATATAAATATAATTATTTAAATGACTATTATTCCTTTACATATTTTCCCGGGTGGATAAAATTGCATATGGTAATTGTTGTTAACTAAATGGATTAAAACTTTGAGAGTATTTTCTATGATTATGAGGCTCACCAGTGTCTGCACGACCGCAAAAATTCCGATGGTTTTGTAGCGTCCGAGGAAAGAATCCGCGAGAAATCCACCCAACAAGCAGAGGAGGAAACAAGTTCCCATGAAGTCGGTGACGATGTTGGCAGAGGTAGAGCTCGGCAGATGCATCACTCCCCCCAAGTAGGTCACCAGGTTCACTGCTATTCCCATCGTCGAAAGCCTCTCAACGATTTCGATCCCTGCACAATCAATTTCACTTGATCACTTTTTTTACTTGGTGCCATAAAATTTTACTTAATTCATTTTATATAATTTGTTAATAACCAAGTAGTTATTTTACTAAAATAACTATAACTATAATAATAACTCATATCGGTGCAAAGAGAGAACTAATGCAAACTCTAGTAGATCCGTAAACAAGAATTCAAATCGACATCTCAGCATGTGTTATGTGGCGGTCCCAGAGTATTTCAGATAGCTGCTTAAGAACTTTGTGACCATATTCTTTTAACTTTTAATGGTCCTAAAGATGATGGAATTCTCTTTAACTTTTGTTTTCTGTCTAAAAGATATGTGCAATGGACAGGTTGGTGGACCTGGAAACTATATTATAACCATTTGTCTGGAAATAACACTTTTAACTCCACTCTAAAGAGAATCAAAGAAATACTATAATACTTCTAATTTATTCCTGAATCATGTCAAGTATATTCATTTTCAGGTGACACATGTTTTTTTTTTTGGTATATGCATGGTATCAATCTATTCATATGCCTAAGCAACCAAACATACATGGTACTATAGTAGTAATATAGTATAATTATGTAAAAAACAACTTTAATAGTTATGCATGTGTATAAATAAAAAAATGAACAAACCTAGGATAAGTGCAGCCGGGATCCAGCCACCGGTTTTGGACCTGTCAGCCGGGCAGCCCTTGTAGTCCACCGCATCTGAAACCGTCAAGCCTAATTTCTCATCCTGCAATATCAAGCAAAATTGATCGTCAAAAATAACCATTTAGTTGGGGTTTTGAGTCATCATAGAGAAGAAATGGAGAACTATTATTGATTGTAGCTGCTAACCATTTCTCGTCTCTGATTCGGTTTCTCTGTTGCAATAGTTGCTAGGTAAAGAAGAAAAGGAGAGCTAATTAAATTTGGAGAAAGTGATCTCTAGGAGTTATGTATGAATTTGTGTTTGGAAATGTAATGTTAGGAAAGGTATATATAGAGCAAGATAATGGGAACAAAATGGCCTTCCAAGACCAGGTTGAGACAGATCATTGGATGGATGGGATTAGGCCAATCCCATTTTTAGATGTGGAAGGTTCTAGGGTTACTGTTGTAGGGTTATCTTTTTAAAATTTTCCTGTTTCTGGAGATATTTGTGAAATGAATTTGAGAATATAATAGAGAAAAAGTGATGTTGATTTATTGAAGTGGAAGGTAGAGATGGGAATGCCGAACATGGAATGGTAATGGGAGCTGGTTTAATTCTCTGTCACATATTCCATAATAACAATAATTGGGTTTGTATATATGCATGAATTTTATGTGTGCCAGATTAGAGAATGCATGTGGTGAAAGAAAGTGGTTTTGGTACCCCACTTATGTATATGGTTATAACTTGTGGGCATAAAGATAGCATTTGGTAAACTAGTAACGAGCTGGATGGATCAAGCCAAAAAGGCCCGGCCCGGCCCTGACCTTCTATAATCATGATTCAAATAGATAAATCTTGCTTTCAGTTTACAAATCCAAACAATCTCCAATTTCGTCCTCTTTATCTTATGTTCCACACATACTCAAGTTAACCAGTTGCTTATATACTCCCTCCGTCCCACAATAAGAATCACGTTTTGCCATTTCAGTCCGTCCCATAATAAGAGTCACAATTTACTTTTACCATAAATGGTAAGTAGGTTCTACATTTCATAAACTCACTCCACTCACATTCTACTAATAAAAACAATACTCCCTTCATCCCTTTGTAGTAGATGCATTTCATTTTGAGCACTCGTTTTGTAAAATTGACTAAATAATTAATGTACTAAAAATTATTGTGTATTTATTTAACTTCCTATACTTTCAAACAAACATTTGAAATTTTAATCTCCATTTCTCTTCTTTAGAGCATCCGCAATAGCGGATGTCCCGGCGGACGTCCGACTGGCGAGCCGGTCGTCCGCCGGGGACGTCCGCTATTGCAGCGGAAGAGGCGGACGTGGACGTCCCATGCGGACAAGAGGTCATCCGCGGGTGTGCGGGGACGTCCGTCGTGACGTCCGCTATTGCGGTGACACGATGGACGTCTCGACGGACGTCCCAATTTTCGATTTTTTTATTATTGTTCTTGTCCTTGTAGATGTCCGCTATTGTGTATTGGGATGTCCTTATGACGTGACAAGATGTATTTTTGGGATGTCCGATGCTCTTATAAAATGAAGTCGTTTTATTTCTAGATTAATCAAAACTTTTATTATGCATTCATTTAACTTGCTATACAAGTTTATCACAAACAAACATTTGAAATTTCGAATCTCATTTTCTTTTTTCTTTATGTATGTAAAACAATAGTATTTCCAATTAATGTAACACATAGTCTTTTATGTTCTATATGATACACTATAGTATATGGAGAATGAAATATACCGTTTAAGAAAATGTTACATAGTACATGTGAATCCAAGAACGAGGGTATGGCTTTAGAAAGTACTGCGATTCATATCATAAACTTTTTAAGATTGGGATGCAAAATCAATAAGAACCTGGAGCATGCATCAAGCACATTGCCTAAAATACCATTAATTGTTGCGATGTGATCTTCTCATAGGAATCTCTATAACCTATTGTAGGTCTCAAAGTCAAGGAATCTGTACTATTTTTGCATATTTTAAGGCTTTTGATACTACTATAATACGTATCTAATTAAATAATTGTAGTAGCTCTTGGTGGAAATCAACTCTCGCTCACTTACCATTCATTTTGGGGATTGGACTTTTCTAGTAGTAGTAATATTCATCACTAACAACTTCTTTGAAATAATGATAACATTTCTTTTAATTTTGACAGGTGCTGCCTATAAAATTATTCCCATGAAGTTGTAGTTTTCGGCCCCACGCCTACTGATAGGATGATTCTTATACATTATATACTACTAACATTTATAAATTTTATGAAAATAACATTAATGGTAGTAGAATAAAGTATAGCACAATAATTAGGGGATGTACTAATATTTTATTTGCTGAGAGCATCCACAACATGTAGGGTTGGAGCCAAGCCGTCGAGCGCAACCAACAGGCACTACGCGTTGAGGGGGTCGGATGGGAATCGGCGGGATTTTGCTGCAAACTTGGCCAAATGCTCGATAGTGTGTGAAGCATATACGGGGGTCTTGGCCAACCACAACAAGCGTTATGCATATGCGTTATGCACGCAACTAGGCCAATTTTTAATTTTTTTTAATAATGAAATCATTTTAATTTATCTTCTTCTTCAATTTATCTCATTTTATTTTCTGAATCTCCCATAATTTCTCAATATTTTTTCCTAATTCCACTATGTTAGACTTTCAAAATAATTAATAAGCCCAAACAACCTATAATCCAATCTATCTCCATTTCAAGTGGCTTCTCATGTTGGCACACTTTTCATCTCCCTATCTCAACTTGTTGTCTCCCAAAGATTTCAACCATATCCAACTTTCTAATGAGGGGGATATGATATCTACCCGTGATATGATAACCGATTGTATGAGCAGAAAAAAACAATGAGGTTTTTAATAAAATCATAAACCTTCTCTTGAAGCATTCATATAGTAACTCCTAATATGATATCAACATCAGTGGCAAATGAATTTCTCCTGGTGAGATGTCTTTCACTTGACCATCCTCAACGGTTTGCAATTAAATCTTCTATCATTGTCATGTTGGAAATATTGAAGCCTTTTATACGGACAAACTCTTGCTATTACAAAAAAATCAAAAATTGGAAGGTAAGTAAAACAAAGTAAATACAATAAAAGGAACAAGATGCAAACTATATTCTTCTTCAAGTCGAGTCGAGGTATCCCTCTCTCCGCAAGACGAAATACGCCCCGGCTAGTGCTCACGGATTGGATTAATGTCCCCAAAGATGAAACGACTTTCCTCCTATCGAGTTGAAGCACCTCAAACTCGTAGGCTCCGGCGAACTTGAATTGGAGGCGAGAACCGAGCAATGCAATGCTCCTAAGATGCGAACTAGAATGCTTGAGCTAGAGAGAAGAGAAAGTGTATGTTGTGGTGTCCTCTTCCTTCCAAGATCAAGCCTATTTATAGGCCAAAGGAAGGTACTTGAAAGGCTTGACAATCAAGACATGACATAAAGAAAATGGAGGTTACTTAAGTTGAAAGGCCAAAAGCCTCTCTCTTTTCCCCAGATTTCTCACGTTTTCCTACAATCCCCACATTGGTTAGAGCGCTGCAAGCTCAAACCAACACCAGACACAAATGCATGTATGCAGACTCTTTTGCTCAGTTCTCAGGAAACGATACTGTATTTGGAGAGGTAACTTGTGGTTTTGAACCTTCCGTAGTCAACACTATCGGACATACCGGCGGACTAGTGGACGCGATGCCTTGAACTATTCCTCCTTGGTGTATACCTAGTCAATAGCATCAACACAATATTGTCTCAACTCCATCAGTTCTCACGTTTGTGTCCGTTTCGGCCGTGGAACACCTCTTTGGAATTCATTAGTGACTCACACACACGAAGCGACCTCACTTCTCACTTATATAGGTGATTCTTTCATGAGTATCCTGCCATACTGCATCTCCTTGAGATTTCAAGAATCATTAAAAGTCAAAAGACTTAACCTCTTACCACGTGCAGGTTACAACACTCAATGCTTTCTAAAGAATGAGCGAAGATTAAAATCTTCTGAGTGTTACAGCTAGATTTGTATAGCTTCGTTTTCCCATTGAACCAATCCCATGGGATCTCCAATCGTATGGTTGGGTTACCACTATACTCATCTTTTAAGATGTGGTTTTCAGTCCCATTCCTTTTAGCAATTTATGCATTTAATCACGGTTTAAACCTTTTGTTAACGGATCCGCTAAGTTATCCACTGACTTTACATAGTCAACTGAGATAATGCCACTTGTGATCAACTGCCTTACGGTATTATGTCGCCGACGAATATGTCGAGACTTACCATTATAAAAGCCACTTTGTGCTCTGTCTATAGCTGCTTTGCTATCACAGTGTATCAATACTGCGGGCACTTGCTTCTTCCAACATGGAATACATTCTAGGAAATTTCTGAGCCACTCGGCTTCTTCCCCTGCTTTATCCAAAGCGATAAACTCAGATTCCATGGTGGAACGAGCAATACACGTCTGTTTCGTTGATTTCCACGAGACAACACCACCCCCTACAGTGAACACATACCCACTTGTCGAAAATGAGTCTTTTGAATCAGAGATCCAATTTGCATCACAGTACCCTTCAAGTACTTGGGGATATCTTGTGTAATGCAACCCAAAGTTAAGAGTATACTTCAAGTATCTCAAAATTCACTAGGTGACCTTCACGTATGAACTTTTCATACTTGGTCAGTATAACCTTTTCACACTCAAATTCTAGTGAAAATCCATGATTTACTAGAAGTGAGCCTGACACCAAATTATTTCGGATGTCTAGGACATGCAGCACATCTTTAAGGGTAAGAACCTTTCGTGATCCTAATTTTAGGAACACATTACCCACACCAACCACCTCGGAAGAGGCTTGGTTTCTCATACGTACTTTCTACCTCCAACAGATTTGTAAGTAGAAAAAACGCTTCTCTCGGAGCACACATGACATGTGGCACCCGTATCAACAAACCATTCATTTGGATTATTACCATGGTCCACGTCGGAGACCACTGCGATCACCTCGTGATCTTTGTTGTTTATAACAACACGTTCAAATAATTTGTACAGTATTGTTTCCAACAATAAGTACACAATTATATTGAACCAAATGTGCATTGGTATATTCATCAACCCATGCATCCCAATTACTACTACCAAATCTAAATTGGTCTTGCTTGTCAAATGACAAACGATAAACATCATTCTCAAGAGAATAGATCTCAAGGAATTAACCACTCCATAGCGCATCGACATTGCGACCGTTCGTTGCTTTATACCAGCTTTGAATTTCATGTTTCCTCCAGCATCGGTCGACGTGATTTCAACAAGAGTACAATATTTCGTCTTGCGATTGTTGGAAATATTGAAGCCTTTTAGACGGGCAAACTCTTGCTATTACAAAAGAACCAAAAACTGGAAGGTAAGTAAAACACAGTAAATACAATAAAAGGAACAAGATGCAAACTATATTCTTCTTCAAGTCGAGTCGAGGTATCCCTCTCTCCGCAAGACGAAATACGCCCCGGCTAGTGCTCACGGATTGGCGTAATGTCCCCAAAGATGAAACGACTTTCCTCCTATCGAGTTGAAGCACCTCAAACTCGTAGGCTCCGGCGAACTTAAATTAGAGGCGAGAACCGAGCAATGCAATGCTCCTAAGATGCGAACTAGAATGCTTGAGCTAGAGAGAAGAGAAAGTGTATGTTGTGGTGTCCTCTTCCTTCCAAGATCAAGCCTATTATAGGCCAAAGGAAGGTACTTGAAAGGCTTGACAATCAAGACATGACATAAAGAAAATGGAGGTTACTTAAGTTGAAAGGCCAAAAGCCTCTCTCTTTTCCCCACATTTCTCACGTTTTTCTACATGTCATGGCTCCTTAAGATCCTTTATTTAGAAACGACCCCCCAAATCAAATGTCTAGGAGGCTTGATATGGTCATCGCCCCCAATTATGAGTTATATGAGTTATCTGGCTGTTTGGTAGATAAATACTAAGGTCCATGTTAGGCCATCAAAGCACATCTCCGCCCGGAGCGAATTAGTTCAAAAGAGTGGATTATTATGAGATAGCATATCCTTATCTTAAAGCCCATCTTAATTTATTATCTTCTGCTAATTTAACATGCCTACCAAACTCACCCCCTTAATCTCTATCATGTTTGTATATAGCTAGATTCGTCATCTCTTTGCTTGAATTGGATGATTTCAACCTTCAATTTGAGTTTAGCCAGATAGAAAGAATTTATCCAAGAATTCATTCATCTCAGACATCATCTCAACTTGTGATAGAATTCATAATTCTTTATTAATAATACCAAAAGTTGAAAGTATTTTAACTTAAGCAATTTCTTTTTCAATATTTGGTTTTCAATTTAGTTATCGAATTTTTCTAGAGGAATATACAGCATTTGGTTATCAACTTAGTGGTTCAAATTTGTCTATAGGAAAATAAGAAAATGACTTACACGTACTGCATATTTGATGGCCAGAGTATATTATAAAATCAATCCTCGTGTCAAATGTGAAAATTGTTACTCAATAATATCACTTAAAAATAAGAGAAAAAACAAAAAAGGATTGAGGATATACATTGTATATTCTGTACCATAGACATAGGAATAGCCGAAAGTGAATGTTGTGGGGTCATGCCCTTCCAACACCAATAAACCAAGTGAACATTTTATATAAAAAATTTCACCATTTAATCAGATCAATACATAACACACATATAATATGGTAGCATTTGTGGTAGGATTTGACTGCAGGTTTCAATCATAGAGATGGAGAGTTGACTATTTGCACACTACCATGAATTATTTTCTACACTCTAGTCTTCAATTTCAATCAAAGAAATGATTCTAAAAGATACACTCGTGTGGGTAGTCTAGAGTTAAGTAAAATCCTTACCTCCTATAGCATGTAAAATTCAATACAATAATGTAGGCAAAATGTTTTTTTTTTATTAATACATTTTGTTTCATTAAATCTTTTACAATTTATTGATTTGTTAGATTTTTATACTAATGCATAGTTTATTAAATCTTTCTACAATTTTTTATTTAACTAGGCCATTGTATTAATGCATTTTAAAGAGATTTTTATTTAGATTTTTGTTTAATGAACATCAAAATTTAATTAATTCTTTTATATTAAATAAATTTATTACTCGTATTTATTTTAAAATTAATTTATTCGTAATATCGATTCAATAATCATTAGAAAAATGATAAATTTATAAGTTGATAATGGACAATATCAATATTTTTTTCATTATTCTAATGATTCTTAAGTCGAAATTGTAACTGAATAAATTTCTAAATAAATAGGAGAATAAATAAAAAATAAATTTAGTAACAAAAGAAAAGTTAGTTGAATTCCGAAGTTTGTTAAATGAAGATCCAACAAAATAAAAAATAAAAGTATCAAAATCTCTTAAGTCAAATTGCATTAGTATAAAGACTTAATGAAATAAAAAATTATAAAAGAACCTAATAAAACAAAATACATTAGTACAAAGGAACTAATAAAGCAAAAAATTATAAAAAAATTAATAAAATAAAATGTACTCCTTCCGTTCCATTATAAGTGAGACGTATTCCCTTTTAGGTCGTCCCACTATAATTGACACATTTCCTTTTATGGCAAAAACAACACTCTATCTCTCTCTTACTTTTTCTTACCTCTATTTTTTCTCTTTACTTTTTTCTCACTCCTACTTTATTATCTCTTCATTTAACCACTAAACACTACTAGCTACAAACTTGTGCCCAAAAGAAATGTGCTACATATAATGGGATGTATGGAGTATTAATATAAAAACCTCTAAATGTGTTTTGCTTTGTTTATACTACTGTATTACATTTCTTGATAGCTAGTTGATGAACTTGTGGTTTAGCATGTCGTATTCAATTATTAAAATAAATATATAAGTGGTTTGTAGCTCATTTCATAGGTTTTCATTCATTTATTCAATTATTAAAATAAATATATAAGTGGTTTATAGCTCATTTCATAGGTTTTCATTCATTTATTCACTATTTAAGTGAGTTGACGAGTTTGTCGAGATTGTGTAGTCAAAACATGTGAAAACAAGGGTAAAACGGAGTTCAAGAAGACAAACCATTGAGTTTCCACAAGTCAGGCATTAGATAGAGAAGGAAACACTCGATCGGGCTGAACGATGTGAGGCAATATATATGCCCGAGTCGGGCGAATGCCGAAGAGAGAAACGCCCGAGTTTCCACAAGTCGGGCATTAATGACTTCCCTAGTAAACCCATTGGTGCAACATAGGTAACACACGCATTGAATGAGTTTCATATCTTTAATCGGATCCGAAATCCTACATTTTCCAACTTGTTCAACCGTTTACTTATTTTCTTAGCTTTAATTATTCAAAGCTAAATTAGCTTTTTCTAACCTTGCCACTTTAAAAATTTGTTTTATTTGTATAATAAAACGTTTATCCTCCTACAATAGTATCAAATAGGCCGTTTCTATGTGTGTGTGAGTTGATTAAGCGGTAGATAGGTTAATGTACGGGGAGAAAATATTCAGTAGTCCAACCACACCAAGGTGGCATTATGACATAGTATGTCTAACCATTATTTATTTGAAATGTGGAAATAAATTTACGCCTAAACTAATTTCATTTAATGGGGCAAGTATATCTATAAGTAATATTCAATAAATGTGTACATATAAATGCATATATTGTATATTGTATATGGTATACATAGGAAGTCCAAAAATATTAATCTTTTTCCAAAACAGTTAATGCCCCACTAAATGAAATTAGTTTAGGTGTAAATTTATTTTCACATGTCAAATAAATAATGGTTAGATATATTATGTCATAATGCCACCTTAGTATGGTTGGAGTAGTGAATATTTTCTCATATCTAAGACCTTTGGCCTCATATTCGAGTCCTCTATGACATGACCTTTAAATTTAAATCCTCTCTATTTAACAAAAATACCACATTAAATGCACTACATATAGATTTATATGTACAACTAAATTATCAACATAACATGCATTTATATACAAAAATACAATATTCCATTTGTCCTATAAAATAGACACTATTTTCATTCATCTGTTTTATGAAAATAGTTCACTTCTCTTTTTAGTATTTTTCTCTATAATGAGGTGAGTTCTATTTTTCACTAACAATATTTTAATTACGTTATTTAATGATCTTTCTTATTTTATCATTTGCACAATAAAACTCTATCATTTCTAAAATACTAGTATCTACTTTTATACATAATAGAACTATTATTTCTTAAAAAGTTAAAAACAATTAATTTTAATTTCGACAATAAAATAAAATTTAGTTAGTACGATGTTTCTCATCCAATAATATATTGGAAATTCTTGTCATCGCAATAGGAAAATTGTCGAGGAACCTTTAATTTTAATTAAATTTGGTACGCATATAATTTTTGCATATATCACACAAAAGGAGAATACGAATCCTATTTGCGTTTAAAGTGAAATATTTACCAAGTTACCATATTTTTATCAATTTGTGTAATTAATAAATGACACTACTATGCATTATAGTCTCACGACTAACCAATTTCAATAAGTATTAGTAGTAGCAACTTATTTATTTTTAGGCAGCCTCGAATGGGTCACATACATTGTCACATACATCTAAAACTGAACTGTTTACAATTTTTTTGTAAACAAAAAATTGGCACGCCAAAATATGTCAATTTTTTTAAACAAAAATTGGCACGCCAAAATTCGTATAGGTTGATGAACTACTATTATATATACAGTATACTCCTATATAACATAGCATGAATACATTATACATGTAATTAACTGGTTAAAACCTCACATAAAGAGTTATAAGTATCTATAGTTTTTATTATATTGACTCGAGCTTGATATATTTTAGTGTCTACTGAATTCAAACTTGAGGTGGGTTGGATTATTAAAAAACTTAACAAGTAAATGAATAAAAAACGTGCTTAACAAGAATATAAAGTAAAATAAAGAAACCAAAAATGAGGTTATTATATTCATGCACGAGAATACACTTGTGACTTGCCAAAAAAGCAGAATAAGCATATAAAGTAAAATACTACTCCTACTTAATAGATATAGTTCACGAACTAGCGATTCAAATGAGTTTTAATGTAAATTGTTAATTAATTTTGAAATAAAGATAATCTCATTGTTGGATGGTATATTAATACTAGAATGATAAAGGAAATATTTAGATATGTTTATTAAATAACTTATAGTACTTGTTTGGCAAATTATAAATTTTGAGAGATTTATATTTGACTAAAGAAGATTTGAAATAACTGACAATAAATAATCAAATTTGTTCAAAATCCCTTTTGAAAAAGCAATTTCACCGTCCATATCTGTCTCAGACAATCAAATTTGAATTGACCATAACAATTTGCGCACTACAAAGTAAACACTAATCATATTAGTCGAAATAGTGAAACATGAAATTGAAATTTCAAGTACAAAATTTGAAATAATACTGTTTAACTTTATTACGTTGTCCCCAAAATAAGATAACGTTCTTAAATAATCAAAATAAACATATAGATTTCATATTTAACGTGTCAATATTAAACAGAATTATCTTTTTCTTCCCAGATGTTTTCGCAGAATTTTGACGGTAGGATTTTAATGACAATCGCTCCAAGTCTGCAGTTTGTGGCATTAGGATTTTATGTTTTTTTCCCTCACAATTAATTTTAATTTAACATTCAAAATATAATTAAATATAAGTTTAATAAAAAAACATTAAAAACATTATTAGGATCCAACAATGTACACCCGAACTCTACATTATGATATTATTTCTTTGGGCCAAGCCTTTAGGGTTTTGTTATTTAGGACAATATTCAAAAAGTCTCATACTAGCGGAGTATAGATTGCACTTATTTAAATTCCAGCAAAATGTATAAAGGTGGGCATATGGCGGGTTTCAAACCTTTACCAAACTTGTCATTTGCATAAATTTTAGTAAAAATTGCTAAATTAATCATGATAAATGGTCAAATTCTAGTATGTTCTGTAGTTTCACAATTTAAAAATTAAATTATGAAAGATGAAAATCAAGCAATTATCTCACCCTCATCATTTTTGGCGAAGCATGCGATGATGTGGCAACCGGTTTTAAACACTTGAAAGTGTTATGACTATGTCAATTCACTTGTTAAGGGTGCTAAATGTTTATGTGTAAATTCAACTGACATACCATCTCATATTTTAACGAAAAGAATCCCGATGAAATAATTACAAAATTTTAATCTTCCAAAATTTACTCTTGGATGTTGAAAAGCATGAGATTGTCAATAATTTAATCATTTTCTTGATTTATTTGATAATTTATCTGAATTTTACTAAGAAAATCATAGAATAATACATTGAATTAGAATTTTGTAAAAACATTACATCTAAGAACCCAACCACTAATAAATTGCCATGTTTAGCATTATCCTTTTTGTCATCGGCATCAAATTCTTTCTCAATTTCTCACACGTTGGTCCACCACGTCGGCAAGTTATCATTGAATCATGTTGACATAGATGATAAATCTCAAATCTAGACATAGATAAACATTTAAATAGAAAAACTAAATGACACGCATTTTGAACACTGAAACAACCAATGGTTGTGGTAGGTGCACATGCTTAACTAAATGTGGTGGTTCAAATTATGCAATAAAAAATTACCCCATTCCTCCAAAATCAATAGATCTTAAGACCTTGATACCAATATTAAGATATGGCTATTTTATAATAAAACACCAAATATAAGATAACTTTGTTAGAATATTTATCAAAAAAAGGGAAAGAGATAATTAATAATTAATAAAATAAAAGAAAGACAAAATTAAAAAACAAGTGGGACATAATATCATATATGTAGAGTGTAAACAATGAATTAGGTTGATTTATTTGTTATGTAGTACATGTAAATCCAAATGAGAAAAGATGGGCCAATTATTTTGGACAGGAAGAAGTAATAAATTAGCGAAAAAAGATAGAAAAAAGCAACAATTATAGTAACACAAAACATGAAGGGCATGTGGCAGAGAAGATACATATTTATTGGAGGAGCCCATTTTCCTTTACTAAATGTCTATTATCCCACTACACTTTTTTAATTAATTTTTTTTATTTTTCTTATTTATCTTTTGACTTTGCCTAATAACAACTTAGAACAACAAAATTTTGGTGCAGGTTCACTTTTTATTTTTATTTTTATGGAAGCTCCAAATGTAGGGGGATTCATCTTTATGATTGTTGTAAAGTGTCTCAATTATTAGCCAAATTTTAAATATATTTCTTTGCCCATTTGATGTTGTCTTCCATTATCCCCAAAACCTTATCACTTTAAATCTCCCTTTTAATGTTGCCAACGAATCTACGTTTATTCGATTCTCTATTTTCTGCTTCACAATAATGCAATCATTAATCAAGAGAAAATCATAAAGTTGCGAATCATTAAAAAAGTTGTCTTTCTAAGTTTCACCTATGGAATTGACCCAACCTCAGTATAATCAAAACGGAAAATTAATTTATTTGCAAGTAAATTTTAATGTGTTGGAGTATACTCCAAAACATTTCTTCTTCGATTTTATAATATTTATGACCAAATAGAAAATTAGTTTATCAATCAAGAGATATGATTAAGTGGTAGAGTCTCATTCATCCTTATTCAAAGGTAGTGAATCGAACTTAATTTTAGAATCATTAGACTGTTTTTGAATGCCCTCGTTATAAATAAAAATTGAGAAAAGAAAACTAGTTTATCTAGTAAGTTTATTTGTTCTATAAATTTTATTTTTGTTGCTTTAGGCCATCCACAGTGGGGCGGACGATAGTGCATCGGGCGCGCTATCGTCCGCCACTATCGCTCCGCGGACGACGGACGATGCGTCGTTCGCGCCCTACTCTTAGTCCGCGGACGAAGCGCGGACGATGCAACGCGTTTTTTTAAATTCAAAATTTGTCTATTTAAACCTCGATTGTCATTATATTTTTCATACGAACATTTCTCGCATCTCTCATTTCTCTCATCTCTCACGCTTCTCCATCTCTCACAAACCTAAATGAACCACGACGACGACCGGAGTTCCTCGGAGGACGGTAGTCCGACCTTGACTCGAGCCTTAAATGCAACCGTGCACGACGCAATGGCGGAATGCTTAGCCATAATGCAACGCGAGGAGGCGGCGGCGGCAGCAGCGGCGGCGGAGGAGCAGATCCCCAGGCCTATTCGACGTCGGACGTTTGTCTGACGCGACCACGCCGCAGCTCACGAACGTCTACATACAGACTATTTTACCGAGCACCCGACTGTTTTCCACCCTCTTCACCGAGCAATGCAACGGCAACAGTCCGGCCATCGAGTTCACCGCCAACAAGCGCCAATACCACATGGGGTACTACTTGGCCGATGGCATATACCCAAGGTGGCCTGTTTTTCTGAAGACGATCAGCTGCCCAATTGGTGAGAAGAGAGTTTTATTTGCGCAAAAGCAGAAGGCGGTGCGGAAGGATGTGGAGCGGGCATTTGATGTGCTCCAAGCACGGTGGGCAATATTGAAAGGGCCGGGTCGTCTCTGGTTCAAGGAAGTCCTCGCCGATGTCATGTATGCGTGCATAATCTTGCACAACATGATAGTCGAACATGAAGGTGGGAGCATCACCGATTGGACCGATGACGAAAGTGCATCTAGCTCCTCCAGCACGGCGACCGTGCCCCCCCTCGAGGATTACCGACGGGCTTCAATGAGGTTCTATCTAGACAGGCCTCAATGCGCAACCAACACGACCATGCGCAGCTCATGAACGACATGGTTGAAGAAGTGTGGGCCTGTAACCGCCGTCGCTGAGTTTGCGTATTTTTTTGTAATCCGTATTGTAATGTATTAATTTTATAAATGAAATGAAGGTTTTTCCGAATTTTTATAGTTATTTAAGTATTCAAATAGAAGAAAATGCTTAAGGCGCCCCACTGCAGGTGGAAGGGGAGGAGGATAAAATGCTGACATGATGGTGCATAGGGTGGGCTTTAAGACGCCCCACACTGTGGATGCTCTTAAAACTGATGTGGGACACTCAATTTCTCATTCCAATTTTAATTTTAGGGTGCGCGTTTTTTTCAGGGTCAAGAGTGGATAATATATGTTTTAACTATTATTCATAAAATATTTATGATAGACAAATTTCTATTGGCATGATGGAAAAATATTTGTCCCTATTTTCCCATTCCGTTTTCTTTTTTTAGATAACAGAATAAACAAAGCTGGAAACCACTAAATTTGAAATAATTAGAATTGGTTATTCACTTATTTGGTTCAATTTGTGAATATTAGAGTTTTGGTGCAGCCTCCATTAGTTTGCTTAATTCTGAGTTTATTTTTTCAGGAACTTTGATTGTTAGTCTCCATTGTTGTCATATATTATACCCTTAGGATGAATTTGGGAAATTAGTCTTTTTGTTTTTAATTTTTTATCCTCTATTGTTCTTTGAGATTAAATTCAATTCCTTTCGTCGATGCAAAACGTGATGAACTGCAACAATAGCTCTAGCAGTACTTCATGAAAAACAAATTACATCTGAAATATTTGGACAAAAATGTAAGACCATGTTTATCGGCATTTGAGGTCGACCGCCACGTAGGAAATTTAATTAAAAATAAATAAATAAATGCAATACATGGTCTCTCTCTTCGACCCAAGTCTCCCTCTCTCTTCAAACAGACCCTGCTATCTCTCCTCCCCTTTCACCACTCAGCCAATGAGATTGTGCCAAATGACACAATTTCATTAGCTGATATTATTATTTTTAATAATTAATATATCTTTAATATATTATATTAAAAAATTATAAAAATTATACTAAAATTCATAATTTTTCTTCCTCTATAAATAGAGACCACATTTGTTATATTTTTACACACAAAAAAATATCATCTTTTCTCCTCCTATAATCCTTATTGTTTAATAGAATTTCATATTTTTTAGTTTCCCTTATTCCTAGCTATGGAGGATGATGAGAATAATATATTCTCCGATTCCCAAAACTTTAACCCTTCTCAAAACTTCAACCCTTCCCAAAATGTTAACTCTTCTCAAGATTATTTCCCTAGCTTTGATGATGGAGATGCGAATAATGATTTCATATATTCTACGAATAAGATTGCGAGTCTAGCTTCTTACATGAAAAATAAAGCCCAACTTCAAAACAGAGAAGCTCACAAAACTCTGCTAAACGATTTGGTAGAGCATATATGGGCAAAATTCGGCAATTGCAATTGAATGTCTAGTTTTCATCTTATGTATGTGCACCAATTATGTATTTTCAATTTCGTATTTGAATGATTGTAATTTATGTATTTTATTTGTTTGTTTTTATAATTTTTAGTTTGTCATTTATTACGTTTTTCGATAAATTTACAATAATAATTATTTCATGTAATAATAATAGTATTAAAAAAATATAAAATAAATATATAATAGTGTGATTGGGTGGTCATTGATAAACCATGAAAATGTGTGTGGTTGGGTTGGATGAATATTAATGATGTGGAAGATGATGTGGAGGAGATAGAAATGAATTAAATATTGAAAAAATGAATGGTTGAGTTGGGTTGGGGGTTGCTGATAAACATGGTCTATATGAGCAACCTCCAATGTGAATTTAAACGCATCACCATCAAATATTTTCATTACCTCTTCAAATCATTAATTAGACGTGTTGAATAAAATAAAATCGGCCAAAAATCGACAAACATTGCAGCCACATTAAATTAGCTAGTTACGCATGTTGATTTTTGCAGTCATGACCCGTGGAATTAAATCATAGCATAGCTGAGGGAGATGAAATTGTTGATCTATGTTGTTGTTATTTAAATTCCATTAACTCAAAAAAAGTAAATTAGATTCCATATATGGCATTAAATTATTAATACTATTTGATTATTAATAATGATCATTAATTTTTAGTTTTTAGAGATTCAAAGCCAAAAGACTTTGTCCAAAAATCGAATTAATCGTCCAGTTAGTTCGATTAGACTATCAAATCTGACATGGTTTGATTTTATTGGACAAACCAGCCCCATTTGTGATTCTCTAATTATTTTGTGGTGTCTCGATCGCTCCCTATTCTTGAATCAAAATTATCAACTTTAGTTTCATTTCACTTTCTTATGTCCTGGTTTGATTTTTTAGATTTGTTTATCGAATAGGTTTATAGTTGATATTTGTATTTAATTTTATTTAATCAATAATTATTACAGTTGAGTGTACCAATAGTTGAATTTATAGTTTCTTATCTTTGTTTTTGTTGGTAATGTGCGTATTTTATAATCGAGAAAGCAAACTTCAAATAATTATGCAAATAATGATGAAAACAGATGAGAATTGGTTAGGAAAAGTCCTTACAATGAATATGGAAAGTCCTTACAATGAATTGGGTAGGGCAATGTCAAGGCCTAATACTCCACTTCTAATTAAGTCTCTTCTCTTTAAAATTGAGTGACTGGACCCATGTCCAAACCCATAAGACACAACCTAGGCCCGGCCCACATAAATCATAAAATGAAGATCGATTTCAAACATGTGGGAGAATTCTTAGATTTAAGTTCAACATTGGTTTCTTTTGGGTGGAAATTTTCAGATGTGAGAGAATCAATTGGTTGCTTTTAGGTGGAATGAATTTACCTTAAATAACTGCATGCTTTTTACCTATATGGTCTTTTCCCTCTTACATTATTTGACACTCGCATCACTTACTACTTTTATTATTTTATAATGAATCCCACATTAACTCAACCAAATCAAGTCAAGTCAAGAGTTAGGAACTACTCTGACCCTAAGATCAAATCTCGTGCTTTTTATGGACCTTGTCACTAATTTAAACATTAGCTACACACCAACATTTTGCCTATTGAATTGAAATAAACTACAGAAATGTTTACTCAAGTCGAAGCGATATAAAAAAAGGCTTAAAGTAAACGATGAAAGCAACGAAAGCCAATATTGATACAACCATAAATTAAAATACAAAGCTGATCGAACAAACAAATTTCCAATTTACACAATGCTGTGTGTCTCACTAACTAAAACAAACATGAATAAACAGTAAATACTCGTATTAGATCGTCATAGTCGGTCTAGTCAAGCCAAAGTTAGTTCCACTTCCAGTTTTGTATACATACAATTATACAAATATGTCTCTCTATTCTGCATAACCTTCACCTTCTTTATCTGAAAGAGAAGAAGATGTTGATCAAGTTCAAATAATTGGTCATTCCAACTGTAAAACATTTCTCAGCCACACTTGGGAGGGGGTACTCAGAGTAAGCTCGGCCATACGTACCGTTAAAGCGCTTTTTCTTGCTACTTCTCTTTTTGAAGTATTCGCTGAAATTTCTCTCTGGAACAGGGACTAATTTTCCAACCATAGCAAGAGGCCAACTAGTAGGAAAAAAAGGCAAAATTGATAATACAGTTATCAGATCTTAGAGGTGACGACAATGCCATATCGTAGTAACACAGTAGAAAGCTCAACCACCATCTAAAATACTGCTTAAACTAACCTGATAAAACCAATGGTAAGAGAAACAAGCCACAATTTCCAACTGAGACGAACAGTTGAAGTAAACTTTCCAAGAAAAAAGATAATCATAACCTGGAGATGCATAGAGTGAATACAGATGTCAAGCCTTCATAACTACACCAGTTTCTATCGTCAATTAGAAAACACAAGTACCTGAAGCACCACTTCAATGCCAACTATCCCCATGAAGAGGATGTTCTTTGTTACTCCTTTCCATACATTGATTTCATCCGGCTTTCGAGCATTAAATTCATTAAAGATCTATTAAAGACATTTGAAGTAGAAATCAGTTGCAAGACACACATAGGCATATAGATTCTTTACAAAAGTACTGAAGTTGACAAAAACATAATATATTATTTGTTCGACATATATCTTATTTGTAGTTGCCTACAGTTTGTTCTGTAAATAAAACCCACTGTAAAGATATGATACTACCAGTTGAATTTGAGAACCATCTAAGTGTGCATAAGCTGGTCGATAGATATACCAATCAGCGTAAAAAAATCAGAGGACACTCTCCAGAAATCAAGTAATGTAAGCCAACCTAGCCTGTGTGGTGAGTGAGTTGCAAAGAACCAAATCCAAGTGCCCCCTTTTATTGTTTTTACACTCAAATCCCATCATGGAATATATAAATTTACTTACTTCATCTATCCTTATATAGAAGAAACCTCACCTGGCAAAAGACAAATGAATTGAATATCAATGTATTCTTCACTTTGAAAGCGTGATCACTCGTATCATTCTTCAGATTCAGAATGCTCTTTCCACGGAAATTGAGGACCAACAGAACAGTTACTTGATACAAAGCCTAAAATCATGCAAAAAACAATAATCAGAAAATGATTAGTCCCTGTTTTGACACATTGAAGTGCGACTGAGATGCTGAAATGAAGTAATATCTTACCTGTATTAACAAATTCCTCCACATGATATTTGTTATAAGAGGTTCCCTGTATAAAGGCCTTGATCAGTGACTTCACAAAATCAACTATCTTCTGAATATAGTGATGTTGAAGTAAATAACAACTAATTCACAATTTCACATCTATAGATATTACAAGTTAGACTTGACGAATATATTATGAATATAACTGATCTTCTAGAATCCCTTAGCTTGGTAATAAGAGCAATAGACAAGATATATACTGATGTTATGGATCAATCATGGAGGATAAGGAACAAAAGAAAGACAAATTTGCAAATTTCCAATGCTTCAGAGACTAACTTTCAAGTTGTCATGATAGAGCAAAAGACCAAAAAAATACATTTAAGCCAAGTTTAATCATATCACGGATGGCTTAAAGCGAAACCAGGGGAGGAAGCTGTGAGACAGCTATGAGCCCCGCTAGCAAGACATCCACAGTTAGATCGTACCATAAAGTTACTACTCGTATTACATATGATTAGTGGGCGTATTACACTAAGAGAAGAACATAATGACACCATTAGTTTCTTTATTTCAAATACACATAAGTCTAACCTTCTTCCAACAGGAGGTCTTCCCATGAGGTGATCTGTAGGTGGTTCCGTGGCAAGTGCAAGGGCTCCTAGTGTATCCATAATAAGATTTACCCATAGTAGCTGGAATAATATACTAATAAGCAGATGGGCTCGAACAGGGAAAAGACATGCATAGAAGATACAGTTGAAGAGAATATTGCACCTGTACTGCATTGAGTGGAACATTTCCAGAGGAAACTGCAGCCGCAACATTGATTACCAGAGCTGCAACATTAACTGTAAGTTGAAATTGTATGAATTTCTGGATATTGGCGTACACAGATCTACCCCATCGGACAACCTGCAATTACTTTACCAGCTGAAGTACCAACATTGTGACATAATATTTGATACTAACAATTTATCATTTTGTTTAAAGGTTGAAATTTCAAGAGAGAGCAGCTAGAAAAATCATAACAGAGAAATTTGTCTGAGGTAGATATAACATTTTCTGCTCCAACGCAGTTAATTGGAAATGATTTGAAATTAGAAACCTCAAGGGATGAATCTGAGTGTCAAATCCAGACAACACAATGCATCAGCGTTCTTGTGACGCTAAAAACCAACCTTTACTACAGATGCAAAATTATCATCCAGTATGATGATATCTGAACTTTCTTTTGCGACTTCTGTGCCTTGAATACCCATTGCTAGACCAATATCAGCCTACACCGAGACAGAATCGAAAGCATGAAATGGAGTCCATAAAAGTAAAAGAACAAGAAAAAACACAAATCCTACAAGTAACCAAGCCTGTAATCCTAAATACAAATGATTATCCATGAGAAATTTTCAATTTGATTTCTACCAATGAAGGAAATGATCAGTTATCTTTTCCCAAATTCTTTTCTTAATATCAATAGTAAAAAAAAGAAAAGAGAATCATATGGTTCTAATGATTGCTGATTAATCTTCTTAATGAACTGAAACAAATAGAAAAAAAAACTTAAGGTTGATAAAGAATAGTTCAACTAACAAAAGAATGTCCCATTTCTGAGATCCTCGTCTATTTTAAAGGAGACTCCAAAATGGTAGAACAGATGAAAATGCTAACCTCATGAAGTGCAGGAGCGTCATTAGTGCCATCTCCAGTCACAGCAACAACATGTTCCTTCCTCCTCAATGCTTGCACAAGCAAGAGTTTGTCATTGGGTGATGACCTTCCCATTACCTATAAGCGAGAATTGTAAATGGTACTTCCCTTCTCCTCTTATACAGAGAGCACAAATAGGCATATCTCCTAGCAGCACTATAACTCTCAGCACTTACCGAAATCCTGTCCGCCACTTCTAATCTTTGTGACTCGGTCATGTTACGAAATGTCTTTCCTTCAATTAGATTGGGCTCTGTAGCATCTGCATTTGAACCTAATATCCCACACTCTAAGGCTATTGCTCTAGCTGTTTGAAGATTGTCCCCAGTGACCATCCGTACCTAGAAAATAAACCAGTCATCTCACATGAACATAACCAACATGATAGCAATAGTTTAAAATACAAGTTTATGCATACATGGTTCCCTGCAGGGAATAAATCAAACAGAAACTATACGAGTTATATAGCAATGAACCCCAGTTTACATAGGGAAGTCCCCATTTCAATATGTCATCTGGTTGGGAAATGTTCCCACAGCTCTAGTGTGCCGTTTAGATTACAAGTTCTAAACAAATTAAGCACAAGTTCTTTGGAACTAATACTAATCAACTCAAAAGTATTCCCAACACCAACCATATTCAAATATACTAAGTGACAAAAATATAGAAAAAAATCTCTAGAAGCACTTCGGTAAGGTGATCACTTGAAACCAAACAATGTGGCATAATGTAAAAAGCAGATTGCTCAAGTTGAATGCTGGATTAAATATTTGCATCGTAGATTAGTATGGTCAGTTTCAGAGCTATAAATATATTTCAAGTTTGAATCCATGAAAAAATCAAATGATCAAAACCCCAGAGGCTCCTTTTAAATCCATTTCCAGTATAAAGAAAGGGAAAAGTTAGGACAGGCTCCAAGACCCAGAAATTGTAAGACGTGTGTAAAACGAACTAGCCAAAGAAACACTCCGAGGAACACACATTACTTTACATGTGTGTAAGTGATGAATGTACACACCTTGACACCAGCATTAACACATAGTTGAACTGCATCTCGTACCCCTGGCCGACAAGGATCCTGCAATATAAACACCATGAAGAACAATATTTTAATTAAAACAGATGTATAGAAAAGGTATTTACCATAAGTATGAGAAACACGGAGTAATTTATATCACAACAAGTAAGATGCCAGAGACGGGAAACTGACTGTCCGGGTTAACCACATGGGAGGTGGTTGAAAGTGGGAAACAAATGAACCAATGAACCAAAAAGTTGAAGAACCACTTCTCTTCAGAGTCAAGTAATAAAGGACATAGATGGCGAGAAACAGAGTCCTGCTAATGCCATCCCTTGTCTTTCCAACATGTTGAATTAGTGAAAATGCATCACCCAATCAATTTATTAAGCTGTACCCAAATGATTACTCAATCAATTTGGTAAGCTGTACTGAAATGATTAAAATCATCTAGTCATGATACAAATATACCTCCAGTACTCTGCAGTCTGCAGATAACAACCAACTCTTAAGCAGAAAATCTCAAAATATTTTCAGTCAATCGATAAAATTTAACTGATTAAACTCATACTAGAGTTGTTAGTTCCTTATTGTGATACTGTTGCACATTGATTAAGCTTCCCACAGATACTTCACAAGCAACCAAAAAAAGTGATTGGAAGACGCTGACTATTTTTGCCAAATGTCTTTCAGATGCCAGCTTGTTGGGCTGATAGGGGCTCACCGTCTCAAAGAACACCATTAGTGAATGCAGAATAAGTAATAAGTTTTTTATTTAAGATTTCTAGCTATGACACATATGCACATAAACACCAGTTGAAAATTATTATTTAAACTTTATATGCATTGGTTAGGGATGCTGGTTCGTGTCTATTTTATTTATGTAAGAAAATTTTCAGATTATAATGCAGATGTGAATTGACGAACTGACAAACCCAATGCTGATCATTAGATTTAGAAAAACACCTTGATCCCAACGATAGCAAGTAAGATTAGGTTTCCTTCAGGTAGCTGCCAATTTTCCAGTTTCTCCTCAGTAGTTGGAACCTCATCCATTCCACACGTTCTGTAGGCAATAGCTACACATCGCAAACTTTCTTTAGCCATATCTTCTATTGCTTCTCTGAAAAGCGATAGCTGCAGGAATATATATCAAATATTCAAATGTTAAGATTTTACTGGTGCTAAAAACATAAAAACAAATGAATAACCCATTAAGATTTAAGATCAAGATTTAAGCACAATAACTTCATCAGTTTTATGTGCCTGAAAGAACTTTACTAATCAGAACATAATAGAAAAACAACTATCAATGGAGCAGACCTTCTCTTCATCCATCTCGACTGCATTATCATCTGCATCAATGAAGTGGGTACAAGATGCAAGGACTATTTCTGCAGCACCTTTCCAGTGAATGCGAATCTCGGAATTTGACTGCCAATAATTCAAAACAGCTATAAATTGGTTGGCTAGGAAAGAATGTGTGTATAAAGAATGACATGACGTCAAGGATCGAGGAAATGTTTTCTCAATGAGCAAGTTGAACCAGATAAAGACATGGAAAAAGTAAGCCATCTAAAGTCCAAACATAATACTGTGTACCAGTTTCAGAGCAACACCGCCTCGTTTTTTCTCTGAGTTAAATGGGAAAGCATGAATTATGGAAGAATCTGATCGAGAGGCACCAAAATCCATTCCAAGCTATGAACAAATCAATAAACAAGAGGAAGAGAGATTACAACCAACAACAAGAAAGCATGCGCACACTCAGATGAAAACAAACACTAAAAATGAAACGAAACAGAACAGTCGCACTACATTTACTGCCCATTGCAGAATAGCCTTTTCTGTTGGTGATCCAGAAATTTCCATAGCTCCACCCTATTGAAAAACAGTAACAGATAAGTCATGCTTCATTCATAAACATGAACATTGGTATAACATAATACTATCTGGCTAATCCGTCCTTAGGCAGATAAACGTAAAAACTTCAAATACTTAGTACTTTGGGCAGTACTTTGACCTAGGATAGGAAAGGGTTTCTCTCTCCTAACAAGAAGAACTGATTAGGATATATTTCTTTATCGAAAGTTCTTTCTTCGGATCATCTCTGGGAAAAATATTTCACTCTCATTGTTACTTCTATATTGTTCATTCCTTCAAAATTCATATTTCATTTTATTTTGTGTTAAAGTTCTCCTAAACTCCAACATGTCGGTACTGCTTGTTAATGCCTTACATGCATACCAGAAGGGAGCAAGCACACATACCTTCACCTAAGTCTTAGTTTGTAAAGTTAATATAGTTATTGTCCATTTAGACAAGTTAGTTGATTTAGTTATGTTAGCTAGGGCTATGGCTCCTTTCTCAGGCCTCATAGGCCTAGTCATATTAGGAGTCCTATTCTAGGATCTATCCCATTGGCACTTAAGCAGTTGTGCACACTCTAAATTCTAGGATCTCTCCATGCTATGGGCTCCTTTCTCGTGTTTCGTAGGCCTCTCACTGCTTGACGCTTGTTATCATTGTCATTCAGTTATCGGCTAAATTCTATTGTCTCTTCGACGCTTTTGCAGTTGTCGATGGGCACTTGAGCAGTTCGCACTTGTAGGCTTGTAACAAAGCTCGCAGCTACAGTCTGTGGTATGTTCAACATTCTGGAACATGTAAGAGTTAGCTGCAACTTCCTATTCACTCCTGGTTGCATCTGATATTTTCATCTTTCTTATCTGAAGTTAATGACCACTGACCAGGAACAATCTTGTTCGGGCTAAATTCACAAAATAGTCGTGTGACCGATCCTAATTAGTAATAGTGTCAGAGGAGATTGTCCACAATCCAAAGGAAAAACCAGGAGCTGGTCATATGCACTATGCAGCCGTTTTACATCAGTTGAGAATGAGACCAGGAGGGTTGAGGGGTCAGAGTTACTTGGTCAGTTCAAAATTTCTGTTTTGAGGAAAACGATGTTGAGGAATCACAAGTTACTGCCAGAAAGGGGAAAGCACAAAAATAGTTGTGCCTGACTATAAATTATTTTTGTTAATTTAGTTATTTTCCTTTTGTTCGAGTTGGTTATGTTGTGACAGAATAGAGCAATTGTGTATTCGAGACAAATAGAAACGTAAAGAGACACAAAATTTACATGGTTCACCAACGTTGTGTTGGCTACGTCCACGGGCAGAAAACGGAGAACATATTGTATTCCGATTGTTTTTTCGGATTACAGAGTTATGCGCCCTACTTCTATATAAATAGGCACACAGATGACGGGCTAGGCCCAATATAACAATTAGAACCCGTTCGGCTAGCGGCAAACTATACAGATTCAAGGCATACTAACAGGTTCTTTCAGTAACGTTGTAATGGGTTATGGGCTCTTTCGCAGGCTCCATAGGTCTCATCAGATTAGGGGTCTTCTTCATAGACACTCATAGAATAAAAGGAGCTATTCGCCTTACAAGGACTCATCAAGGATTCCGGATTATTTCTTTAGTTTGGAATTGTGCTTGAGCGCTTAGGAAGATCAGTCATAGTTTGTAATCATTCGCATTCAGTTATAATTCCTTTTAATCAATAATATTATGTTAGTGTTCAATTTTAATTCCTTTTGGATCTCCTCACCAGAATCTCCCAACTGTAAAAGTATAAGCAATCATACGCATGTCCATTACTCTGTAAAGAATTACCTCAGTTAAGAAGACACTTCCGGTCGTATTTTGGGCAATGCCCTCAATAAGCAAAGAGATCATCCTCGGAGGAAGTATAGACTTGTTGTCAGGTGAGTCGGTTTTTTTCCCACAAACATAGGCCTGAACTACCGTCATCTGAAAATAGAATAACAAAGATAAGTAAGCAACTTTACGAATCAAATAAAGTTATGCAACATATTTGCGACTATAAAGCTAGAGCAACTAACTCAACACTAGAGACCTACAGGCTACAACAGAAAAGGCAGAAGCATAGAAAGCGGGCAGAAAAGCACCTGGTTCAGTGTTAAAGTCCCAGTTTTGTCACTGCAAATGGTGGTGGCGGAGCCCATTGTTTCACAGGCTGATAGCCTCCTAACCTGCAGTATAATTGTTAGTGTGGCTCTGCATAACAATGAAAAAATTTAGATAAAGTAACCAAACTATGCATACCAATGCCTTATCAGCCATCATTTTTTTCATGGAATAAGCAAGCCTGCAAGGAAAATGTAAATCAAAGAAGTCAAGGGTTAGAAAACAGTTGAGTGTGTAGTAACAATTGCTTATATGTAGTGCTGTGTCAAAGGATTCAAGGAAGCACCAGAAAAGTTGTTGTGTTACAATGAATAGCGTATTAGCGCCAAAGAAAAGGTAAGTCGAATTATATGATCGGAACAATACTTTCAGTCAAATATAAAGACATTTTATTAGGGATGTCGAATTATATGATCCGAACAATACTTTCAGTCAAATATAATGACATTTTATTAGGGATGACGTGAGTTACAGAGAACTAGTTATTCTGTAAGATTTCTGCCAAGACAAATCTGCATAATCATAAGCACAGGACCCACAAGATAATACATAATATGATATACTCACGTCAGGGTAACAGCCAATGGAAGACCTTCTGGTACAGCAACAACAACAATGGTCACCTAGAGTCAAGTCGAGATTAGTGAGTTGAGGTATCCAAAGATAAGCATAAGCTGTCCTGTGACTACTTCAAATAATAATTAGCTGTCTACTTACTGCAACAGTGAAAATTTTGATAAATCCATCGACTGCATCGCCAACTTTTGTTTTCCCAGCTATAAATTGTACTGTGCCATCGGGGTCTTTCGTGTTCCCAGTAAAAAATCTAGCAGTTCATAAAAGGTTAATATACTCTAGACCTATTCAACACATAACGAGAGCAAGCAATTTTTATAAAAAACCCCAACTCTGACACCTCTTCAGTAACATAACTACCTGACCACAAGGATTATAAGAACTGCTGCAGCCACTGCAAGTCCAACCATTCCAATAAATGTGGCAACCCCATTTAGTCGTACCTAGAGAAGTAACAAGTAACCCTTGGTGTCATAATATGACCATTAGGCATTTGAGTGAAGGTTTCAAAGATCCCAACAAAAATTAACCTGCAATGGTGTTTCTTCACCATTATCCTCTGATATGTTCGCCATAAGTAAACCCCACTCTGTGTTTATGCCCACGCTTGTTACCTGGGAGATAAGTAGAAAAACAGCTGACATAAAAGAGTGTATGCACATAGTCATAATGTGAAGAATAGTTCATTATTACAGTCTAGAGAGTACGGCTCCTATGTCTCTATGCATTACTTAGTAACCATTTTATGATTGCCAATCAATACAAGTTGCAATATATAGGAATGCTGTTAGAAAAAAGAATTTCAAACAAACGAGTATGTGTTTAGCAATAAGAATATATGTTAGAAACAATGTAAGCACAGGATTAGTTGTACGACACTTTGCCTATATAATTATAATTATTGCTATGTATACATTCACCAAATAATGGAAGCCAAATACACAATCCATCAAATCATCAAATAATATGTCACAAGAAAATACGCACAAAAATACCCCAAAGGAAAAGACAAATATAACAAACAAATTATTTTATCACTATCCAGGATTTATAATATAGTTATACCAATGCACAAATATGTAACCAATGGTTGCAATTACTATGCAACAATAATATTGACTTCACACATTATCTTAATCTTATGGATTCAACAGCGAAAATTCCTAATTAGAACTGAAGGTGATGAAAGTAATATTACCAGCATGCTACCATACCCATCAGCAACCTTGCATCCTGACATAAGAAAAGGTGATCTAGTTGGGTCCTTGTGTACCTAATTCCACATTTAATGCATTAGAATATGAACACAGCAGCGACCAGCAATTACAGTTGTTGATGTAAGGAACTCACAATTTTACTTTCCCCAGTCATACTGGATTCATCAATTGAGAGGGAGTGGCCAGAGATGACTAGTCCATCAGCTGGAACCTGTATGCATAAAAGCATAGGTTATAGTGAAGAGTTCCTGAACATTCTTGTAGATTCAAGAATTGTCATCGAAATGCATCTCAGTAGCTTTTACGTTTGAAAAACTGGTAGAGGAAAAGATCCAGGAACACAATATGAAGGAAGCAATTATATAACTCTACTAAAATGGCTGCAGAATGAAATGTATCCAATCGGATCCAAGGCATTTTTCTGCCTACTATGAGCAAAGTGAGACTTGTCATTCAACCAGCCTACTATGAATTTCTATTTCTAGTTTCAACCAATGATTCAGTTGTCAATATGCAACCAAATCCTTCTTCCTATGCAACTGATAGGCTTGCCAAATTTGACCAAAAGAAAAAAAGTATGTGATCATCTCTATCGAACAATAAACTGAAAAAGGAAATATAATACTACTATATTTTATCCTATTAAGGTGAGGATACTACTACTATATTTTATCCTTTTAAGGTGAGGATACTACTACTATATTTTATCCTTTTAAGGTGAGGAGTAAGAAAGAAGAGTGTTTGAAGTGTTTTACTACCTGATCACCAATTTTGAGAGGCACAACATCGCCAACCACTATATCAAATATTGAAACCTTAATTCTGCGCCCACCCCTGACTACCTGCAAACGGTTACCAGAAAATGTAAGAAGAAAAACAAAGGAATACATGTATGACCTACTTCATTGTACATACCTCCATTTGAATGTTTTGTTTCTCCTCATTCAAGTTTTGAAACTGTAGAGACTGCTTGTAGTCGCTTACGGCTGAAACAATTATGAACATCTTAAAGTCACTAGCATTAAAGACATTAAACAGAAATTGTCAATCATCTACTGAAAACCCATTTTCATCACTCAAACGTTGAACTCAGAAGAAACTTCAATAAAATATAGTAGTAGACATCATGACAGTTGACAATCAAACCAATTTTTTAACTTGTTAGCTAACATTGTAAACTAGCAATAAAATCCATTCAGTTCATTTGTGTTCTTTTACTCTTTCTTGTTCAAATATAATCCCAGTTCTCTTGGAATCAAGATTTTATTCACCATTGGATCTCATAAATTTATTAACTTTATGTTATGGAGTAACTTCTTGTACTCACTTTTGAACAGAAAATTCAAATGAACAAAAATTGTTCTCTTATCTGCATTTAGATTATTCGTAAAGCATAGCACATTCAGACCATGCACTTAAATGAAATATTCAATCAACAAGTTAGTTGGCGATACCAGTAAATATGATGACTATGAGGACAGCCATGGCAATGCTCCCTCCATCATACCAACCTTCTTTTATACCCTACAAAGTACAAATTGCAAGATTGAATATACAAGTATAAATTCCAGGAGCATGAAAACTACATCCATATCAAAAGCATTACTTTGTGTTCATGTTATTGAATAAAGCTTACAGGGATTAATAATGTTTACAGCTACCAAGCTAACAATTAACCATAGTTCCAGGAACTCCATACATACCAGGTAAATGTACGTAGAAGAAAATGTGCTACACTTTGTTACATCTTTTGGGTTCTCTAATCTGTACTTGGTATGCTTTCATTAATCTTTTGTTCAGGTGAACTCTAGTTTCGTTGGCATGCAAACTTTTAATTCGTAATGTAATAATTTTTTACTAACTTTCATGTTTATATTTATTCACAACATAGTTATAAAACGACTGTTTTAAACACTGAAAGTTTTTACCCGAATTCTTGACCAAAGACTTTTACAATTAGCTACAGATTTAATACTCCGATTATATATGACACGGAATATTTAACGTGATCCAAAGTTGAAAACTCAGGTCAAACTAAGCCTTACACTCTTAGAAACCATGTACAAGTTATGCTCCCCATGACCATACCTCAGTCTTTATGCCTAGTGCTAGCGAAGCAGCTGCAGCAACCATCAAAATGATGAGCGTTGTATCTCGACAAGCTTCCCAGACAAACATCTGTATGGTGTATGGTAAAATATATTACAAAAACTTCCTACGAGGCCAATGAACTAATCTTTACCATATACATGATACAGAAATGCTGGAATTAATCAATGCTCACCCAGAAACTTCGTCCTTTTTTCGAGGATATGTGTTTGATCCAAAAGCTTTCTTTCGCTCTATAAGGTCAGCCTCATCAGCAGTGATACCTTTCTCCACATTGCACTTTAACTTCTCAGCCACACCTTTAACCTAATGTAGGATATACATGGATTAAATTAAGTTTATAGAGGATACATATATAAGTAATGAAAGTCAGGCAGATAAGAAGCTATATATTAGATGCTATGACAGTGAACTTGCCCCTCCACTTCGCTGCAGAAATGAGAGATCATGCTCCCTGGACATAGCAACCAGTTCCTCTGAGCTAATACCAAATTCACCCACTGGAGTTGGACTTGATGGTAACTTTGCAGAACTTGATACTAAAAATACAAAAATGAAATGATCAAGAACAGATGGAATGGAAAACTGTCTTTACAGTCTTAAGCAAAATGCAACCAAAGAAAACAGTCGTGAGAAACTTAAAACGCCAAATGAGGCGAGCTAGCACCTCGAAGCAGGCTATTAGAGCTTCATAATAGAAACGATAACATCAAAGAGAAATTACCATTCAGTCCTGTACCAGCTTCTTGGAAAAGAACAGCAGCCTATTCAACAAATTATTGATTAGTGAATGACAATAGGCAGAAAATTCAGATGCGAATAAGAAATATAAGTACCCTAACGACTTGAGCATGCATCCTAATCTTAGCAATCAATTCCTTCCTCTCCTCTTCTTTCTTCAAATCCAACGTATATCGAAATCTCCGAGATGCATTCAGTACCAGAGCGGCTTGCTGGAAAGCAAAGCGAGGTAAATCAGTTGCACAGATTTGAATACAGGAATACTAATTCATGATTATTTAGAAATCTTCTTCACTCTTAGCAAGTTCCAGATGTTTAAACGCGCGAATGTGATCATCAACTTACCCGCCAGCGACGCAATTTGTCGATTGGAGCACGTTTTGTGCGCACAATATAGAAAGGAGACCCCGCGTCGTCGTCGTCGTACTCATAGCGGCTGCTGCTGCCGGCTTCGGGGTCGTTGCGGTGGCGCCGGTACGGCGAGCCTTGCAATTCGTCCTTCATTAATCTGTCGTAGGAGAAATGCTACCGCTATTTATCTCAAATCACATTAACTCTACATAGAGAAACAAACAATTGAATGCCATCGCAACCTTGGCGACATTCTCCTAAGTTGATTCAAATTAGATACTGCTACTGCTGCTGCAGTAGCAGTAGTATTGGCATTTAGCAATACTAACTAGAATTGATTAACTCACCAACTCATAAAATTTTGAATAATTTTCATTAGATCGTAGCGAAATCACCTGAAAATAGGTTTGCAGTTGGTAAGGTTGAAGAGTTGGCGGCAGGAGGGAGAGGAATAGTGGAAACGAAACTTCTCCTAGCAAGCAGTTTCTGGCGAACTAATTTTGAAAGTTGTTCTTTCGTTTTCTTTTTATTCTTCCCAAATGGATATACTTGAGAGTGGAGATTAAACTGCCAGAAAAAGATTGCCAAATTTTTTTGTTACAAATATTGCTGAGCAAACTGAAAAGCATGTCTAACATATGATATGTGTCATCGTCTTATTGAATTGCAAATTATGCAATTTTACTAAGAAATAATACGAAATAAAATGAATCTTAGCCGTACATATAAGTACATCATGTCACATAGTACTCCTTTGGAATAAAAAAATGAATTATGATGAAATAATTTCAGTTCTCTAGCAATTTAATTTCTTATGCGTATAAATTATAAACTCATAAACTGATAGGTCAGCTAAGTGTGGGTTTTTTTATACAAAAATCAAGGGACAAGTGAAATGAGAATAAAATATGAGAGATTTAAATTAGATAGTAACTAATAAGATGAAATATAAGTACTAAAGATAACAAAGTTGGAATAAAAAAAATATAAGAAAGTGAGAGAAAAAATGTTTATCCCAAGGTATATGAGTCATATTTTATTTTGATTTGTTCTAGATTTACTTGAATTATTTTATTTATAGCTAAAAATAAAACATCTAATCTTATTTATCTTTGAAAAAATTATATTACAAAAAATAGAGTGAAAGTAATATATGAAACAAAAAGAATATAAGTCAACACTAACAAGACAGATGGAATATAGCATTAAAACTTTAAAAGAGTGTTATGATGAATAAACATTGATTAATTTAAAAGACCATAAATCATGTGAGGTGGATCGGTTGGTTTAATGTCTTGGTCAGGAACACCTAATGTTTGTGTTGAAAGACATATGCCATTACATGCATTGCACCACGTTTCAATGCCTCTTCCTCTCTTCACACGTTATTCTATTTCTATGTGTTAAAGTGTGACAAATGTAAAGCCATCACTTACCAAGTCCATTTTAATTGAGTAATTTTAAAGTGAATGTAATCACTTTCGAATTTAGTTTCTAATCACCTTATTCCCTCCCTACTAGTAAAGTTACATATTTTGTGCTTTGCTTAGTTGATTGACATACTGTTAATCTTTGCTTAAGGGACACGGAACATGAAAAAGGATGGATTGGAATTGGAATGTGTTCGTGTTTAATTCGTGCCTCATTGTTCAATTTATCAGTTAATCATGCTAATTATTTGTCTAATCAACACAAGACACTGCAATCACTTTAACATGTGTGGATTCTTCTCCAATTAGTATATCAAAGCAAGCTGACCTGTCCTCTCCACTCGTCACCAATGTAGATGCTTCTCTGTGTACGAGACACGTGGATGACTAAATCTACAACTGCGTGTAAATTATTAATGTTATTATACGTGAGAGAGTGAGGCAGCCATAATATACTTATAAATTATGCATTTTACAAAATATAATATATTATTTTATTTTTGAGATATCATCATACTATTTGAAAAACGGATGGGTTGTCTAGAGAAAATTATTTACATTGGAGACATGTACGTAAAAGCAAATTCATAACACAAAATTAATTGTCTTCATTTTAAAAACTGAATCCAGAAAAATATTCCCACCATAAAACATTTGTAAAACTGAATCCAGAATAAAATACATATATAGAATGATAAAATTAATTTAATTTACCCTTCCAAAAAAATATTAGCTCCACTTTGTTGTTTCTTCACAATGTAATAAGCCACCAGAATAACATATAACAAATAAAAAAATAATTATTGAATTCCTAAAATATTGTTGATTAAACACGATATATGCTTTGTATTAGTAACATTAAAATTTTCTCACCAATTGAGTGCGAGTTAATGATGGTCGTCGTCTTCAGTAGATGCACACTCAATTCAGATATATGTTTGTTGATGAATAAGTTAGTATTATGCGTGGACATCAGAGCTACATATACGAATATTTCCTTTTGATTAGTTTAAGTAATTAAAGCAGAATATAGCTTTTTTTCAAAGTATATATTTTGCTTCGATTACAAGAAAGGCATAGTTGATCATGGTCCATATTTCAAAATAAAGAGCCTACATTATCTTATTAAACGTGCAAGACACAGGGAATGTTATTCTCTAATTACTTCAACTTTAGGCACTTTCGAATTATGTATTATCCTTAGTTATAGAGTTGGACGTCCTCTATGGTAATACACAATTTGCCAGATATATATCCTATATCGTTCAACATTATATAAATGAATCGCAATAAAAAACATAACCAAATTGCTAAACAATAGCTAAATTCACAATCTAAACACAAACTCTAAATTTGATCAAACTCTCAGTTGAACCTACATGCAAATGAAATAAGATGAAATATGTACAAACTAGATATAACAAATATAGAACAAAACGTGCTTAGTGTAAAAGCTCGAAACAAGTCACTGTGAATGAAAAAATCTCATGAAGGGGGATGAAGACAGTGTATATTTGAAATAAATTAGCTGATGTTCGCGAATATCTTTTGTGTTAGGATCGTCGACTGCAATATTAGTTTGATATTGTTCGTTTTGGGTCAAGCCTGCACGGATTTGTTTTGGGGTCACTCCCAAAAGGCCTCAAACTAATTGGGGTTGGACAGGAATTATATACACCTTCCAACTTCCCTCACTCATCCGATGTGGGATAGGTTTGTAACCCAACAAACCTCCACTCAAACCGAGACCACATCGGGAACGCAGTCGACACAAACATGGGTCGTTCCAACCCTGGCCCCTGGGTCATCCTGGGCTCGGCTCTAACCCGAGTCCTTCAGGGCCCGACCCTAACCGGGGCTCATCCAGGCACAACCCATAGCCACCTGGGCTCTGATACCACTTGTTAGGATCGTCGACTGCAACATTAGTTTGATATTGTCCGCTTTGGGTCAAGCCCGCACGGATTTGTTTTTGGGTCACTCCCAAAAGGCCTCAAACTAATTAGGGTTGGACAGGAATTATATACACCTTCCAACTTCTCTCACTTATCTGATGTGGGATAGGTTTGTAACCCAACATTTTGCATCTTAGACTATCCACGATAAGGAGCCGCGACCACCGCCCGAGGACGCGGCTGAGCCGTAGGTCCCTATAGCTGAGGAAACGGAGAGCCACAGCGCGGGGGGGGGGGGGTGGTGTGTGCTGGACATGGGCGAGCCAACTAGTCGGCCAGGGCACGACTCATGGAGGGGCGCCGCGGCCCTGCCCACGGCCCCTATTGCACGCACGACGCCGGAAACTTTTATTATTATGATTATTCCGGTTTTTTTTATAAATACTACATATTAATTTATGCATTTTTTGTCTAATTATTATAGTCTTATAATTTTTATTCTAATTGAATTAAAATATACCAACAATTGAAAAAAATGTGATTTGTAGCTATGACGTGTCCACTATTGGACTGTACTAGATTTTTTGTAGCTTTGCCTTGGATTGGCCAAATTATTGTGGACACTCTAAAAACGCGTACTGATCTTGTGTTTGATCTTATGGAGTAATCCGTTTGATGTTACTCCTACTTTCTTGAATGACGCATTTTAGGAAGTTGAAAAATACTCCTACTTAGGCCATCCACAACGCTGTTCCTATACCGTTCCTTAAACCACTATTTGAGGGCCCCACTGTACTTTTTTACTCCATTCCTTAACTAAGGAACGAAACCTGCAACCCTCCGTTCCTTAACCGTTCCTTAAATTACTATTCATTCAATTTCATTTTTTTATTTCCAACCAAATTCAATTTAAATAAACACACTTTATTAAAAAACAAACACACTTTATTAAAAAACACACAACATTAAAAAAAATTTAAACTTTTAGAAAAATAAAAAGCACACAATTAAAATCCTAAAAAAATAAAAAGCACACAATTAAAATCCTAAAAAAATAAAAGTACACAATTTTAATAATTTCATCCGCCAAAATTTGCCCAAATGTGCTCAATTAGATCCTGTTGGAGTTGGGTGTGGGCACTAGAGTCGCGTGTCCTTGCACGAATAGATAATCGTTCTTGTATAGACGGATGCACTCCACTTCGAGGCGGACTACTTGCGGTTGAGCTTCCGGGGAATTCATCGTCGAACCAATTTCCCGCCTCGGGTCCTTCGTCTTGGACAATCATGTTGTGCAAGATTATGCACGTATACATGATGTCGACCATGTTTTCCATGAACCACGTACGAGCCGGAGCTTTGATGATGTTGAAGCGCGCTTGGAGAACCCCGAACGCCCTCTCCACATCCTTGCGAGCAGCCTCCTGCTTCTGCGCAAAAAGAGCCTGCTTTGGGTTCGCAGACCCACTGCACGTCTTCACGAAGGTAGGCCACTTCGGGTAGATGCCATCGGCGAGATAGTACCCCATTTTATAAAGCCGGTTGTTGGCGACGAAGTTGATGGCCGGCGCTTTACCATCCAAAACTTCGGTCAAGAGGTCGGACTGGTGGAGCACGTTTACGTCGTTGTTCGACCCGGGGATCCCGAAGTACGCGTGCCAGATCCAAAGGCGGTAGTCGGCAACGGCCTCAAGTATAACGGTTGGGTGGGTGCCTTTGTGGCCGCTCGTGTAGGACCCCTTCCACGCCACCGGGCAATTCTTCCATTGCCAGTGCATGCAATCGACGCTGCCGAGCATCCCGGGGAATCCGTGCACTGTTTCGTGAAGGTCGAGCAGGAACTGACAATCGGTCGTGCTTGGCCTCCGGAGAAATTCGTCGGTGAAGGCTGCCCGGATGCCTTTGCAGAATTTGAGCAAGCACATTCGCCCAGTGCCGTCTCCGATGTGGAGGTATTCGTCGAACATGTCTGCCGTTTGTCCAGTCGCAAGCTAGCGGATTGCTACAGTACATTTCTGCAGCGTCGTGTGGCTGGGACGGCCGACCGCGTCGTACCCTTCCTGGAAAAACTCTTCCTGGGCTGCCAAAGTATTCGCGATGTGGAGAAATAAAGGTTTCCCCATGCGGAAACGGCGACGGAAGTACGTATCTCCCCAAACCGGGTTATCGCAGAAGTAGTCGCGTACTAACCTTGCAGCGGCTTCCTCCCGGTTACGATGGATGTACGTACGGGAGCGTCGTTGGGGCGGCGCGGCTTCTTCGGCCTCCCGTCGTCGATCTTCTTCAAGTGATTGTTGCAATATTTGACGCATTTGTTCAAAAAGATCTATTAGTTTGATTAAATTTGGGAGAAGGAAAGCAGAGTTGATTTGAGATGAAAATTGGGGTGGAAATAGAGAGGAATAGATGCGTGTTTGTGATTGAAATGAGTATGAAATAGGAGTATTTATAGAGTAAATAAATAAATAAAAAATAAAAAAATACAAACGGATATAAAAAACGGTCACATTACCGTTGCAAATTTTTTTTTTTTTATTAAATTCGATTTTTTTAAAAAAAAAATTGAATTATTGCGTCACCGGGACGAAGCCCACTCGCGGGGCAGCGAGTGGGCTTCACGCGTCGAATGGGAGGCCGCCACGTCGCCTCGGCGCGTGGCGGAACGTTTCGTTCCGCGTTCCTCCGGAACGGAACGCGGCACGGCATAGGAACGACATGGTCACGGAATGGCGATGGAACAAAGCGCGCAACGCGTGCCGCCGCGGAATCGTTTCGCCGGAACGGCATAGGAACCGCAACGGCACAGCGTTGCGGGTGCCCTTATGGAGTAAAGGCTAATTCCTCGGAGTATATAAACTACTTGAAGCAAGACGTACGTACATTGGCTGAAATTGTGATAAAGATTGTATTTTTGGCGGGAAAATAACAATTTGTTCAACTTTTCAACTTGTTGAACCCTAATCCCCAAATTTGTCTCTGCAGCTGCCTGCAAACATTCACGCACGAGCTACCGGATTTGACCCCCTCAAAACCCTAATGTCGTCCCAACCGGGAAGAGATGGTGGCCCGGTCCCCCAATTGGCCGCAGATGAACAAGAAGTGTTGAAACTAGAAGAAGAATTAGAGGAAATAGCTCAAAAATTACTCGACTACCGAACTAATCTTTCGGGACAACTTAGCTCCACTATCTCTTCTCTCCTTGAATCGCAAAGGCTGCTTCTTCCAGGTCTGGACGTGAATTATTTCTTCGTATATAGTACTCCTATCAGTTAATTCAAATGTTTTCATTTGCTTTTAGAAGCTCATGTTAGATGTGGGAGTTCTGTTTCTGAAAATTTAAAAACAATTAGACTAATGAGTTCTGTTTTGCTGCAAAAAGACTTTAATTTGGTGTTATTGAAGATTTAATGACTATAACACTGATTCTGGCTGTTGTTTTAGAGGTTTTGGTGTTATTGAAGTTTTCTCTGTAATACTTTGTTATGTCTTATTTTTCTTTGATTATTTTCAGTGACCAAAAGTATGTTGATTCATCAATTGTTTACTGGTGAAATGTAAAGAAGACAATAACACGTTCACATTCACACTCCACTAAATATAATATATCATATATTTGTGAAGAATGCTAAATCTATTTCTCTTACAATAGCTTGTTAATAGCAACCTCTATAATATTTCAAGTAGCTCTTTTTAGGAGTGAATTTAAATGTATAATATGCAAGAACATAATTGTAACGAATTGTTTGCTGCAGAAACTGTTAGAAATTGCTACTGGCTAGGGCCTTTGTGCTATCTTTTTCTCTTGGTCTTAGGCTTAATTCTTTTCAGCTTCGGATTTATTTGTTTGTAAGCTCTGGTGATGTTGAACAAGTCTACAGAGTTATTTAATTTCTTGCATTAGAGAATTCTTTCGTAAAGTATTCTTTACTTCAGTAGAGCATCGTTGTCTTTTTGTGTCGTGATTTCATAGGGTTGGGCTGTTCTCCCCCACTCTTCTTATAAACTTCTTTGCTTTTACATAAAAGAGACACAAGAAGCATATACCATCTGCAGATTCTATGCACGGGTCTCTTATTTGAACTAGCTCTCTTGAGAGTTTAAATACATAATCTCCAAGAACACAATTGTAATAAATTATTTGCTGTAGATAGAAGATTATTATGAAATTTGCAGTTGATGTTCCAACTGACCTATCTGTTCCCTCTTTTGCATCATATTTTTGGTCAATGTCACATATATGGCATTTGAAATGAGATTCACAATAGGAGTGTAGGTGATGCTCTCCACCTTTGATCAGCTTACGGTATATAGCAATTTTCTGGTCCCGTAAGCATGAGTTTTGTGTGTCAATATTATCCTTGATCTCGAGAGCCCTGTTGCAACATCTTCATTGAAAATATATGATCATAATTGCATCCGTTGATATATTGCTCATACATGCCATGGGTAAATTCTGGGTCAACTAAAGCATTTTACATGTGTATGCGGCTTTATGGCTTATGTCTTCCTCATCTGAATATTAGAATTTTCTTCATCATTGTTCTTCATTCCTAAGATTTTCTTGCTTGCGCAGGTCTGATGAGAGATACCGCGGGCCTTCCAGTAATGGCAGATTCAGACGAAGCTGAGAAGCTACAACTACTAAAACAGAAAATTTCAAGTAATGCCTCAGCAATGCCTGTCGTCTTGAATAGGTTGAAGGAATATATGGCCAGAATCGATGCCTTGGACTCTTCCAACCGGATTATCCATCCTGCTTTTAAAATGAAACAAACCAGTTGATTTAGTTATGTGCTGGATTCCCTTTGGTTTTTATCTTTACTTGACAGTGTGTTATTAAGATGTATGTTGATGAGAACTTGATGTAATTAGCTGAAACCTGAAAGCATTGATTTACGTTTAAAATTTAGAAATTGAATGGCTAAGGAGGGAAAATGGCCTTTTTGCTTAAATAACCTGTAAGCATCTTGTTGGTTCCCTTCCAACCTATCATCAGATTAGTCTGTTTTTTTTCAACGGTATACATATTTTTTTACTACTTTTTTACTAACTTTTTAATGAATTGTTTATTTATTGTGATTCTCTTATTCTTCCATACCTGCACCAAAATGCCTACTAGCATGAATAAAATGTATCCAAACTATGGAATTCAGGGCGAATATAAGTAAATCTCACAATACTCAAATTTTACTCCACTATAAAATATTTTAGGATTAATTATCTTTCAACATTTTTAATTCGTAGTCTCAGCTTTGATATAGTTTTTATATAATCTAAACTTTCAAAATTTAAATTTATAAGATCGATCTTGAATTATTTTTGTGTAGCCTTGAACTTTTAGCGTTTTTAATTTATTGCTTCAATTTTGATAAAATTTCAATCATAGCCAGGGAAAAATGTTTGGCGCCAAAAGTGTAAGTCAAACGATAAGTAAAATGAGGTGGATATTCGATTAAACAATAACATGAAAAAAAACCAACTTATTTATTTATCATGAATAATATTATTGGCAGCCAGCTAATGGCTATCTCAGCAAACATTGCCTTTTGTGAATGCACCAATCTATCAATATCTAAAGTGAGAGTTTTTTGGTCTGCCACCTAGCAGCATTTTGGCGGGAAAGTGATAAAAATGGAGTATGTTAGTCATCCAGCTGTAGTGCAATCTTTAGAACGCTGCCCATGCGCTATACCTTAGGCCTGCAAATATAGGTAGATCTATATTGAGTATTCTGCAATGTGAGTATTTGAAAAAACTGGAATGTGCAGTATTCGAAAAAACAAATGGCTCAAGAAGGGAAATTAAAATGAACTATAGTCCGTCCAAAAAGTAGGAAGTGTACAAGACAATCCTATCAGAAAAAATGAAATATTAGGCAAAAAACTTGCAACAATTAAAATGATTTAATTATAATTTAATTTAAAATTATAATCAATAATGAGAGCAGGCATACCATTTCAAGCGAACAAATCAAAAAAAAGAGAGAAAAAGTCTAGATCTAATGAAATCAGTACTACTCCTAAAGAAAAATCAGAAACTCAACATAATCAATACAAGGCGGGTGAAAGAAAAAACGAATATGGAGGACGGTGGGGCAGCGAGACAGCACGACCGTGAGCGTGGCCGCGCGATATATGAGGCATCAGAGAGGTGGTAACGGGGAGAGAATACGATGCGGTGAGGGCGGTAGCAGAGAGGGGAGAGAGAAGAGGCGGAGTGAAATTGAGGAAATTATTGAAAAGAAAATTAAATAAATTTTTTCATCAGAATAAGATGAAAAACACAACCCAAACTTACCATGACATCCAAGGCTGACGGAGAGGGCAACAGCGAAGCAGAACCGTATGAAATGAAAGGCCGAGGCTGTTCGAAGAGGAAACGTCTAATTACAATCTCTAATTAACGTCCAATTTGATAACTTTTGCTACTTTTAGAGTGAATCTAGCCTTTTATTTCAGGAATTTTGAAGTTGGGAGATTGAGTATGAACATGAGTTCTTTTCTTTTTTGTAGAGGAAGGAAGGTGTTTGGGCTATGGTCGGTTAGCGATAGAGGTGAGTGCAGAGGAGCGGCGCACAGAACAAAATTGAGGAGGAGGAGGAGGAGGAGGAGGAGGAGAGAGAGAATTCTGTGGGCTGGTGTGTAGGCAGAGAAAGAGAGAAGGGAGGAAGATGGAGGCTTTTCTGCAGGGTTAGGGAATAAAATTGGGCTGCGATTAAAGAGTTGGGCTGATTTCTCTTTTTAGGCATTGCCAAGTTAATTTGAGGTTAATTAATTGCCCAATTATATTTTTTGAATCTCCTAATTTGAGTAAATTTTAATTATTGAAATCCCTGATGATGAGTCAATTGAAAGTAAGTAATTTCACAGATTTAAAAATGAATAATTCTAATTTTTTTAGTTGATGGTATTTGACCATTGAATTACATATACGTTCGTATTGATAAAATATTTTATAATAATTATTAATTAGTATAGTTTGTTGTATTATTTTAAGTTTTATATTTATTTCAAGTTAAAAAAAGTATTAACAATACTATACAAAAAATAATAAAATAAAGTTATAGTATGTTGTGAAGTATTAAAGAGATTAATAAAAACATGATCAAAACAAATAATAATGAGAAAAAAATGCTCTATCAAGAGTCACAAGTCGTGAATGTTTGAAGATTTTCAATCATGGACAGCTGTTTGAAGATTTACATAATGACCATTAACAAGAATCAGGGTCAATCACTCTCTCATGTTGGATTGTTTTTTAGAAAACCTATTTTCAATCATGGACAGCTGTATGTTGCTATATCAAGAGTCACAAGTCGTGAATGTTTGAAGATTTTGGTGTGTAAAGATGAACAAGGTGAAGGCAATGGTGATTCTACTGCTAATATTGTTTATAATGAAGTTTTTCAAAACTTATGAACTATTGGATTTTTTATGTTTGCGTAAGTTCCTATTTATGAATATTGCATTTTTTTAATGAACTTATTTTACAATTCTCTTACGTATTATGTATGTATATATGTATCATTTTCTCATCTTTATTCTGTATTATATTTTATTTATTCCCCTCATATCTGCGTTTCAAATTCATAACAATTATTTGTTCATTGGAAATAGACACTTATGTATTTGTCTTGATATTTACAATGTGTTTTTTTACAAACAACGAATTCTCTGTCTGCAAGCATAATCATACAATATTTATCATCTACTTTTTTTTTAAGTTCATTTATCTTAGAATTTATTACAAGTTTTATGGCCCGTGCATAGCACGGGTGGTAAAACTAGTTACCAAAATACAAAAGAAAATACTTCATCTCCTCAGTCCTCACTCATCACTCCTCACATGCACTAACCTGGATCACTAAACACACTATATTTATTCCTACAAAAATAATGGAGTATTGTTCATTGAAAAAATATAGAGTAAATGTCATAGTTGGTACTGAACATATGCCCATTTTATCATTTTGGTCATAAACTTTATTTTTTAAAATTTTTGGTCCTGTACATTTCAAATCGGATTACAATTGGTCATCCCTTAACAATTCCGTTAATATTTAATAGTCAGTGATTTTAATTACAATTTTGACCAACTTAAGCAATTTTTAATTATTTAATCATCAAAATTATTTTTTTAAATAAAATCATAAATTATTTATTCCAATTTTTAACAGTCGATTCATTCAGTAGGGTTCAAAATTCTGCCACTTTCATCTTCTTCCTCCGCTTCTTCCCGGGAGAGCGGACTCCTCCTCCTCCAATTTCTTGTCCAGTTCAGGGCACGCGCACGGGACCACACGCCCGCCACGAAACTGGGGCACAACAATCTCGGGTCCCACTTCTTCCTGACCCTGCCCAGGCTCTCCGACTGCTGGCTGTGGTCGGAGAAGGCGAAAGGGGTGCTGAGGGCTTCGTCGACGTTGAAATCCAAAAAATCGGACCAGTTGAAGAGGGCCAATTGGGTCGGGTCCGCGGCCGGGTTGAATGGGCTTGGTAGTGGCGGCAGTGGGCTGTGCTCCATTTTTTTGTGGAACTTATTTGACTGCAGCGGAATGTGGCAATTTGGCGGAGTTTGAACAGGGATTGCGATAAAAACTTGATCTTGATGATTTTTCTATGATTTAAAGGTGGACTTGAATTAGAGAGAGCGAGACTTTGTTAAAAATTGGAATAAATAATTTATGATTTTATTTAAAAAATATTTTTGATGATTAAATAATTAAAAATTGCTTAAGTTGGTCAAAATTGTGATTAAAATTGCTGACTGTTAAATATTAACGGAATTGTTAACGGATGATCAATTGTGATCCGATTTGAAATGTATATGACCAAAAAATTCAAAAGAAAAAGTTAGAACCAAAATGATAAAATGAGCTTATATTTAGGACCAATTTTGGCCTTTACTCAAAAATATATTATCTGATAATACGGTACTTATTGTCATCCCTTGATGCATGATATGGCCCTCGCACCCACCAATTATTGATAACGTATTGACAAGTTTTCATATACAGTTTATATTTAAAGGCAATTATGAAAAATATTTGTATTTTTGCGTGCATAATAAACGCCATGTTACACATAGAACTTCATTGCATATCCATTATTTTCTCTAAAACACTTTACTTTTCAAAAATTTCTTTCATCTTATTGGTAATTGTGACACTTCCTTTTACCAATTGCACACATATTTAATCATTCAACCATTAAATTGTATGCTTCTCACACAAAAATACTGCAATTTATCTAAAAAGGATTCTAGAATATTTTTATTAATAAAGATGCTGGAATTTTGGTAAACTGCAACGATATATTTCAAATATCAGACGAAAAAAGAATAATATTTTTATAAAATATTAGTTTAATGGCCATAATATATGTGTAATTAAAATATATTTCATTTATAACATTTATTTTTGAATTAATTTAGTTTAATATTGTCTTGTTTCATTTTTAAAGAGATTATTTTAATAATTCATTTATGATTTAATTTACAAAATTATTTTAGTGGAAATTAATAATTCTGTTGTTCCCAATAATTGTGCCAAACATACATAACACATAATCAAGGTAATTAATAAAATTATTATTAAATGATTACATGGAATAATCAATAATTATATAAAGCAAAAAGTAACTACATGTGCCACCGACCTCAATTAATGTAGGCCAGATTGTGTGAATAGTAAGGTATACAAACATTAAACACTAAATATAAATAACAAGGAATTCAATTAATAAGGTTGTATATTATGCATGAAAAACTAAAAATAACTAGAATTTGCGCAGTAGAATACAATTGCTCCAAGATATTCGATATTAACATTTAATTAATTTAGAATAAATTTAATTATATCGATCTTGGCCTAAAATTTGCAAGAATCCCTTCCTCTCCACATGCTAACAAAATAAGACATAGGTGGGTAGGACCGCCAATGCTTACTGATGTATCAATTGTGACATGCACTTTTCTCTCCGTTTTAATTATGAATTACTGAGCCGAAAGTATATACTCATAAACATATTTTAGATATATTATGGTTCAATTAAACCACCTGTCACACCAATCAAAGGGTCAGTGTATTTAATGACAATTTAACTAAGTATTTTTGTTCAATAGTACTTATACATTTTTTAAAGAACGTGACGTATATTTTTACTTAAAAATATTATAGTCTAGTGCTGTTTCACATCCACTTAAAAAGTGAGAAATTAAACTCGCTTTCTCATACTAAAAGAAAAAAATATTTTTAATAATTAATGTGAAAATATTAGGAGTGTTTTTGTTGGACGTTAAGGTTCGATGTTGTTGCAAGTATACACTGATTGATTTGTAGATGTATTTAATATATACTTCCTCCATTCACAGTAAATAGTCTCATTTGAGGACGGTACAAGTTTTAACGATAAAATTGGTAAAGTAAGAGAGAAGAGAACAAGTAGGTAGAGTAAGAGAGATATGGAGGAAAAGTAGGTTAAATATGGGAGATTGGAGAAAAAGTGCATAAAATATAAGAGAGAAACTTCTATTTTTTAGAAATGAGATTAAATTTTGTGGACATCCCAAAATGATAAAATGAGACTATTTTTTGTGGACGGATGATGTATATATATTTTTATTTTGTGTAATATGGAATGAGGCAGGGAGTACCAATTTTGAAAATACAAAAAATTACTCGAACAATATTGGTATTAGGATTGAAATCGATCGTGCCAGTGATGAAGAGCATTCTTCAATTCCTTCGGAAACAATTTACACGCGAAGAACAACATTTGATTGAAGAAAATGAAAGTTTGAATGAACTCAGACCTTGTATTGTTGGAATCGTGTTCGGTCAAAGAGTTGACCAATAATAATGTGACGAAACATTTAATTTTATGATATTAAATGACATAGTGTCGATCTACTCCGGACTAGAAGACTGTGATTTATTCATTTTCTGTAAACTGATTTCAGATGAGTGAGAAATAATGAATTAAAATTGCTCACATTTAAAGCAACTATAGAGAAGTCTAATGAATTACTAATAATTAATAGTGTATTAACTATCCACATTAGAGGAGAGAATCTTGTTAAAGATATACTCCCGAAATAAGGTCAATAATGCCCTTGAGAATAGGACGAGTAAAATGCCAAAAAAATGAAAAATATCTCAAATGAATTAAAATTTTATTTAAATACCCCTAGTAATTTATTTATACTAAGTACTAATACAAATATATATTATAGAGACCATTTTTACAGCACTCAAAAAGAAAATTAGTACTAGTATTAACCAAAGACATTTTGTCCAAAAGTACAAAAATCAGTTAGTACTACTATATTTTACTATTAAAACTAAGTCGATAGACATTAATCAGATTTTCTCTTTCAATCATTTTGTGTGTTGATTAGAAAATAAAATACTTCATTTGTCTATTAAAAATGATAGAATGTAGTAACTTTTGAAATGATATTGGTTAATATAAAATGAATAAAATAAAAAATAGAAAAAATAATAATTAAAGTATCCGTATTAAGGGCCATCTTCTATTGCTTATAGCATCATAACCCAAAATTAAGACCAAATCTCCATCATTAGATTTCAAAATATGTGGATGAGATTAAATCTTACGAATTTCAATAAATAGTAGACAAAATATCAACAAAATAGTAAGATCGTCATTCTATTATCATATCATATTTTCGTGTTTTTTTATTATCAACATAGTGTATTACAAATATCAACACAATGACATGAGTGTTTCAATACAAGTACACGAAAATATCAACACAGTTTTATTGAGATTTTACATGCATTATGTTGAGATTTTACTTGCATTATATTGAAATTTTACATACATTATATTGAGATTTTTTATGTATTTCTTGATAAAAATCTGGTTATCAACAACATATACATAATTTGAAATAAAAATCATCAAATTTCATCATCCGAACGTTGTCGGAACATATGCAATTGAGATCTCGTTAGAATCCTTATAAAATTACCTTTAAATTGATATATTTTTTTCGAAAAGATAATTTAATCGAGTGAGTTACGTAAATTTAAAGTTTTGGTATAATTTTAATAAGAGGGAATTGACATTAATACCCTTTAATTTTATTTAATAATTATTTAAATTTAAAATATAATCTACTTGACATTATATATCAAGCACCAGATCTCCTAATCTAATGATTAAAAATTAGTCTTAATTTTAGATTGCTAATTAGTTAGTAATTAATCATATCCCTATGTATTACTATTAATGAGTCTCAAATTATTAAAAAATGTACTTACAATTTTGAAGATCGGGCCAAAATAAAATAATTGTTATTTTTAAATTACGGAGGGAGAATTGTATTATTGAGAGGGGTGGGGAATAATGAATAATACTCTATCTGACACTAGTGCTTATAAACAAAAGCAAAAAAGAGAAAACATTAAGCGAAGAAGGTGGTGTGTTAGTTTGTGGCAGCGATGAGGAAGCTGAGATGCAGCAGAGCAGTTATGTGCATGTTTCCTGTCGCCGCAACCGCTTCTTGTCTCTCTTGTTTAGGCAATTCGAAGAAGAACAATTTTGGCATTCACAACGACCATGATGATGATGAATTCCAAGACATTAAGCCCCTCATCCCTCTCAAGCTCAAGGATCTCATTGCTCCAACCCCAACTCCAACTCTTGCCTTCCACTTAAAGCCTAAGGTACTCTTCCAATATAGCTGAGTCGTATACCTTTTTTGAATTGTCTTAAAGTAGTTGAGTTTTTTCTCTTACTTTGTTCTCTCTTTTGCTAAACTCTCTCCACTTTTAATCTTTAACAAATCAATTTCTTAAATCCAGTGCCGATTAATGGAGTATTAATTGGTGATGTGAAAGTCTATTAATTAATTCATGAATGTATGCAGATGGTGGTGATGAAAGTTTCAATTCATTGTAATGGGTGTGCAAGGAAAGTGGAGAAGCACATATCTAAGTTGGAGGGTAAGTGTAGTCCACCTAATAATTTTTTTGTAATATTTCATTTTTGCTGGGAATTAATTAATTAATTAAGTTTAAATAAATTATGATACAGGAGTGAGTTCATACAAAATAGACTTGGAAACGAAGATGGTGGTTGTAAGAGGTGATATTGTGCCTTCCGAAGTGTTGGAGAGTGTCTCTAAAGTCAAATATGCTGAGCTTTGGGAGCCATGAATTTTGTCACACTCGCACATGCATTTCAATAAACTTAGATTAATTCAGCCATCTTTAATTTTTATTTTCCTCGAAAAATGTGTTCTTGTGGTGTACAATGTAGATAGTTTCTCCCCCTCAATTTAGCTTTCTTATTAATCATAATCTTCTTGGTCGGTAATGAATTGTGTTGATAAATATAATGATATACTCGATTTTGATTTGGTTAATATGTAAATACTTCTATAGACTGTCTAATTAGACAGTTTATTTCTTTGATTCATACATATGGATTATTCAAGTAGTGCTGTCTAATTAGTCTGAGCACATGTATTTTATATTTTTTTGAAAATGGGATATAATATTTTATATGCTTGAACTTTTGCAACTATCAATAGACATGCCATGCTCTTCAACTGTTTATTACAGTTTGATTCTGAGTCTTTTGAAAAACTTTAATTATTTATTATTCTATCTTGGACTTTCATATGGACTATCGAAAAACTGACACGAACCGCTGGAATTTTTGAAATAATTTCCAAAACAAACAAATAAATTAGTACCTGTCCCATAAAAGTTGAATCACTTCTTTCTTTGCATTCATTTTGAAAAAATCGTAATAAATAGTTAGAATAGATAAATAGTAAAGTAAAATCGAGAATAATGTGATAAGAGTCTTCTCTATATTATTCTCAAATTTACTTTACTATTTATTCATTTTAACTATTTATTATGATTTTTTCAAAACAAGTGCACAGAATGAAGTGACTCAATTTTTATGGGACATATGATAAAGATAATTTTTTTTGTCTGAATCCGAAGTTAATCCTGCTTCATTTATTTAAGTAAAAGAAAAGAGTGAAATTTGATTCTTATGTAAACGTGACTTGAATATTCCCACTTCATGTAATAAAAAAAGAAAACTAACTCCAATATACTTCTATTCTTTTCTTCTCCACTCGTTGTAACATAAGATCCTTTTTTTAGATCTAAAAAAAAGAAACCTAAGTTATGGCCAATTGAAAAAGCACCAAAATTCGAAACAAAATTATACTACCCATTTTTATGTTTGGATGGTAAAAATATGTAATCCACACGAGAATAAGACGAATGGATTCATCATTTCATGAAATTCCAAACATTAGGATATGTTCAGAGATTTTTCCGAAATTGGAGAATTTAAAAAAAGTAAGTTAGAGGCAGTTTAAAATATTTTGCAGGTGCTAATCACAGTTTTTATTCCATAAGATTTTTTACTTGACTAATTTTCCCAGTGTGTTTTTAATTTTGTATATTTAGATTGAATCGGTATCCATCTTTAATTTCGTCGGGACATCTACAGAGTTTTTCTCAAGATTTGATTTTTAGTTTGACGGTGAAAGCAAAAAAAGATAGGAAGAGGTAATGTTGGGTTTGGATCCCCTCAAACAACAGCAGGGGCTGCTATCCTGTACAATAATATTTTAATTATAAAAGAGTAAATGTCAAAATTGGTCCTGAATATATATGTCTATTTTATGATTTTAGTCCTAGAATTTATCTTTTAGTTTTTTCATCCCGAACATTTCAACTCGGATCACAACCAAATTAAGCTATTAATTATATTTTTTTATTATTTCATCGGTATTTCTCACTCTTTCACTTCTCCAAATCTTACTTCTTCTCCCCCAAAATGAAGTCCTAAAATCTCTAATCAGAAATCCAGCGCCTCCATTCTCCTCTTCGCTCTACGATTTCTCGCCGCCTCACTCTACCGCTGTCAGCCGTCGGCCACCAGCTAGGCGGCGCCTTTGCGCCGCCGGCGCTCTCTTCTTCCTCTCTGCGAGCTCGCTGAGGATAGCTTCTGTATTCCGAGGCCTGTGGTTACGCCGCCGCCGTCGTCACTCCTTCGTGACCAGCAATGCTGCGTGTGTCGTCTCCACCTCTGAATCGGTGCTCGGCGTCGACCTCAGTCGCGGTTCCTCCTCGCCTCGGAGTTTCAAGGGCATCGTTACATTCTGATTTGGTTTGCGATTGAAGAAAATCGTCTTCTTCTATGGTTTCTGTTTTCTCAGGAAAATCGTCTTAATTGATGGAAGATCAGTGGAATCAATTTCAAATAATAAATAAATTATAATTAATAGCTTAATTTGGTTAAAATCGACATTAAACTCGTTGACCGTTAAAAACTAACGGAACAGTAAGTGTAGGACCAATTGTGATCTTAACTGAAATGTTTGCGATGAAAAAAAACCAAAAGATAATATTAATAATCAAAACTGAAATTTTACCATATTATAATTTTCTAATGAGTCTAGGACCAAAATCATAAAATAACTATATGTTCAGAACCAATTTTTGCCTTTACTCATTATAAAATTATAATATGATAAAATTTCAGTTTTGATTATTAATATTTAACTACTCCTTACATCTCATTAGAAATGAAACATTTATTTTTCGAAGCGAGATTTTATGTAATGTTGTGTTGTGAGTTAATAATGAGAGAATAAGTACAAGAGATGAAAAAGTAAAGGTTACGTTGTTTCTATTTTAGGAAATATTTCATTTTTAATGGGACAAACCCAAAAAAAGAAACGTTTCATTTTTAATATGACACAATGTGTATATTTTACTTAAGACATACTACCTCCGTCCACAAATAAATAGACAAAGTTATAAATGACACGAGTTTTAATATACAATTGGTAAAGTTAGAGAGTGAGAGGGAAAAGATGATGAAATATTTAGTGTTAGTTGATTGTGTGGTTCATATTTAGAATGACGTGTATGACTAATATTTGTTTAAAACTTTCCAAATTTAGAATTAGTCTAACTTTTATGACATTCAAAAATGGTAAAATTAGTCTATCTTGTAGATGGAGATAGTACTATGTTATTTAAGTTAAAGTGGATTTTATTCACATTATCACATTATAATTTTACTAATCTAAAATCACTTTTCTTGAGCATTTTCTGTCAACAAACTTTCAATTTTTTACTATGTTATTTAAGTTAAAGTGGATTTTATTCACATTATCACATTATAATTTTACTAATCTAAAATCACTTTTCTTGAGCATTTTATGTCAATGAACTTTCAATTTTTTATTATATAATTTTTGTTCTAATTCAAATACACAAACGCAAGTTCTTCTGATTTTTCCCAAGAAATTCAATTTTTCCGTATATTTATTGAATATATTCATCCCATGTCCCATTAAAAATGAAAAGTTTTTCTTTGAGAATTATTTTATTAAAAATAAAATATTTCTTAAAATAAAAATAACATTATTTCTATATTTTCATCTCACTTGCTTTATTTTTTTTTATTAACTCACAAAATAACATTTGCCTCAAATTTTGTACCGAAAGGAAATGTTTTAGTCCTAAGAGCGTCCACTATAATGAGGACGCGGCTATAGCCGCGTTTGGGGCGGAAGCGGGGCGGCTTATAGTGGGAAGGGTGTCCGCCGCGAGGGTGGACGCGGCGGCTGGGGGGAGGGGCGGCGGACGAGGAATCGCAGGGTGCGGGGCGAGGACGCGGCGGGGGGGGGGGGGGGGGGGGGGCTATAGCCGCGCCTATAGGCCCGGCGATTATAGTGAGAAGTTCCGCCGCGGCGCATGCGGCGTGAACTAAATTTTTTTTTCTTTTTTCCTCTATAAATACCACTTCCCACCACCTATTTTTCACCATTTTCACAAAATCCATCCACTCACTATCTACACAGCCACTCTCTAAAAAATGCACCGAGGAGACGATCACCCGAATATTCGGCCCTAATTACCTCGTATTCTAATTATTTACACTGCTATTATTTAAATTACACTTGATTGAAACTAAAAAATATTTAAAAATAAAAATTGATTATAAAATTTGGGGGCTATTGGAGTTGCCCACTATAGTGGCGGAAATATAATTTTGGGGCAATGGACAACAAAATTGGAGCTATGGACAAAAACTGGGGCGGGGCTATTGGGCGTGTCCGCCTTATAGTGGACACCCTAAGAGCATCTCCAGTAACGGCGTCAAAATCGCGACGCCGATTTTTCACCGACGCCGGTTCTGACGCCGAACCATTGGAACCGGCGTCGGCGAAATCGGCGTCAAAATCGGCGTGGCCATGCCGATTCGCGCGATGACGCCGGTTCCGACGCCGATCCTCACGGCGCCATTGTGGGTCCCGGATCGGCGTCAAACCGGCGTCAGATTTTATTTTTTATTTTTTTTCTTTTGAAAACACTATATATACGCGCTTTGAACGTCATTTTCATTCGCACCACTTGTTTTAACGAGTATTCTCCTCTACCTTACTTTCTGTTCAAGATCAATAACGAGCAATGGAGAACAACTACGAAGGTACTCCAGTGACTCCCGGGGGATGGTCTCAGACTCCCCCGCCTCCCGGTGTAGGGTCTCAGACGGCCCCGACTCCCGGGGTAGGGTCCCATACTTCCTCGGCTCCTGGGGGAGGTGGTTGGCCTCCGATGACCGGGTACTACAACATGTACCCGTGGCAGCAGATGATGCCGGGGTGGGCACCCGGCATGCAGCCCCCTATGCAAATGATGCCGGGGTGGGCACCCGGGATGCAGCCACCGGCGCAGCAGATGATTCCACCGGCGCAGCAGATGATTCCCCCGGCGCAGGGGACGCACGGGGGGGACAATTCCTATCGGCCGACTTTTGATTTTTCCACTGGTTCTTCGCACACATCGACCCCAACGGATGCACAGTATACGGAGACCTTCTCCTTAGCGGACTTGGGTTTTGATATGAACGAGGTTCCGGAAACTCTCATTCAAAGCCAGGGAGTAGGGCGGGGTAAGAAGAAGGGCAAGGCCAAGAAGGACGGCGAGTCGTCGCAGCCGGAGGCGGAAATCCGGGGCCGGAGGAAGTGGACTGACGCGGAGAACGTTGCGGTTGCCAAGGCGTGGGTGAGTGTCTGCGACGATCCTCTCGTTTCGAACAACCAGAAGATCGTCAACTTGTGGGCCAAGGTAGCCGCAGCCTACAGGGCATTTTGCCCTGAAGGGAGACCGTGCACCGGGGAGGAGGTCCGGAAGTGCTGGGACCGAATCGGGTCTGGCGTCTCTCGATTTTCGGGTTTGTACGCCAACGCCCTCCGCATGCAGACCAGTGGCCAAACAGAGGAAGACTGCAGGAGGATTGCGGAGAGAGCCTACCTCGATCCGCAGAAGAAGTACTATGAGTTCACCTACTGGAACTGCTACGTTGTGCTCAACGAGTCGGAGAAATTCCGGGCAGGCGTCGACGCTGGCTGGCCGAAGAGGCAGAAACTGAACTATACCGGAGATTATAGCGGCAGCAGCGGTGGTTCGACAGACCTCCCCGAGACGGCCCAGGGGGTCCCGACTCCTCGTTCGTTCGGTCGCCGACCTCGCCCGGTTGGCCAAAGGCGGGCGCAACAGGTTGCGAGGGGGGGCACCCCGAGTTCCCAGGGGGTCCATTCGACATCCCCCCTCGGCAGGTCTACCGAGGAGCTCAAATTCTTCGCGCGCCAACAAACGCACGCTCAAATGGTGAAGACCTTAGCCGACTTCCAAGCGGCGGTGGACCCCGAGGTGAAGGATTTTCTTCGTGTATTGCTCCAGAGCCAGCGTGAAGAATTGGAGGCGATGAGGAGGGACACCGGCGGGAATAACAGCGGCGTAGGTGGCGACGGAGGCAGCGGCGACGACGGTGAAGAAGCGCTGGGCGATGACGGAGACGAGGACGGCGACGAGGAGTGATTTTGTTTTACTTTTTTAAATTAATGCACTTTTTAATTTTTGTACTTTTTTTAAATTATTGTACTTTTTTTTAAAATTAATGTACTTTTTAAGTTTTAATATTATTATTCGAATTTTTCGTATTTGTCTCGTAAATTAAATTCCGTATGTTGATACGAGTGTAAATTAAATTATATAATTGTTATTAGTGATGTGGATAGGTAGTGTGAAGGCTATGTGAGGGCTATTTGATGTCCAGTTGATGTGGCAAGGTGATGTGGCAGGAGAAGTGTAGTGCTGATGATATGACATTGTGAAGACTATGTGAGGGCTATTTGACGTCCAGTCTTACTGGAGATGCTCTGATGGATGTGGGTGTATGAATTGTTGATAGCCCATAGGCCATATCTAATGTAGAGTCAGTTATTGTCATCTCTGTCATTTGATGGGATTGATTCCTACCTTTCAGAATCAATAATGATGCCATGTATTTCATACACAATAATGTCTCGATAAATTGTTCAAATAAACAGAACCTATAATATTCTATATACAGACTTCAGCATCAATATATTAGAGCATTTGCAACGGCATCTGTCCACCCGTGCCAGCGGCACGGAAGACGTCGTCCGCCGCTGGTACGACGCTGCTCGATGCATCGAGCACGTCCGTGCCAGTGAGCAGGTGACGTGGCCAGACGTGATTGGCCAACGGCATAGCCGTTGCATTTGATTTTTTTTACATCAGTTTTTAATTAAAAAACCGATTAAAAAAAAATTCCCACTTCCCAAAAAAAATATATCCGTTTTCTACCCAGTTTTAATTTTTTAAAATTTTTTCCCCCCAAAAATACACATTTTCATCTATAAATACCTCCACTTTCACACCAAAAAATTCACACCACACTACACAATTATCATCTACATTCTCTCATTTCCATTCTTATCTACATTATCTCATCTCCATTCTCAATCTTTCTTCCACTCATACAACATAACAATGTCCGGCCAAGGTGATCACCCTCCAGGCTCCCACGGTTGGAACCCCGATTGGTTCGGTTCACAACCGTTTCCTAGTCCGAAAACGGAATATTCGGCCCCTCCTCAAACCCAAAGTTCGGGTGTTCCAGGTGGCTACCGGCCTTACCCGATCAACAACCAAGATGCCCCCGAAGGGCTATACGGGTGGACACCCGAACCTAGAGTGAGGTCGACCGACCCTCCCAAACTCCGACTCCTCCTACTCGCGGTGTCCGCACACCGTACACTCCGTCGGAGATGGAGCAATTGTTCAAGGCGTTCTTGTCAATCTCTGAAGATCCGGAGGTTGGCACGAACCAATCCAGCAATCACTTTTGGTGGCGCATTTGTCGCCGGTACAATGAAAACCGCCCGGAGGGAACAATTGAGCGCAACGAGAGTATGGTGCGCAACGCCATCTACAGAGCCAACGAAGAAATCCAAAAGTTCCAGGGGTATTACCTCCAGGAAGAGCGGTCGGCGGGGAGCGGCCGGAGCGAGGTCGACATCATCAGTTCCCCAATGTCGACCTACCAATCCATGAACTACAAGGCGTTCAAGTACCTCAACATTTGGCAGGAGACGCGGTCGCATCCGAAGTATAGGGGAGGCGTAACATCATCCTCTAGCGGCTCCTCCAAACGGCCAAGGTCGGTATCCTTATCCGATGCCGGCTCCGAAGACGTGGTTAGCCAACTCGCCGGAGCTAACTTGGGTAGCCCCGACGCCGGGCCGAGCGGTTCCCAACGCCGACCGCAAGGAAGGAAGAAGGCGGCTGCCAACCGCCGTCGCGCCGCGACACCATCCGGCGATGCTCCCGAACCCGCTCCCGTTCCCGTGCCCTATGCGCTACCTCCACCCCCCACCAACTCGTTGTGGGCGATTTTGGCCCAACTCAATATGGCCGATAGGTCAACTATGACCCCCTCGCAACTTCGATCGCACGAGGCCATGATATTGGGCCTCCAAAAATAATTGGGGGTAGTGCCGCCGGATGACTATTCTTCCACGTGGATATTTTTTAGCTTTAATTATGTAATTTTAAATTTTTAGTATTTTAATTATGTAATTTTTAATTTTTAGAATTTTAATTATGTAATTTTTTTATTTTAGGATTTTAATTATGTCTTTTTTATTTTAATTGTAATTTGTAATATTATTTTAGTTTTTTTAATGAATTTTAATATTATGGAAATGTTTTTATTTAAATTGAATAATAGAATGGTGGGACCCTTGTGCTCGTCCTTGCGGAAGAGCACGTCTGTGGGTGTTGTGCTCTTGCCTAAGAGCAGGCAGAAATAATGGCGCCGGGCCCACAACCGTGCTCGTTGGCAAGAGCACGGTTGTGGGTACTCTTAATTTTGAACGTTTCTATTGAAAATAGTGCATAGTGTTTTTTGAATAAAAATAATTCATCATCAAATCTTTGACTAGTTTCAAACATTCTAAAACCACAAGCCACAAGCAAAAAATCGAATTCAGAATTTGAGTAATTTCACTAGGAATTTCTCGGCTATTTTATCAAATCAAAATAGAGTAGACTAGTAAACTAAGCATTTTAAAATGATAAAGAAAAAAATTAGTCACTACCACAAAAAAATAGAGAAATAGCGATTAATTATTACTACAATTTTATTAATTCAAGATCGATAGTACTCCTTCCGTCCCAACTAAGTTGAGACAAAACTTTTAGGCACAGAGACTAAGAAATTATGTTGAAAAGTAAGATAGATGAATAAAGAAAGAGAAATTATAAAGAGAGAGTAAATTAGGTGGTAGAATAAAGTAAGAGTGATTAGATGCTTTGTTTTTTGTCAAAAAAGAGAAATGACTCAACTTAGTTTAAACGGAGATAGTAGTAATTTTTAAACTAGAAAAAAGATACATAAATTTTTTGGAGTTAAAATTCATAGTATATATTCACATGTACTTCTAGATGTATATTAATTGGAAAAGTAATACTCCTATTTATATTTTTTTTAGGTTTGATCATAGGTGTTATCATAGGCGTTCTGAATCCTCCTTTAGCGGAATCCGACTTATCCTGCTCGACTGATTTGCAAATTAAGGCCAAAAATCACCAACATATGGTGAGATTTGAATTTGTGATTTGTTCTCCACGGCCTTTGTTCTTTAAATATTCAAGAATTATGACCAAGTTATTTTTGTTATTTCACAACCATACTTATTTGAATTGTTGTACTAAGAATATGTCTGGTCATGGACAATATTTAGTCCTAAATTTGACAATTAGAGACAAAAATAATGTTTTGTTAGTTACAAAAATTAATGCACCATGTCACTTCATAATGTCAGTTTAAGTTTGTGACATGCATTACCCATCATAAGACATTATATCACTATTGCAACCTTTTATATTATTGGTTTCACAATGTTATTTTTTCGTTCAAAAAATCGAACACCATTCGTATTTTTTTCATTACCGAAAATTTGATGCCAACATCAAATAATGGCATATAAATGACATGCATATGTGATTCAAAATAAATCGTTTTATTAAAATATTAGAAATCCTAAAAATTGATATTGCACCAACATATTCTTTTCATTCTAGCATTAGGAATTTCTTTTATTTCAATTTCACTATAAGAAACTAAATTAGACAAAATAAGGATGAACCAAAATGGGTTATGCCAATTGATGGCCTACTTTTCATTTTTCTGTATAATTAAAATTTCAAATTAGAAAATCAAGATGAACCAATCTAAATTATCAAATAAAAAAATTTAAATACTTCTTACTACTCTTGGCAAATGTTCTCACGTTAATGCATTAAATGCGAAAAAATAATAAGTTCGATCATTCGTATCAAGAATGAACAAGCATTAAAAAGTTTGTTTTAAAACAATTAATAGAAGTAAACGTTTAAAAGCTCTTTATAGCTTCGATAAAAACTCAAGAATTATATATAATAAAACGAAGCCTAATTTATAAATACACTCTCCGTTCCACTCGAGATGACCCATTTTTTTCTTTTTAGCTTGTCCCATCCACGATGACTATTATTAAAAATAAAAAACTCTTTATCTCTACTTTATTCCATCTCTTTTAATTCATTTTTCCACCTAACACACAAAATAAAATTGTATAAAATTCTGTGTTTGCCAAGGCAAGGGTATTAAGAGTGTCCACTATAGGGGCGGCGCGCCGGCCGCCCCCAATCCGCCGCTGCCCCGCCGGCTTATAGTGCGAGAATCGTTCGCCCCGAGGCGGACAAATTTTTTGGGGCGGACGGCCCTTCGGCGAGAAGTGTGCGAGGACGCGCCAGGGGGAACCGCCGCGCCGATAGGCGTGCCGGCCTATAGCGAGGCGGTGCGTGGCGCCCCAGATACGGGGGCAGACGGATTTTTTTTCCCTTTTTTAAAAATTCAATTTAATTTACCTATAAATACACCTCATTCCCTTCATTATTTTTATACCATTCCAACTATTCACTCATACTTTCTCTCAATAAAATTTGTGGATTCAATTGGTATTAAAAATGGACGATTTGTGGAATGACGCGTGGAATTCGCTGATTCAAGAGGTGCAGAACCAAGCCGACGAGGAGGATGCGGCGCGCGAGGCGGAAGTTGCGGAGGCCGCGATCCCTCGTGCGATAACTCGTCGCTAGACAATCCAACGAGACCATAGCGGAGCGCACCCGCGTCTAATGGCGGACTACTTTGTGGATAACCCCCCGTTATCCACCCGAGATTTTCCGTCGGCGATTCAGAATGTCGAAAACGGCTCTTCAACCATGTAGCGACGAATTTGGCAGAGCGGTACTCGTGCTTCACCCTCTGGAGTGATTGCACTGGCCGGATCGGGCTGTCTACTTTTCATAAATGCACCGCTGCAATTAGACAGCTTGCCTATGCCTGACCGGCTGATATGTTCGACGAATACCTACAGATGGGTGAGAAGACTAGCCTAACGGTGCTCAGGCAGTTTTGTAAGGGGATCCGAGAAATATTTGGTCCGGAGTTCCTACGAAAGCCCACTCCTGATGAGTGCCAGAGACTGCTAGATATGCACGGTTCTATTCACGGTTTTCCTAGGGATGTTAGGAAGCATCGATTGCATGCATTGGGAGTGGAGAAACTACCCGGTGGCGTGGAAAGGCCAGTTCACTACTGGTTTCAAAAGCAAAGGTCCATCGATGATTTTGGAAGCCGTTGCTGACTTCCGTTTGGGGATCAGACATGCGTATTTCGGTGTTGCAGGTTCGAACAACGACATCAATGTTTTTCAGTCTTTGCCTCTCTTCAATGATGAGTGCCGGGGGGGAGGGTCCAGAAATCAGCTTCGTAGCCAACGGAACGCAGTACAACAGGGGATACTATTTGGCAGATGGGATATACCCTCGGTGGCCCGTATTCGTCAAGACAATTCGCCAACCGGTTGGACCGAAGAAACAATATTTTGCGCGAAAACAAGAGGCTGTTAGAAAGGATGTTGAGCGAGCTTTTGGTGTCCTCCAAGCGCGATGGGCCATTATACGTTGCCCGACACGAGTTTGGCACGAAGATGATGTCGCGAATATTATGTTAACATGTATCATATTGCACAATATGATAATAGAAGATGAAGGATTTGCTGCAGAGCGTTGGGCACCGGAAGATGGTGCAAGTACAAGTAACGGTGTTGCCTCCGTGCCGATACAGATGGGCGTACCACGGAGCAATGAATATTTGCTCCAACGTTTCACTGATATGCGCAGGAGCACAACACATACCACACTCCAGGCCGATTTGATTGAAGAAGTTTGGGCACGTAGGGGAGGTGGCGCAGCGTGAAGACCATTGTGATTTTCAATAGATTAAATTTTCGTTGTATAATTTGTCCATTACTTTAATATTACGAAAATTTAGTGTTTAATTTTAATTTCTTCACTTATAGACGTTTTTTTCTAATTACGTATAGTCCGATAATTTTAATTATAATTGACTTAAAATAAACGAAATTTTTTTGGGGCTATTGGAAGTGTCCACCTTATAGCTGCGGACAATGTTTTTTGTGGGTGCGATAAATAAATTGGGGCTGTGGATAAAAAAGGGGCGGAGCTATTGGGACTGTCCGCCTATAGTGGATACCCTAAGTAACTCAAAAATTAGGCACCTCGTATCATTTTCAACAACATGCAAAATTAGGCACCGACCCACTAATATAGACTCAAAAATTAGACACCGATACAAAATTATGTACAGTGTTTGAATTCTACAGAAAATTTGAATAGATAATAAGTAATAACCCCTCGTCCCTTTTGTCATTTAGAGATATTTCTTAAAATGACCCCTCGATTTTATTTAAGAAAATTTTTCTCGTTCTGATGAGGTGGGTCTTGTGCTCCATTAATAATACTCTAATAACTTTTTCTTTCTATGTCCCTCTTACTTTACTAATTGAGCATTAAACCGTGTCATCGTGTCTTTCAAATATTTTCTGTTTTTCATGGACGAAGTGTAGTATACTAAATATTAGGAATAAATGGTATGCATACATTTTGTAAATTACGATTTTCTAATATGGCACATAATGCATGAACTGATGTATATTTCATGAGTCTATAAACATCAGTGTCGTCTAGGATAAAAACTCATTAATTACTCCTTTTTACCTCAACTAAAAAATGATTATAAAATCAAAATAAGATTCACATTTTAGATCGATGGTAATCGACATAGTGATAGATCAAACTTTCATGTATGTCAATTATTAAGATGCATAGCTGTATACATGGACATCTCCAATCTTCATTTTCCATAAGTTGGAATTATATCACATTTTCGTATATTTAAACAAAATTTTCTTAAAATATTATCGGCACACCATGGCCACACAAGTAAGTAAATTAAAATTGTATTATTGGAAGAATAAGAAAAAGGAAAAAAGCGAAATAAGACAAGTCTGGTTAGGAGTTGTGCATATGAATTGATGAATATAACTATCCACCGGAATTGAAAGTTGGATTCAGTGGTACAGATAGACAAGTCATGTGCTGTTGGGTTACTTAGGGACTGAACTTGCCCAACATATTTAATGTCTGTGAGCCCTAAATAACTATACCTGCAAACCACCTACTCTTCTTACACTTTCCAACTGGGCCAGTCCGATCTAACCCGACTCAGGCCCGTTCCATTAATGAAATGAAGTGAACTTGGGTTCGTCTGATCAATGGTTGAAGCAGGGACAGATCTACCTTAAGTAGGGGTGAGCAAAAAAAACCGAAAATCGAATATCCGAACCGAACCAAATCGAAAATTTGAAATTCGGTTTGGTTTTGAAATTTTAAAAATTTCGGTATTTCGGTTCGGTTCGGTTCGGTTCGGTTCGATTTTGTAAAAAAACCAAACCGAAAAACCGAATTATATTTTAATAGTATATATTATAAATTCGGCCACTGTGGGCGACTCGGATGATGCAACGCGTTTTTGTTTTTTTTTTTGAATTTTATCTATTTATTAAACATCGTTTCTCATTCTATTTTTCATACGGACATTTCTCGCATCTCTCATTTCTCTCATCTCTCACATTTCTCCATCTCTCACAAACCAAAATGAACCACGACGACGACCGGAGTTCCTCGGAGGGCGGTAGTCCGACCTTGACTCAAGCCTTAAATGCAGCCGTTCAAGACGCAATGGCGGAATGCTTAGCCGAAATGCAGCGCGAGGAGGCGGCGGCGGCGGAGCAGATCCTCAGGCCTATTCGACGTCGGACGTTTGTCCTCCGCGAACACGCCGCAGCTCACGAACGTCAACGTCCTCAACTCATCCACCCTCTTCACCGAGCAATGCAATGGCAACGGCCCGACCATCGAGTTCACTACCAACAGGCGCCAATACCACATGGGGTACTACTTGGCCGATGACATATACCCAAGGTGGCCTGTTTTCCTGAAGACGATCAGCTGCCCAATCGGTGAGAAGAGAGTTTTATTTGCGCAAAAGCAGGAGGCGGCGCGAAAGGATGTGGAGCGGGCATTTGGTGTGCTCCGATCACGGTGGGCAATAGTAAAAGGGCCGGCGCGTCTCTGGTTCAAGGAAGTCCTCGCCGATGTCATGTATGCGTGCATTATCTTGCACAACATGATAGTCGAACATGAAGGTGGGAGCATCACCGATTAGACCGATGATGAAAGTACATCTAGCTCCTCCAGCACGGCGACCGCGCCCCCCGCCCGAGGATTACCGACAGGCTTCAATGAGGTTCTATCTAGACATGCCTTAATGCGCAACCAACAAGACCATGCTCAGCTCATAAAAGACATGATTGAAGAAGTGTGGGCCCATAACCGTCGTCGCTAAGTTTGCGTATTTTTTTTAATTCGTATTGTAATGTATTAATTTTATAAATGAAATGAAGGTTTTTCTCAATTTTTGTATTTATTAAATATTCAAATAAAAGAAAATGCTTAGGGCACCACACTGCAGGTGAAAGGATAGGAGGATAAAATGCTGACGTGGTGGTGCATAGGGCGGGCTTTATGGCGCGCCTTAGGGCGCCCCACTGCTGATGCCCTTAGTACTTAAAGCTCTAACCCTAATTCTCCACTTCAGCCGTCCTCCTCTTCTCCAAAATCAAAATTCTCCACCTCCAAATTCCATCCGTCGCCATCCAAGCCCCTTGGCCTAGCGGTAAAGGGTGCTGGATACCGCGTCCATCCTAGAGGTCTCGAGTTCGAACCCTAGGTGGCGTAATTTGTCTTTCCTCCTTGTTATAGGAGTTGATTTGTAATTTCCTCCTTCATATATATGATATAAATATATGAAGTTAATTTTTTTTTAAAAAAAAAAAAAAAAAAAAATTCCATCCGTCGCCCATCTCTTCTCCACCGTCGCCTCCGACCTCCAATCTTGCTCTACAGTCCAGCCTGAAGCCGGCGCCCCTCCACCGGACTCCCCTCCACTCCAGCCGTGCTCCAGAGTCCAATCCGACGCTGACACCCTCCACCCCAATCTTCACGCCGGCGCCCTCAACCCGACGACTCGTCTCCTTCATGCCATCCTTATTCTCTAAATTATCCGATAGAATATTTGAAAGTTGGAAGATATTAAAGAGTGAACACTTAGTTTGAAATTTTATTTTGGTTGTATTTAATGTTAGGGCTTAAATATTTACATTTTATTGGTTGATGGATGTTAATTATGTTAGGGTTTTATGATTTTTTTTCTTTTTCGGTTTTTCCATACAATTTCGGTTTTTCGATTTTTCTAGTTCGGGTTTCGGTTTGGTTTCAATTTTTCCACAAATTTGGTTTTTCGATTTCGGATCGGTTTGGGCGAAAAACTAAAACTCGAATGCTCACCCATAACCTTAAGCTTAGGTAGGGCATTTGCCTCTCCTCATATGTTTTACCACATGTATATATTTTTTTTATTATAAATTTTATCTTTTAATATCTCACTAAATGTCCCTCCTCAAGCTCTTAAAATGCATTCGTGTATAAATTTACCCTCTTCTCTATAAATTCTTAGCTCCGCCCCTGGGTTGAAGCAAGAAAGCTCCAATTAAGTCGTTTTTTAAACTCAGGCTCACATCTTGTCCAGTGCAATCTAGGATCGGTCCAAATAAGACCATCAACTACTAACCCCATATTGTAATTATCTGTACTCTAATTTTTTTTAGGGTGCATACGAAGAAACATGCTTCTAGCTAGTTGCTGGTATATTATAAACTCTTTACTCCCCAATTTATAAGGAAAAATTTATATCACATGGTTTGTTGATTATTATTATTTGTTGACTAAAGTTATGGAAATAATGAATATCAAAATAAACATGTCATTCTTCTTTGACTAATCGGTAGATTCAGAGCATCCACAACCCCGTCCCCAATTCAGGCTCAAGTCCCCTCTACGTCATCATTCCTCTAAATTTGAATCTCAGGACACAACTCCTCTAACCCTACAGGCCTCATCCCAGACCCCAACTATTAAATTACACTATTAACAACTCTAACCTATTTACTTGTAAAAATTGAAAATGTTGAGCAATTATAAAACGAAAATATTCTTTTTAATTCAAAAATTATAAATTATAATCTAGAAATAAAAAAAATGATCAAAATGTGAAAATTATAATCTACAAATTATAAATTTCAATTTAATTCTACCACTCCCCAATTCCCAATATAAAATTATAATTATACTCCACTTCTCAATTCCCAATATAAAATTATAATCATAATTTATACTCCCAATTCCCAACATTTAAAGTAACTCTCCTCTCCCTCTCCATTTCTTCAAAGAGTTTAAATTCCAACTGAAAAAAATAAAAATTTGAGGCTTGCGGTCCGGCCCGCTTCACCTCTAACGCCGGCCGGGACTCTGTGTGCGTCACGGGCACGCCTAACGCCGGCCCGCAAGAAGTTTGGTGCATTTAGCGCGGTGGGCCGCGGGCCGGGACCCAAGTGCATTCCGGCCCGCAGCGTTAGATATGCTCTCATGGTTACAAATGATATTCCAATTGGTACCTTGTAAAAGTAAATTATCGATATTTTCAACCTACATATATGTGGACAATTTATCGTGACCAGTTTTCAATTTCGATCAAAAATCACTTTATATAGTGATTGACAAATGACACTTGAATTAAACCAAGTACGAGATCTTGATGAGTATTTATTTCTATACAAGTAATATTGCGGATACAATATTGATCAATTTCAAAATCTGTTTAAATTCATTCATTTTATTATAAAAATAAATTAATTCGGATTCTGATTCCAATTTCAATTTTAATTCTAAGATACCAAATGGACCTAACAATTTCAAAAGGAGAGATCATCTCATAGAAGATAGGTTCTCAAAAATAAAATTTCAAAAAGAGAAGATCATCTCATAAAAGATAGATTCTCAAAAATAAAACTTAACTGAGAGACTATGTTTAGTAGGGATGGCGAAACGGGTTACCCGCGGGTACCCGTACCCGATTCCAGCTAAATTTGTTGTCCCAATACCCGCCCTGCAACATAACGGGATTACTCGATACCCGTGTCGGGTTTCCCGTACCCGACATTGCGGGTACCCGTACCTGACCCGAAATCGATGCTTCTAACTTTAATCATGCAGAAAGTGCTTCGAACCAAAAGTTGAGTTCATAAAACTAATTTTATATTTATGCTTTACGTTTTCATTAGTACCTGCTGCATCAATGCAACTATGTAAATCATCTATTGTTGCAATTGTATACAAGTAGATGAATTTTGGGATTGTTGATGACTTGCTGCAATGTGATTTCATTTTTTTTTTCTTTTTTAATTTGCTCTTCAACTTCATGCAAAATTTTCAACTATGAACTATTCAAAATAAGGTGATTTCTATTCTCTCTTGAAAATATTTCAAAAGAACTCAGAGATTCTATAAAGTATTAAAAGGCGGGTATTATCGGGACTAACGGGTATACCCGAGTATACCCGCTACCCGCAAAACTCTAAAATACACTACCCGATCCTGCCCCGTTTCCCGTTATCATCGGGTAGCGGGTAGAGATGGGAATTACCCATTACCCGCTACCCATTTTGCCACCCCTAATGTTTCGCTAAACTTAAATTAGACTACTTATAAACTCCAATCATCAGTAAATTCAAAATTTTACAAGACTGAGCAAGTGAACATTCTAGTCAATTAAAATTTAGAAGAATAAACCTACACTATATTGAAAACAATAAATCATTGGATAATAGTAAAAATTGCTTATTGCTACTTATAAACACATAAACAACCTATAAGCTGTAGGTCAAATCTGAACCTCATTCATGATCTACAAATTTCTAATGCATACTCCAAAATTCATGTTTAAACTCCCCAACATTATCACCCAAAATCACTCTTTCACAAAAGTAATTCAAATGAGTTGAGCATATGGAAACAATTACGATAATAATGCCACACAATCCTGCAGATCACATATATAAGCGTGGTTTGGAATCAAATATATACAATTTTCGAATTATAAAATACACAACTGAACTGATTATTGGAGAGTGCCAAATAAGTCACCACTGTATCGGCTATAATCCCCAATGTTATTCCCTAATAAAACAGCTCCTTAATGGAAGCACATATATGTTGTTGAGCACATTTTGAGCAATCACCACATGAATCTGTAAACATTACTGAACATATAGTACGATACGGTTACGAATGGCTTCTCAAAGTAAAGATCTGAAAAACAATCAACAACACTAGACGTTGTCAACACGAATGCGACTAGAAAACTATACGTTAAGGGCGTTTGGTAGCTACATTAGAGCGAGTTAAGAGCTTTCATATGACTTTAATTATGTGTTGGTACACATGTTAATCTTGGTGAATGACACTATTGTTTTTATAGCCCGACCAGCCTAGAAAATCAACTCACTATTTTAGTAGGTTAGACTAACATCTTTTGAACGGACATAGTTCAGCCTAGAAAATCAACTCACTGTTTTGGTGGGTTATATTAGACCATCTCCAATCGTACACTAAAAATGAGTTTTGGTGGAGAAAATTTCTTAACCATACACCAAACCCAAACTCATTTTTGGTTTTTCTATGGAACAACACCATATTTTGTGCTACTGACAAATAAACAAAAATGGTGTAAAATTTGAATTTGGTGTAATGGTTGGAGTAAAACTAGTTTTTGTGTGACATATACTAAAAAATGAGTTTGAATTTGATGTAAATGGTCGGAGATAGAGACTAACATATTTTGAAATTGGACCTAGATAGCGGACGAAAATATTATGTTGCCCGCTATCTTTTTAGTCTACATAAAAATTAACATGGTACTTTATCTTTTGCACCAAATATGAATGAAAGATGTGTGTGTAAATTGGTCAAAGTGATAGAATGGTAATGTCTGAGTCTAAGTGTCGAGCTCGTGACACTATCTTTAAATTTATAGTACTAGTATTAATTTGCCCACAAAAAATATGAATACAAGATAGGAAAATATTTAACTGAATTTCCAAACACACAAGTGATATATAATTAGCACAAATTAGCCTAAATTCAACACAAGATCATGGATATTGCTCAATCAAAACTCAAATTAAGAAAAATCAAAAGAGTTAGAGATGACCTATTAATTATCCCTCTCTAGGAGGAAGAAGAGCGGCGGCCCTGGCAGGGCGGAGACACGTCGAAATTCTTAGAAGGATACTTGGCGGTGAGCACACCGACCTCGAACACCAAATCCTGGCCGCTGGATTTGATGCCGGTGATCCCCCACCACTTGAAGAACGCCCTAACGCTGATCCCGTCCAGCTCCGCGATCCGATTCCCGACGATTTTGCCGGTAATTCGCTTGGAGTAGGTTGCCAGGTAGTTGTCAGGAGGCAGCGTGACGCGGCAATTGCCACCGAGCCGCACCGAGAAGGCGCCGGAGGTGTGGTTGAGGGTGTACGACTCGATCTCGGCGGGGAGGAGGCCGACGGGGAATCCGTGATTGACCAATTCGTCGTCCGCGGAGGTCGCCTCAGAGATCGTTGAGGCGGCGGCGAGGAGAGAGAGGCAGAAGATGAGGAGAATCGGAGATTGTGGCGCCATTAGTGGTGGATTACTTTCTGTTCAAGTTGGATTTGAAGCTTTTGATTAAGTTGCGAGTGGTGCTGAAATATCCCAATTCCCAACGGTATGACGCAGTCTCATCTTCTGTATTTGAGTGCCACGTGTCTTCTTAATAAGTCAAAATCGTGATAGTTACTTACACATTACTATATTTTTTTCTAATTCTCATATTTTTAGATATTTTTTTTATTTTCGTTTTTATATGTCTATTTTGTTGGGCCTTTGTTTTCTCAATAACTCCAATCCTAATTTCAAGCACTCCAAACACCACGTCCATTTTGTTGGGCCTCTATTTTCTCAACTAACTCAAATCCTAATTTCAAGCATTTAAACTGTATATGATTCCGTCCAATTTTTATAGATTTATATTCCTTTATTTTATGCACATTAGACTTTCACACACGAGCAATGAGATAGAACATTTCTCATCCAACCAATAGGTAAGGGTTCGAGTCATCACAGAGGTAAATGGAGAACAATTATTAATCTTCTTTAAAAGAAAAAAAAACAATAAAGAGATAGACAAAGGGATCTACATCAACTTCGGCCATGGCAAGCGAGGCCTACAGGCTTGGCGCCGTCCGACTAGTGATGGGGTTTGCAGCAGACTAATTGCAAATAAAATACAAAAGAATCTATTTTGATGATTATTTGATTAATTAAATTTGCTTGTAAATCATGAATTGCATGTCAAGAACGCAATAAATTCATGCATTGAAAACAAATCCTAAACACGAATTAACTGAAAAAGATAACTTATGGCTTTGATTCTTCAAATAATCAATGATGGCTTGCGACTTCTGTATGCGACGTTCTTCGTACTCTACCGTGAATCTTCTAGTCTATGTCCTAATTCCAAGTATAATATTTTGTATGGCAAAATTCAGTTGTAGCAATATGACTTGAACAAGAGTAAGAGACACAATCCAAGTGTACCTGAGATGAAGAGAATTAGAAATTTTCTGTGGGAAAGAGGGGACGAAAATTTTACACTTAGAGGCTATGATTTCAATCTCTCATCTTGTCTCATATTTATTAATCATGAGATAATTAGTCATAGCTAACCCTCTATCACTAAAATAATTTCACAATTCAATCCTAGATTATATCTATGTATTATTTTATCTAGGAAATCGACCACCACCACCTATATGTATAGTATTAATCACATGTGACGAACTAGTTAAGGAATATGGCAATGGCATGGCTATTAAACAGCAACCTAGTCTTAAGGAGTATAAATTAATGATAAGGATTATAATTTAATCTTACTCATTGATCTATACATAAGCAAATTATTCGGATTTTAGCTAGAGTGCATTATTGTAACAAACTTATTATTTTATGCGTAAAAGGCATATTCAATTATTACATCCATCAATCAAGAATCAAGACCTATGGCGCAGATAAATAGATTTAATTTGTAACAACATGATAAAGAAGATTTATATGATTCCATAGTGACATGCCTAAATCCCTATCGTTCGGTAGAACGGAGAACATATAAATCTTCTTTGTCCTATTTTGTCATTTTGAGATGTCCAAAAAAAATAATCTCATTTCTTAAAATAGAAAGTTTCTCTCTCATACTTTACTTATTTTTTCTCATCTTTGTTATAATTATACGTTACCTACTTTTTCTTCATATTTCTCTTACTTTACCAAATTTTTCATTAAAACATATGCCGTCTACAAATAAGACTATTTCTTATGAACCGGGGAGATCATGATACCTCTTCGTCAAATAATACACTCCATATGTTCTATTTTGTACGAATTTTTAGAAATATGAAAGAATATAAATATATATATAAAGAGTTCTACGTATATTAGTTTTATGTAATAAAATGTGTATAACGACAAGGGTTAAAATGAAAAAAATGTGACATACGCTTGTGGTTCCATTTGCGTGGGAAATTGCAATTAGTTCGCATTTCAATGCTTTCGTCTGAAAATAGATAACTTGGTTGGATACATATCTTTGAAAATGATAGTATGATTTGTTTTCTTGAAGGTGTATGCAAGTTGCGTTAGCTAAACATTATCTCTATATACATACAAGCGTGGGCAACGCTACTTCTTTCAATTTTCTAAAAACCAAATTCAAGAGAAAATGGGTATGGTTAGTGTAAACTAGGTTATAGCATGCAAATAACATTTATTCTTTATATAATTGCTTTATGAAGTCCAGAAAAAATATAAGCCGTCTAGAAAAATAATTTTAATGATGAACATTTTAATAGAAATTTTATAAAGTAAGAGAGATAAAAATAAAAAATAATTAAATTGTTTTCATTTGTCAAATATTGTTTAGAAATTGATGACAATCTGTACTTTGATTTCTTTTAAACTTGTAGTGGGGCTATTTTGTCTTATTAGCTCAAATTCTTGATTTCTATTTATGTAAGTATAATTTCATCCTTAGCTTCAATACACTAATTATTGGAAAGTCGAAATAATGATACAATTTAAATGATACTCATCCATTCCATAGGAGTATGAATACTTAACATTAATTCTAATATATAATTTGGAATGTAAGAGAAAATAAAAAGTAATTAAAATATTATCAGTGGAGAATGAGTATGGGCGAGCGGGTAAGTGTGTGGGTATCCAACTCGAAACATTTGAATAATACCTAAATTAATACCCTACCTGGGTATATTCAACCTAAAAAATTGAGCACCCAAAATTCCGACTATGTACATATATTGTGACTATCTCCAATCCATATCTTGGTTGAGTTGCGATACTCTTAATACTAAATTCTCTGGTGAATATAGTACTTCATATTTCACTTAGTTCATCTTTATCGCACATTCAAATTCAATAATATATTTAATGTCATATTTATGTTATACAAAACTATAAAAGTAAGTGTCATATTTATTTTAAACCACACGATTGACTATATGAGAACTGACTATGCAAAATGTAAAACTCACTACTCATCTAATTAATATACAGAGAAATAATCAATTAATAATTCAAAATGTAGTCAAGTAAAATCCAAACATCATCATTCCGACATCCAATTATTCATCATCAATTATCAATTATGTCGGTTGTGACAAAATATGACTATGTATTTCTAAACATTAAGCCTATTAGCCCTAAATCTAATTATCCAAAAAATTAGGTACACCCGATACCCAACAAATTCTACTCTCTTTCCATAAATAGAAGTCTCGTTTTTCCATTTTGATCCGTCCACGAATAGAAGTCATAATTACTATAAATGGTAAAAAGACCTCAACATTCAACTAACTCATTCTACTCCTATATCATTTGAAACTAATATATACAAATGAAACATCTATTCCACTAACTTTCTTCCACATACTTTTCTTAACATTTCTTAAAACCCGTGGTAGAAAGAAATAGAACTCTTATTCGCGGACGAATGGAGTATTATTTAATTCTGTACCTTGTCTATAATATGGGAACCCTATACTAATAGTACTTATTTACCCCTCCTTGCATAATTTGCATTATATAAATCATAACCTACCTAATACCTCGTTTTTATATAATTCCTTTGTCCACGAAAAATAATCTTATTTTACCATTGAGATGTCAACAAAAAATATATAATCTCATTTTTAGAAATGGAAAGTTTCTCTATTCTACTTTACTCACTTTTTCTTCTCTACGTTACCATTTTTTTCTCATTTTCTTTTTTACTTTACCAACTTTTTTTTTATTAAAACTCATATTGTTCACTAATAAAACTATTTTTTTGGATGGTGGAGTAGGATCTACCATCACAATCACAAAGATGGTTAGCATTGGGAGTGGATTCCCTGGTGGGGATAAAACACAGTAGGGGTTGATGTGCCATCAAACGACGGCGTATTCACTCAATTTTGACAAAATTATCTCTATCCATTTCATTGTAATCATTATTTTAGTGATTTATGCTGAAAAATTATTTCACTATTAAATAACGATTAATTAGGAGTGTTGAACTAGTCATTAAAATTTACAGTTTATTTATTTTCGTTAAAACTTTATCAAATTCGCAAGTAGTTTTATATTTAAATGTGTTAATTTCAATTATCATAACTTTCATTCAATTTTAACTAATTCCATAACTTTGAAACTTTGAATATATCATTTCAATTGTCTCATTTGTCTTATGATGGTTAAAATTAAAACTAATATGGAAAAAACCATGTATTGTTATCAAATTATTTTAATTAACTCTCCAAATATAGTAATTTTAATGACAATTATCTCTTATATTATTAAATTTCAATTATAATAAGCTAATTTACACTAAAATATTACAAAGAAAGTTTCAATTATTTTTTAAAAATATTTTTGCTATAAATTTAGTGTAACTTTTTAAACTAATTACTTGCACTTTTATTTTTAGATCGTAAATTTGGGATCGATTTTTTAGTATAATTAAATTACTAATATTTTAAGTATTGTGAAATATCACTTAATAAGGAAACACCTAATTAATTCTAATATATTAATTAAAAAATCTAATTATTACTTAAAATATAAATAAGGTAAGTAGTTTGAGACAAGTCGAAATAGAAAAGTGCGAGTAAACTGTGACAGAGGGAGTATATAATAATTGAGATTAACACATTTAAATATAAACCTACTTGCTGAATTTGATAAAGTTTTAGTAAAAATAACCCAATTGCAACTTATCACATCTAACTATGATTTAAAATTGACTTAACATAATATTAATACTTAAATAATACGATACTGAAATAAGAATGTAACTGAATATAAGTTTATGAAATTTTTATTATTTTATATTTATGAAATTTTGATTAGTAAAATAAATAATCCATAAATTATATAAGAAATTTAATACTCCTAGGTACTGTTTGGTTTCCAAGTTAAAATAATATCAAGATATAATCTAGGATTGAGTTGTGAGATTATTTTAGTTATAGGAGGTTATCTATGACTAATTATTCTATGATTATCTATGACTAATTATTCTATAATTATCCTATTAAATGGTTTAGAGAACATACTTGGAGAGAAAAATATAGAACACGATAGGTTTGTATGGAATTGGATGATTATTCCATTGAATATAGTACCCTTTAAATAGGGAGGGAAAAACACTATACATGGTATGTCTTGCACAAGGGAGAAGAATAATTCTATTCTATGAAACTTATTATGTCAATTACGCAATTGAAGTAATTGATTACAATATAATCTTTCCTTATTTCTAACACTTCCCCTCAAATTGAATGGTGGGGTCTCCAACACTCAATTTGCGCAATGTCTCTTCAAAGCTTCTAGCATTGACTGCTTTGGTCAGAATATCAGCCTGCTGGTCTTCAGATCTCACAAACGGCAGCTCACCAATGCCATTCTCGATGTTTTCTTTGATGAAGTGTCTATCAACCTCCGCATGCTTAGTCCTGTCATGTGGAACTGGGTTCTCTGATATCCTGATGGCGGCTTTATTGTCACAATATAGCTGACACATGTTGGGTGAAAAATTTATCTCCCTCATCAGTCTCCTCAACCACAGGATTTCAATCAAGCCACTTTTGATTCCACGGAATTCTGCTCCCGCACTCGAAAGAGCCACCACCTTCTGTTTCTTACTCTTCCAAGTCACCAAGTTCCCCCAACGAAAGTAAAATATCATGTTGTGGATCTTCTATCATTAGGATTATCTGCCCAATCAGCGTTTGTATAGCCATGAATCTCAAGGTGCTCATTCTTAGAGAACATCACTCCATGTCCTATAGTTGCCTTCAAGTATCGACAAATCCGAAGTGCAGCTTCCAAATGATCTGTTTGTGGCTTATGCATAAACTGGCTCACAACTCCTACTGCATAAGCAATATTTGGTCTGGTGTGAGAAAGGTATTTGAGCTTACCAACTAGCCGTTGGTATCGAGTTCGATCAGCTAGTTCAGCTCCATCTCTAATCTGTAATCCATGGTTAACTGTAATAGGTTGTCTGTTGGCTTACTCTAGTAGACCTGTTTCGGCTAAGATATCAAGAATGTACTTTCGTTGCCTTAGGAAGATCCCCTTTTGCGACCTGAGCACCTCAATGCCAAGAAAGTACTTGAGCTCACCCAAGTCCTTCATCTCAAATTCTTGGAGTAGGTTCTTCTTCAGATTTTCGATCTCCTCTAAATCGTCACATGTAATAATCATATCATCTACATATATAATTAAACAGGTTATTTTATCCCCTTGTCTTTTAAGGAACAGAGAATGATCTGAATTACTCTGTTGATATCCATATCCCTTCATTGCTCCAGCAAACCTTCCAAACCATACTCTCGGGGATTGCTTTAATCCATATAGGGTCTTCCTCAGACGACATCCTTCTCCTGCTTCAAACTCTGCTTCAAATCCCGGAGGCACCTCCATGTACACTTCTTCTTTTTTTAGTTCACCATGAAGGAAAGCATTGGTTATGTCGAATTGGTGCAACGGCCAATCCTTGTTTGCAGCGATGGACAACACACGAACAGTATTCATCTCGGAGGCACCTCCATCTACACTTCTTCTTCTTTTTAATCTTTGAGGAAGTATATATCTACCCGTGTCTGAATCAATTACTTCTACCTCCTGATCAACTCCTTCCACTTCTCTCACTTCTGTCTCAATTTCCTGACTTTCACTGTCATCTAGATATACGACGTCAGTATGAATTGCAACTGTATCCCATGGGTTTGGGGACTTACATTGGATATCCGAAGTGGAGAGAACTCTAGAGAAGTGTCATTTTCCGCAACAGTTTCTACCACATCAGAGACTTGCTCAGCGGTTCTGCTTACTGCCTTCTCTGTTGAGTCCACTACAAGATTACCAGGCGTTGGGATCGAAATCCAGTTTAGCGGGTCATGAACACTGTTATCCTGTGTACTACTCTCCCCCTGACCGCTGAAATGGGCGAAGAAATACCCGGTTTCAAGAAAATTGCAGTTCATCATGATGAACATGCAGTTTGACTTTGGGTCGTAGCACCTATACCCCTTTTGACTAACCCCGTATCCTACAAATACACATTTGACAGCACACGGAGATAGTTTGGTCCTTTCATGCTTAGGGATATGAACAAAGATAGAGTATCCAAAGACACGAGGTTCGAGGGTCAAGGAAGGTGGGACATTGGCAAGAGTGGATAAAAGTTGGAGTGGGGTTTGGTGTTTAAGGATACTTGTGGGCTATCGGTAAGTAGGCTGATGTGGCAATAGCTTCTGCCCAGAATTGGTTTGGAACATTTGATTCTATAAGCAGAGATCTAGTCATTTCTAGGAGAGTTCGATTTTTCCTTTCCGCTACACCATTTTGTTCAGGGGTATGTGCACAGGTAGTTTGGTGTGAAAGACCTTTTTCTTGGACGAATTGTTTCATACTAGAATTGACGAACTCCCCCCCATTATCGGTTCGAAGTATTTTGATGGTTTTTTGAAACTGTGTTTGTATAAGATTGTAAAGTGGGAAAAGACTTCAGATTTTTGTTTCATAAAGTATACCCAAGTCATGCGGGTACAATCATCTACGAACACCAGGTAATATCTAAATCCTTGCCCCTCTATAAAAGGTGCGGGCCCCCACACATCAGAATGAACCAAATCAAATAAAGATTCAACACGAGTATTATTCAAAGGATAGGAATGTCGATGACTTTTAGCTAAAAAATAGGTTTCACAGTACATGTCATGCTTAGGAATAGACGTCGATGCCAAAGCCAAGCTTTCCGATCAGCAGACCCGTGAGTTAGCATGACAGTTCCCTTTTGAGCTATCTCATCCACATAGTAGAGTCCATCGCGTTCAGTGCCACGCCCAATTACCTCTTCACTTCGGATATCCTGTAACAGACAGAAGTGTGGTTGCATTAGCAAAGTGCAATTTAATTCCTTTGTGACGTGGCTGATGGATAGCAATTTATGAGACATAGATGGGATATAGAGGCAATTCGATAATTGTAGTGTATGTTTTCACAGTCCCTGCCCCCCTCAACTACTGTAAACTCATCCAAGCCCCCTAGCTCAAGTGGTTGAGGAGGGAGGCAAGGATACCGCGCCATCTTGGAGGTCACGTGTTCGACCCCTGGGAGGCGCATCTTGGGGATTAATTTCCCCTGGGGCTTATGGATTCACTGGCCTGGACCCAGGCATCGGGGGAGTGATCTGGACCCAGGTGTCGGGGGAGGCTGGTGGCCTGGACCCGTGCCAGGGGAAGGAAAAAGCTGGACCCGTGCTAGGGGAAAGGTAGGTGGACCCGTTAGGTCGGGGGTTCGAGTCACTTCGGGGGGTAGATGGGGAACCATCGTCGATCCTCCTTCAAAAAAACTACCGTAAACTCCCCATTAGCCGTTTGAATATGAAATTTCTTAGGTTTCTGAATTTCTATGAGATCCCTAGATACTGCACATGTAATTCCAAGATCGAATATCCCTAGATACTGCAAATGTAATCTCTGCACATGCATCATAGGTTATTGTATCAGTAGCCCCACAATCGAATATCCATCAATCGTTTTTCTCATGATCCCTTTATACTGCACATGCAATTCCAAGATTTTTTAGGGGCTGAAATCGATTTTCACATATAATTGGGGCTTTTCCATAATTTAGTGAGAGATTGGGGTCCAAATTACGCTGATTAGGAATTAGGGGTGTATTTTGTAAAACATTCTGGAAATGGGGTAAAAAATGAGAATTACCAAGAGCCTGGGGGTTCTTAAAAAAAGACTCCCCAAACCCTAATTTACCTCCACCCCTTGACTACGTAGTCCCTTCTCCGGTTCCATCATCTCGTCCGCCCAATTTGCTATCACGGTACCGCCGACGAAATTAGCAGCTCCATTTTTAGCCGTCTGGGGGTCTTTGTCGCTGCCCTGAGCAAGCGCGGCCTCCTGGTTGCCCTCGGTGGTGGCGTGAGGCTTCCCTCCGTCCCCCACATCTCCGAATGCTGCAGCGGCATGTCTGCCCCAGTTCCAAGGCGCGTTAGACGGTGGTGGTGGTTTGCCGTGCTTCTCCTCCCACCAATCAGGATATCCAACTAGCTCAAAGCACGTTTCTTTGGTGTGCTTCTTCCGTTTACTGTGTGAGCAAACTAGTTTGGATTTATCCTCATCATTATTTCGACGATTCCAGCCTCTACCGCCGTGATTGCCGCCCCGAGAGCTGCTGGATGGGTTCGCCCGACCCTGAACGGCAAGTCCTACTCCAATGCCGTCTGCAGCGGTTCTTCCGTGGCTGTTCACCGGCTACAATATGTGAGCCCTAGTTTCCTCTTGCCGGACCATGCTGTAAGCGTGATCAACAGAGGGAAGTTGATCCATTTTTATGATTTCCCTCTTGGTTGATTCGTACATACTGTCAATTGTTATTAGGAATTGATATAGCCTTTGTTCCTGTATAAATTGGTCATGGATCTCCATGTCCTCGGGATACTTCATTGGATTGGTCCGTTTTTTTATCAATTGAGATCCACAGCTCTTGTAGAATGCTCCACGTTTCTTCTAATGAGCTGTTCCCTGTTTCACCATACTTACCTTCATGTGCAGGTCATAGATTTGTATCTTGTCTCCTCCGCTTGCATATGTGACCGCCAGCGCGTCCCACATATGCTTGGCCGTCGGCTGTTGGGATACTCGGCTAACCAGCATGGATTCGATGTTTTGTGTCATCCATGTGAACACACAGTTGTCGGCTTGCTGCCATTGAGCGTAGGTTGGATCTGCTCTTGGCGGTGGTGGTGGAACTCCGGTAATGTGAGGTTCCATCCCCCGGCCATTTATCGCCTTCCTCATTAATATCGCCCACAGGTGGTAGTTCTCTCCATTCAACCTCTCCCCTATCATAAGAGGTTGGGTATAAATTCGATATGGGGTATGATTTTCTGGTGGTTTGTTGGTGGTTTCTGGTTCAATTGTTGGGGGTTTCATCATGACAAAACTTTTGCTCATGATTTCGGCAATCTGCCGAGCAATCTCATCCGACTGGGATGAGACAATTGTTTTTTCGGAATCTGTATCTGGCATGGTTTAATGCAGTTTTTTGGCTAAGGGCCGAGAAGGGTTTTTTAGGGACGATGATGATACTTCTTTGAGTCCTGCTCTGGTACCATGTTAAATGCTTTAGAGAACATACTTGGAGAGAAAAATATAGAACACGATAGGTTTGTATGGAATTGGATGATTATTCCATTGAATATTGTACCCTTTAAATAGGGAGTGAAAAACACTATACATGGTATGTCTTGCACAATGGAGAAGAATAATTCTATTCTATGAAACTTATTTTGTCAATTACGTGATTGAAGTAATTGATTACAATATAATATTTCCTTATTTCTAACATATCCATATAGGATTGAGTTGTGGGATTGAATCTGATGAATCAAATACACTGCAAATTTAATCTCGGATACAATCTTGCAAAACGAACACCCCTAATAAATTGTTATTTAATAGTGAAATAATAGTTCAGCGTAAATCATTAAAACAATTATTACAATGGAATGGTTAGTGCGACGAGAGTTAAAGATAATTGGATAGAGATAATTTTGTCAAAATTGAGTGAATACGCCGTCGTTTGGTGGCACAGCAGCCCCTATTGTATTTTTTCCACAGCAAGGGATCCACTCCCGTTAGCATTATATCGTAATGGTCAGAAGGTCAATGTTAGCACTAACATTTTTTCCACAGCAAGGGATCCACTCCCGTTAGCATTATATCGTAATGGTCAGAAGGTCAATGTTAGCACTAACATTTTTTCCACAGCAAGGGATCCACTCCCGTTAGCAATATATCGTAATGGTCAGAAGGTCAATGTTAGCACTAACAGAGGTCAAAGGGTGACATTGTTCTTCGACAATTTTATGGTAAGTCAGAACTGATCCAAGTGATACGACCAGACCAAGAGTAAAATATACTGTATAGTTTAATACAATATTTAACTGATTTAATAATGCCAATTTTGTTGTGGGTATTAAGGATCACTGTTGGAATTCATGGTGTGGTCTCTATAAACTCTTTACTTACCTCGTCCAAAAGAGTTTTTGGACATTTGTTTTATATTTTCCGTTCTATCGAAGATGACTCACTTTCTTTTTAGTTTGATCCATTATTAAAAATAGAAACCCCTTTATCTTTATTTTATTCATTCTCTTTAACTTTATTCTTTTCACTTAACACACAAAAGTTATAAAAAAATTGTATAAAATCTTATATTCCATCCGTTCCATAATAGTGAAGTCATTTTTGTCATTTTTGTATGTTGTATAATAGTGGAGTCATTTCATTTTTCAATAAAATTCAACACATTTCTTCTCACTTACTTTACTCTCTCTTACTTTATTCTTTCTTCATCTCTCTACCGTTTACATTTCCTACTTTATTTTTCTTTTACCTAACTCACTTAACACATTTTTTCTTAAATCGTGTGACGAAAAGAAATGTCTCTACTATTATGGAACTGAGGAAATGCCGTCCAAAAAAGTGAGTATTATTATCTTGTGAAACAAAGCAAAAATATATAGAGAGAGAGAATACAAGTAGTAATAGTACAGAAATATAACCAAGACTAGTAGTATGGAGTATTTATAGGAGTAGCATAAAGTAGAATTTTAATCGATTTACCAAATGGTTGGGGATGAGACAAAGGGAAACTGATGCATGTATGATAACGAGAACAATGACCTAGGTGAAACAAAAGGCTGGCTGACCCAATTGCTTTTGGGCGTCTGTTTTATCCACTACAACTCTGAGATTTATAGTAAATCCTTACATACTACTACTAGCATTTGAGTTTTATGAGTACTTTTATTATTCATAACACATAAAAACATAAATTTTTGATATTTTAAATCACTTCTAAAGTCGTCCAACACCTTTATTTAAAAATGTACATTTGGTGATTTCGAAAAAAAAAATTTGGGAAATTTTAGCACACATATACGACAATATGAAAGGCGAAAAAAAAGTAAGTACAAAAGAAAATAAATAACTAAAAATGGGAATTGTTCACCACGGCGAAGAAGGCAACGACGAAAGTGAGACTGAGGCACCCTCCTCCATCGGCGGCGGAGGCGACGATCCTCCGCTGCTCCCGGTCTCAATATCGGGTGACGAGGCTGGGGTTTCAAATGGCGTATCTTCTCTCTTGTTGTACATTGGATTGCAGATGTATATGAGCTCCCCGGCGCCAGCGGTTGAAGAATCCGGAGAAGAAGCTGCTTCTCGATTGCTGCTGGGGAAGAGTTGGTTCCCTGAGTTAGGAATTGATGAAGCTGGGAAAAGGAAGCTTCTTGGAGCGCGGATGACGCCCTGGGCGTAGAAGGCGCAGAGGTAGGAGGGCGAGCCCTGACGGCGGGGATCGGTGGAAGCAGGAGAGGTGTTATTGCGGCGGCGGCGGCGGAGTAAGAGGGTGCAGTAGAGCTCGGCCAAGAGCAGAAAGACGAGCATTGCGACTGCCGCCACCATTGCGATTGTTGCTACCATCATTGCCGTCTTCCCTTTCATCTCTCTCTTTCCTTTTTTGGCGGGGAAATTAAAGGGTTAGATTATATTGTGGGCAGATTTATAATTTGGGCGTTTACTTGCCTTTCCTCGTTACAGAAATACTAACATTGAATTGTTGTTAGGGCATCCACAACGGCGGACATCCCCGCGGACATTCCAAAACCACCTCCTGCCACGTCATAAGGACTTCCCACTGCACTGTCACGTCATAAGGACTTCCCATTGCACAGTGGCGGACATCCCCAAGGACTTCCCACATTAATAAAAATTCACAAATTCACTAAATTAAATAATTTACGGAATTAAACAATTTACGGAATTAAAATTTACGGAACGATTACGGAATAAAATTTTCATTAAATAAAAAAAAGAAAGGTACATTTTTAAAAAAAACTAAAAAAATACATTTCAACAAATAAAAATTTCATCCACGACGACCCCTTCGCTGCCATACTTCTTCAATTATTTCGTTCTGGAGTCGAATATGAGCTTGTTTTTTACGCATGTCGGAAAATGCACGGACTCGCTCGACCTCGTCATGGGGTATACCCATACGTACATTGCCGGTGGCAACGCCGTGGCTTGGACCCGCAGCATCAGCATCATCATTGACCCAATCCGTCAGTGCTGGACCTTCATCTTCGACAAGCATGTTATGCATGATAATACATGCGTACATGATATCGGCGATGCTCTCAGCATACCACAGCCGTGATGGACCCTACACTGCCGCCCATCGACTCTGGAGCACACCAAATGCCCGCTCCACATCCTTGCGCCCTGCCTCCTAACGACCCGCAAAATATACCTTCTTTTCTTCTGTTGGGTATCTGATCGTCTTCACAAAGACGGGCCACATAGGGTATATCCCATCAGCCAAATAATAGCCCATGTTGTGCTGGTTGCCATTGACGACGAAATTGATGGCCGGACCGACGCTCATGCACTGGTCGTTGAAAAGGGGCGACGACTGGAGGACGTTGATGTCGTTGTTCGACCAGGCTACTCCAAAATAGGCATGTCAAATCCATAGCAGGTAGTCAGCTACCTCTTCAAGGATCATCGTGGGATTCTTGCCCTTGAAACTCGTAGTGTACACCCCTTTCCAGGCAGCGGGGTAGTTCTTTCACTCCCAATGCATACAATCTATGTTGCCTAGCATCCCCGGAATCCCGTGCTGAGTCCCGTGCATATCCAGCAGGGCCTGACAATCTTCGGGGGTAGGCTTCCGAAGATACCTATCCCTGAATATCTCCCTAACGCCCTGACAAAAATACTTAAGACAATCGCTGGCAGTCGTCTCGCCGATGTGGAGGTACTCATCGAACATGTCGGTCGTGCCTCCGTATGCCAGCTGCCTCATTGCAGCAGTGCACTTCTGAATCGACGTGTGGCCGAGTTTACCAGCCGCATCCTCCCGCACCCTGAAATACACATATCGACGCTCTAAAGTGCCCACGATACGCACAAAGAGCGGACGATGCATCCTAAAACGTCTCCGGAACACGTTCTCCCCAAATCGTGGCTCCGGAGCGAAGTAATCCTCGTACAACCGACGGTGTGCAGCGAGGTGGTCCCAGGGTACTATAGATCGACGATGGATGGATCGAGGTACCGCCGGCGCCAAGGCCGCCTGTATCTCCCTCTCCGCTGTCTCCCGCACACGTGCATGAATTCGCCTCATAATGTTATCATACCCCCACCACTACCACCCGCACCGCTACCGCCCGCACCAAAACCATTACCACTACCAGCCATTCTTGATATATAAAAGAAACGTAGAGAGAGAGATACTCGTTAATACAAGTAGTGCGAATGAAATGAAATTCAACGAGCCGTATTTATAGAATTTTCAAAAAATATATATAAAATAATCAGGACGTCCGCGCGGACGTCCGTGCGGTCAACGCAATGGCGGACGTCCGCAAGGACGTGGCGACAGACGTCCCGGGAACGCCGCGGAACTCCGGTGTCCGCAACGGACGTCCGTATCCGCGTCACCTTTGCACAATGGCAGACGTCCGCTGGGACGGGGGCCATTGCGGATGCTCTTAGGTTTACTTGGTACCCATGGAATTAAGCACATTCACATGCTGCAATCGCGCGCATACACACACATAATATTTTCTACATCCAGAAAATGCTTAGAAAGACTACATTTCTTACTTTATGATAATATGATGTTGATCTTCTGCTAATACAAGACAAAAATCACCTCGATTGCATACCCCCTTTAGACGAGGTCAAATGCAGTCAAACTTTGATTGAATAAATCACAGTGTTCCACTTTATCAATATTCTACTAACCTCTAGATATCAACTCAAACCAAACCATTCAATTACACCAAAGAGTTATAGTAAGTATATAGTAATTTTTATTGGGTGAATGATGGGTCGATCCATGGATTTTCCTCCATTTTCTTTTGCTACATTTCACTCGAAAGGTTGAAGGGGGAGAGAGTGCACCTAATTGTTCACAATCAACAACTTGATCCTCTTCCCCGGGGATCTCACATAAGGTATCCCGGGAGAGCCGCGACTCCAACTACCCATTCAAAGGCAATAAAGATAAAATAAAAACAAAAATGGGAAGCATGACAAATACAAAACACATACATCCAGCATTCCATTGCAATTCATATCCATTTTCATTCCACAAAAGTATGGAATCCAATTTTACAACTCTCATTGCTGCAACTGAATGCTAATATTGAGGAAGAAAGAACTTGAACAGCTTCCTGCCACGAAAAAAGCAGAGAGGCGATCAGAAGGCCGATTTCCGCTTCCTAGACAAGAATCTTCTGGTTAGCGACAACTTGGACCTCACAGGGATATTTTCATCATCACTATCTTCACTATCCAAGACGATTACATCATCAGGTATTGTGACGGCACTCTCTCCATCACAAACCTCAACAGTAGGCTGCTTCTTACCTGACCTGACATCACTTGCTGGATGCATGATCACATTCTCGTTGCTGCCTCCTAGTTGATTCAAAGGCTCTACTGGAAGCTTTGCAGCTGTTTTACATAGTTTAGGAGCCGCAGTTACTGGTATAAAAGCTGATTTCATGGCTGATGCAGCAGCTTGCTCATTTAGTTGAGGCGACAAACTTCGATATGGAGCCATGTTCTCTTTACCATCTAGTAAATGATTTTGAGGGACTCTCGGAGGTTCTGCAGATGGCATCACCCCAACCAAGGCTCTTTTCTTAAGACTCATACTTGTGGAGCAATATCCTTTTCTGGCAATAGCATCTTTAGGAGGATTGGCTTTACCGTGGCTGCTACTATGAGACAACAACAAGCCTTTTTGTGGCCTGGCTAAACCAAGATGGGAAACAGTCACCTCGGGAGTGCATTGTGATTTTTCATCAGAGTCCCTACACAGGTTTGTTTTAACAAGTTGTAATGACGGCAGTCCTTTACCAACACTCGTGCCGTGGCTTTTTTCTACATGACCTTTATCTTTCGTGGATGCTAAGTTCCCAGCCTGGACAGACGAGGACTCTGGAGAATCTGAAGCAGTTTGAATTTCCAACAATCCACTTTCTTCGTTTCTACCATGGGAAGCAACTGGAACTTTTGGCGACAGTTTATATCTTCCGGTTTGTAATTTTCTAGAAGTCCCAGTGTATTTGAATGAATCCTTGATAGCTTCTTTCAGTGGTCCAGTTCCTGTATGTTTCTCTGAGGAAGTATGAATTGGCAATTTAGACATCTCCACACCACTGTCCCTACTGCATCCTTGAGACTCCAGTGACAGCTTCCTGTGCTCGGGAATGCATATGGGTGCAACTGATCCTTCCATTTTGGTCTGCAGTAGTGGAGTTAGTAAAAACAGTAAATGGAACAAATACCCACTATATATCAGACTTACCTGTGATGTGCTTTGACTTATATGAGTCTGGACCCCATTTTCGTCCCTTGCAATATCAGTCACTCCAGGTTGAGCATATTTTTCAGTCATGGATTTTGCATCGCGATCAAAAGCTTGTCTGTTATATTTGTAGTCTCTGCTCTGCAGGACATTGGACAAATATCAAGATGGAGTATGTATCTGTGTTCGAATAGTTTCTCTCAAGGACAAGAGTCACTCACTGCTTCATGCATAAGGCCATCATCAGGATTAGGTTCACTCAGTAAGAGTCCGATGCTTGTCAAAACAGTTGAAATGTTAAGAGATGGCTGCCACATGCCCTGCATCAATTGGATTTTGATATTAGCCATGGAAGCTCAGAATTACTACTAACAATTAGCTATCCTCGGCCATAACTCTGTACACAAGTTATGAGTTTAGTCAAGTAGCAAATGAAATTTTCAGTTTGCGAAAAACAATCATACAATCCTTCCATATATTCTAAAGATATTTAATGGAAGAAACAATAAACTTTGAGAACAAATATATGTTATCAAAGACAACATATGGAACCAATATCATAGATTATGCTAATATAGTAATATGTTAAACTATAGTTTGCAAGTTCCATAGTCTCCTATGGAGTATGGACAATATGGAACTGCAAACTACACTACAGTTAAACAACTTGAATTATAAACACAGTGCAAGTCCTTCGTATTAAAAAATTAGGAATGTAGAGATCTAAAACAGTGCATGTGCATGTAGATCCAAATACAGAGTTAGAGAAATGAATTAGTTTTATACAACCATTACAAACCAATGTATGAAGACACAACTCTGAAAGATAGATGACTAGACACAACCCTTTTATAGGTTCTTAAAAATTAGGATTGCTTTTCAATGTAAATGAATAAGAACTCATCCAGAGAAAAGCATGCAAAAGAATGAACATAAGGGACCATGCCAACTAAATTGTACACACGTTCATTATCATAACGATATTAACGAACAAGATATCACTTCTCTCAAACTTTTTGGATCAATCCAATAAGAACGATAGCACAGGGAACTTCTGCAGCATCCTGTGATGGTGGGAAGGGATCATAACATAAAAACCATCCATGACAATCCAAGTCTACCCAAAATGTCTTTTAACCATTCCCAACAGCCAATAAAATAAATCATCCCAATGGAATGGATCAGCAATAATAGTAGCACAAGGCTGTAACTTCAGAGATAAAGCATCACTTGCCCAACAATCAGGCAGTATTGGTGAATGAACTATCCCATAACCACCAACTAAGTTCAACAAAAGATCAACGCATCAATTAATTTGTAAAACATTTAAAACGGTGGATATGCACCATACCTTGGGCGGCAGATTTAGGATATCCAAGCAAATACGCCCACCAGTATCTATATTAGGATGGTATATCGGCGTTGCAAAAGTCACAATCGGGGGCTGAAACGGGTACCTTCACAAATAGCGAAACAAAGCATATCCATTCCGAAGACTAATTAAATTACAGCTATTTGAAAATTCATATAGCCGACAAAAATGAATGAATCGATGGCCAATAACATAAATTGAAAATAGTATATACCTTTCAGGTATTTGGATCTTAATTTTGAAAACGCCATTGGAGTATACGGTGCCCTCGGGTCCTTGAAGCACTGCAAAATGAAAATTCAGCATCTAGAGACGGTATTGTTATTCGATTAAACGTATATTTGTGTGAGCATAGAGAGAGAGAGAGAGAGAGAGTTACGCGCATCGATGGAGGTGAGAGAGGAATCACCGCCGACGTGGTGGTAGTCGGAAAGAGTGGGGAAAGAGGCGCCTGGAGGTGGATCGGTAAGTAGGAGCTTGAATTCCTTTTGCATTCGCAGGTTCAACCTCGCAGCCTGCGCCATTGCCATTCCACTGTTTGAATTTTTGGGCGGGCGGTGGAGTACCTCTATTTATCCTTGTGGTTCTTTTAAAATATTTTAAAATTTTAATACTCCATTAGACCATCCACAATAGAAATAGCCCAGCAATAGCCAAGCCATAGCCTAGTCACTGCCACATCATCAGTACTAAAAATCCTCCTGCCACATCATCAAAACAAGCAAATAGCTCAGCAATAGCCCAGCCATAGCCTAGCCACATAATATCCACATCACTATTAACAAATATATACAAAATGAAATAATTAACAATCACACAATATACGAAATTTAATTTACGAGACAAATACGGGAAAAGTTTAATAATAATATTAAAAATTTAAAAAAGTACAATAATTTAAAAAAATACATTAATTTAAAAAAAATACAATAATAAAAAGGAGTGCCAATTCACTCCTCGTCTCCGTCGTCGCCGCCTCCGTCGCTGTCGCCACCATCGCCGCCGCCGCCACCATCGCCGCCGCCACCACCGCCGCCGCCGCCGCCGGTCTCCCTCCGTGCCGCCTCCAACTCGTCCTGCAGGCTCATGAGCAAGGTTTGAAGCACGCTCTTCTCCACGGGATCCGTCGCCACCCGCCATTCGGCCATCGTCTTGATCAACTGAGCGCGCGTTTGGGCGCGAGCGAAGAATTTGAGATCCTCGGTGGATTGGCCAAGGGGGGATGCCGACTGGACCTCCTGGGAAGCCCCGGCGTTCCCCCTCGCCTCCCGCTGAGCGCGCTTGCGCCCCATCGGGCGAGGTTGGCCACCGACCGAACGCGGCGTGGGGAACTCCTGCGTCGTCTCGGGGAGGTCATGGGAACCACCGCAGCTGCCGCTGAAATCGCCGGTGTAGTTCAGTCGTTGCTTCTTCGGCCAGCCAGAGTCGACACCTACTCGGAACTTCTCGGACTCGTTCAGCACAAGATAGCAGTTCCAGTAGGTGAAGTCCTTGTATAACCCCTTCAGTGGGAAGGCTTTCTCAGCTATTCTCCTGCAGTCCTCCTCTGTTTGGCCACTGCTCATCATGCGGAGTGCGTTGGTGTACAAACCCGAAAATCGGGAGACCGCACTCCTGATTCGGTTCCAGGCCTTCCGGCAATCCTCCCCGTTGCGTGGCCTCCCCTCCGGGCAAAATCTCATGTAGGCTGCTGCTATCTTGCCCCACATGTTGACGATCCTCTGCTCGTTCGAAACGAGAGGATCGTCGCAAACACTCACCCACGCCTTGCAGAGCGCGACGTTCTCCTCGTCCGTCCACCTCGTCCGTACCTCCTCCTCACCCGGCTGCGACGACTCGCCGACCTTCTTCTTGCCCTTCTTCGCGGGGGCGCCACGCACCCGCTCTGCCCCTCCCCCTTCAACGAGAGTTTCCGGAGCTCCGGGAGTATCAAACACCAAGTCATCTAAGGAGAAACTATCAAACCCCAAGGGCGTTTGGGTCGATGTGTGCAATGAACCAGTCGAAAATTCTAAACTGGGGCGATAGACATCCCCCGCCGTCGCCGGGGACCCCCCATAAGTCCACTGTGTAGCCGGTACTACCCCCGGAGTCCCCTGTGTCGGCGGTACCCCCCCGGGCATCATCTGCATCCCGGGTGCCCATCCCGGTACCGCCGGAACCCCCCCCGGCAGACTCCCCCCCGTTGGCATCCCGGAATACATCTGCTGCCACGGGTACATGTTGTAGTACCCGGGCATCTGACCCCATCCACTTCCCACGGGGATCGACGGAGTTTGTGACCCGCTACTCCCGGAACTAGGCTCGTTGTTGAGATCCATTTCCCTTGTTGACCTTGTACAGAAATTAAGATAGAGAGAGTACTCGTTAAAACAAGTGGTGCGAATGAAAATGACGAGCAAAGCGCGTATATATAGTGTTTCGAAAAAAAAAATTTTAATTTCGCGCTAGGCGGTGCGCTGGGCGATCCGGGCGGTGCAATAGCGCCGAGCGGACCGCCCAGCGCCACGCGACCGCCCAGCGCTGCGCGGTTTCTCTCTCCATTCGCCCGCTGGGCGACTGCAATAGACCTCCCAGCGCCGGCGCTCGGCTGGGCGGTCGGCTAGGCGGCATTGTGGATGGTCTTAGTACGATGATGTGTCTAAGTTTCCTTTTTCATTCTTCCAACACAACTATATCATTTACTTTTGATTATATTTTACATATTCCACTTACATTTTTTTTAAACTAATATTCCCTCCGTCGAGTCTCATTTTTTGGCGGCACGGATTTTAAGAATATTAAGAAAAGTGATGTAAAAAATTAGTAGAATATGAATCTCACTTGTATATATTAGTTTTAAATGAAACGTGAGTGAAATGAGTTAGTGGAAGATGAGACCTTATTATCATTTATGGTAAAAATGAACAGAGACTCCTATTCGTGGACGAACTAAACTGGAAAAACGGGACTCCTATTCACGGACAGAGAAAGAGAATGTAATATGCTGATAAGGCTCATTTCATGCATCGGTTTTGGGGGTAAAACATATACTACTTGATCGGTTTATAGCGCAAACAAGTGTTAAAATGTGCAGAAATGCTACTTGTCCAAGGCAGCAAGGCCGAACTGATCAAGCACGTACAAAAGGCGAAAAAGGCCAAAAATCGGGGGAGTTGATCAAGGGGCGAGGTCAAGCAGTTAAAGTGGAGACCGCTGGTTTCTAGAAGGAAAACGTGAGGAAATGAGCTGGATGTGGCGCACCATTCTGTTACCCAGGACGACGTTCTAGAAGGGGACACGTGCCAGCTTGTGAAGACGCCAGGACGAACCGATCAGAAATTTGTTATCCAAAAGCGTCGTTATTCTAGAAGAAAGAGCACGTAGCAATCAATGAGTCGCTCATCCTCTACATGAGTGAATATTCCCTGTCAAGATCGTTATCCAGCTGGAGGCCGAATCGAGCTTATAAATAGAGGCTGCGCCACCACAAGAAAGGATCCGAGACTTTACTTTCCGCCTAGTTTAGCTTAGTTCTGCTCTCTTAGCTTAGTTTAGTTCAGATCTCTAGTTTAGCTTAGATAGCGTAGTTAAAAGGGCGACCGAAGGGAGCGCTGCAGAATAACCATTTCTGTTGGTGTAACTTAAGTTTCCCGCTGAGATTCTTCTCAGTTTACCGTTTTTTTTTTCGAGGTGTTAGCTTAGTTTATTTTCACGTTGTAATCGTATCTTAGTTTAATCGAAGTTATTCTCTCTTTTAAATCGCGCATTTACTTTTCTGTTATTACCTGCAATTTACTTGACCCAGTGTTTAAATTTCCGTTGATCAAGCTAGCTAGTTTGAATTCTGCCTAGATAAAAACCGTAGTTAAAACTCCCAAGTTAAAGCGTGGCAGCAGCCAACCCCCCTGTTCACTACTCACACACTTGCCGCTTTATTGTTAAAGTAGTGCGAAATCGGGAGTTATAAATATTATCTTTGGCACGTTTCGGTTCGAGGATTGATTCGATTAAGTGGCAATGACAATTTGCTAACTGGTCCAACCGATTCAGTTATCCTCCATATAACTTGATCCAATCTTAATCCGCGCGTTTCCGAGCCCGCCAAAATGGCGCCGTTGCCGGGGAAGCATGGTGTTACTTTATGTTTGTGTGTAGTGCGTAGGAGTAAATAGTTTATTTCTTTCTTTTCTTATTTGTTTTTCCTGCTGTTGATGAGAAGGTACCACCAAGGCGATTACTGGAATCATCCTTTAATATATAGAAGAACTAACAATCGTTGGAGAGTCCAGGAAGCCGGCGTAGTTACCACTCGTTACAGAGCAGCTTTAGAGGCAGTAGCAGCAGCTGGGCAAAACCCACTACCACCACCACCAAAGCAAACAGAAGCAGAGATGGCAGTTGTCATCGACGACTCGGGAATCGGCTCTTTGCACGCTAATGATGAGAAGGAGCCCACACATGCCATTGCCGCCACTCCTGGGATGCGGACCATCGCTATCAAATCAGGAGTGCTGGCCGTCTTGACCCACTTCTACGGTCTCTCGAAGGAATGTCCGCACGCCTTTCTGGAGGAGTTCTGCCGATACTGCGATATTCAGCCCGTCCCGGCTGGATCCACGTCTGAAGATTACAGGCTCAAGGCTATCCCCTTCGTTTTGAAAGGGGACGCAGGAGTATGGCTGTCAAGGTTACCAGAGGGATCCATCAGGACTTGGCCGGAATTCCGCATGATATTCCTCGACCGTTTCATCCCAGCATCAAAGACAAGTGCCCTGAAAAGGGAGATTACAGAGGCCAGACAAAAGTACGACAAGCCCCTCGGCCAGTACTGGGACAGATCTCAAGAGCTGCTTCAAGCATGCCCCAACCACAAGCTGGGAGAAAAGGAGATCTACTCGATCTTCTACGGCGGACTCACGGTGGACAGCAAGAACGACCTCAACCTTGCAGCTCAAGGGGATTTCTCAAAAACCCCTTTTAGCCAAGCTAAGAATATTCTGGAGAGGCTGATCGAGGCCAAGCGGTCGTATGAGACAACCCGAGGGCAGTACAGGCGAGGGGCAGTGCACGCAGCAGAGGCGCGCAATGATGAAAATCTAGAAGCTCGATTTGAGGAAATGGAGAAAAGGCTGCTGGAGGCAGTGGAGAAAGCCAGACCACCACCACCAACTGCACCCAAGGAAACGCAGTATGTGCCGCAACCACCGCCGCCAGAGGAACATCATTACTACTACTGCGAGTTTCCCCCTGAGGTTGAGCAAGTGAATGCCGCAGGCCACTGGAATGCAAATGGCAACTGGATCCAGGGGAAGCAGAGAGATGTTCCATGGAGGGATCACCCAAACTTCAGATGGACCGATCAAAATTAGAACCAACCACAACTACCCCCTCCACAGCAGACGCACTCCTCTGACGGGCAGTCCAACTGGCCATCCCAAATCATGGATAGACCAAATACTGGAGGAAACAGAGTACAAGGAGGTCAGGCAGGTTGGTCAAGTGCCCCTCAAGGGAACTGGTCAAGCGGAGGACAATCCAAATGGTCAGGCCGACAAAAGGAAGGAGACTGGGGAGGATACCAACACCAAATCCCCTAGTATAGCAACCAGGGAAGGCAGTTAAGTAGCCAAATGGTGAGTTATGTTCCACAGTACTTCCAAGGGAACCAACAAAACCACCAGTTCCAGAGCCAACCAGAGCAGTATGGATCGTCCGGTTTCTATTAGCAAGGTTATGGAGGAGGCCGATTTAATCAGAGAAATAACAGGCAGCAAAATGAAAATCCAGGGGATATGACGATTCCACATCGATGTTGTGCGGGAAATACAGGAAGCCCAGAAATAACAGAGAGCCGCATTAGAAATGCTCACGAAGCAGTTATCTCAGGTCGCCATGTCACTAGGCGAGCTAAGAGGTAATGATGGGAAGATTCCGGCTACAGCGCAACCTCCAGCAGGGCGAGAGATTGTTAACACAGTCTCTCTGAAATCAGAAGGAGTTTATCAAAGCTCAACTGCAAGTTTTCCAGCATCCAGGGCAAGTCTTAATGAAAGCCTTGAACCCAGTGCCCTTGATCAAGTCATAGCGAAAAAAAAGTCTAACATAAGTGGACATGGTGCTGAAAAGAGGAGGAGGATCGAAGCAGAAGAAGTAACCAGTGAAGTCCAACCTGGTGATCTTCCCTCAAAGAAAACTGACCCAGGAGTATTTACGCTTCCAATCTCCATCAGAGAAGTTCTAAGGGAACAGGCAATGTGCGACCTAGGAGCTTCCATCAATGTTATGCCATATTCCGTGTATAAAAAGCTTGGTGAGCCAAGGCTAGTAGAAACCGACTTAGAAATACAGCTGGCAGATGGGTCTTGTATTTACCCCGAGGGAGTTCTGGAGAATGAAATCGTCAAGGTGGATAAATTTATGTACCCCGTCGACTTCTTTGTTGTAAAAATGACTGAGCTAGGAGCGGAGGAATCTGTTGGAATCCTTTTAGGGAGACCTTTCCTGTCTACAACCAGCACAATCATTAACGGCTTGTGAGGAGGATGTCGCCTTCGCCTTCCCCTTGTTCTTCACAGCCTTGACGCCAACGGGACGCCGGGAAGACACCGGTGTGCCGGAACTCTCTTCATCCTCATACATCGTCCGGTTGAGGTCCACCGGATATGCGCCGCTTTCGTTGCTCGTGTAAGCACCGGCTTCGATGGTCCTCGTCCTGTTTGGCGCAGCCGATGGCAGAATTCCGCCTTGGAACTTCTGCTTGTCCTTCAAGAGCACCCAGATGTTGAAATGCTTGAAGTCGTCGTACAATGACTGGTACGACAACAGCGCTCTATCACGCACATCGCTCAAACTCTCGCCGCTTCCCTGCTCCCTCAAGCACTTCTCGTACTCCGCCGAGAACAGGTTGACTTGCTTCTTCACCTGATCCCAGTGTTTGCGGAGCTGCTCCCTATGGCGCTTGTACGCGCTCGGAGGTTTCGCCTCATTGTAGCGCTCGGCGATACGCTCCCAGTAGGCAACCTGCTTTTGGTTGTTCGTAAATACCGGGTCCTCCGAAATATCCACCCAACACCTCGCCAAGACGAGGGTTTTATCCGGTTGGTAGTTTGTCCTCCCGGGGGCGTACTCTTCATTTGTTTCCGGAGGTGGCAACTTGTACGCCCGGTGCCGGTTCCGCTTCTTTCTGGCGAGGGCGGGGGCGGTGCGGCGGGAAGGGGCGGCGGCAGGTTGGAGACGGCTCCATGTCGGACAGACCGTACGAATCCGTACTGAATTCGGGATCGTACTGCGTGTTGGAGTCGAAGGGCCGATATTCGTCAGGGTCTGTACCCGGCCAACGTGTACCACCCCCAAACATCGGACTATTCGGACTTGGGTATTCACCGGAATCTATTTTATAGTGTAATTTGAGAGTGGAAATGTGAATGGAAATGTTAAAAATGTGAATGTGGGGTAGGGGGTATTTATATAAAAATAATTTTTGAATTACAAAAAAAAAACGCGTTGCATCATCCGCGCCATCGTTCGCGTCGCCCACAGTGGGTGGACGATGCCCTATCGTCCGCGTATCATCCGCGGACGATCTATAGGGCGCGGACGATGCATCGGACATCGTCCGCACACCCACAGTGACGAACGATGGCGCGCCTGAGGCATCGGGCGCCCTATCGTCCGCCCCATTTCGAATGCTCTAAAACTTGATTCTCAAGTTTAATGGTAATCACAATCCTTACCATATATTTGATTAAAATATATAATTCATTATTTTGGTTAATCAACGAATTGCTAATCAAAACTATATATATAATAATATATACATTTCCTTATGATTTGCAAATCAGTAATGAATATATGCAATCAATTGTAATCAAGGCCATAATCCCATTTTCCTTATTAGCCATGGGAATTATATTACAATTGATTTTGCCTAAGAAACGTCACATTCATAAAACTTACAACTAATTGATAAGCTAATTAATAAGGAAAAATGCATCTTATACCAAGTTAATGTATTATATAAAAATTTAATTCTATTTAAGATTCTATCAGATGTTATATACGTGAGATATAAATCTTACATGAAGTGCTTATGGTTAACTCCTATGGGCATGCATGTATAAATGCTAACGTTCCGTTGTTTGTTGCACTGATCCTTTCTAATAAGACACTTTTTGGTGTCAAGAAAATAAAGCTTAGAATGAAGACAAATTAAGGATCATCCCAAATATGAGGCTTTAGTAAAATTTGTGTATTTTTGGAAACGTGATATATGTAAAAAAAATGTTGGCTGGCCGTCAAGAGAAGCCAACAACGCCACGTTACAGACGAAGCGTAGGGATTAGATATTACTGTAACGTGTGGTCGTCACACTCTTCTCTCTCTCTCTTCGACTCAACTCATCCCCTTTTTCTCTCTCTCTTCTCTCACGTCTTAATCACTGCCTAGATATTTATTGCCATTCGCTTTACCGATAAGTAGCACTATCCAATTCCATAAATTTTGGTACAACACAACACATGCATCCCTGCTTAATTAACGAATCAACTCTCACATTTCCCAATTCCAGAACTCAATTTCAGCTGCATTGATTCACCATTCACTTCTCCACAATGACCACGGTGGCCAAGCTCCCCCTTCCGCCGCTCGATTGCCACAACCACTCCCTCCAACCGCCGCTGTCCCGGATAATTCTCCGGGATGCGGTGGCTGTGAAGGCTCGCCGGAGAATTTCGATTCGGCCATGCAGGTCGTTCAAGTCCGATCAGGAGGGTTCTGGATTTGGAGAGAGAGAGAAGAAAGTGATGGAGAGTAGAGAGGAGAAAAGCGTCAACAAATTTGTAGAGGGGATTAGAGATGCGGTTTGGAGAATGTCGAAGCCGAGTTTGCGATCGGAATTGAGGTTTAGTGAAGCCATGGAGAAGTTGGAAGAAACTTTGTTTTCTGTAAGTGCATTTGAAATTTCAGGTCGAATTCGATGATTTAGGTGAAAATTGGACAAGTTTTATACTTGATTTTAAAGGAGTTTATAAGTTTAATATAGTATATCGTAGCTTTTTCTTGATCCTAATTCTTACTTGATTAATGTTAGTCAATAATTTATGTTACTGTAATTTACTTGGATAATATTGCAAATATTTATGCGCTACTGTCTAAATAGGGTGGTTTTGTTCAAATAAAATAAAAGCAACTTAGATGATATTGTTCGAGCAATGGAGGCGCCAGCGTTTTAATCTTCCTGTGCGGGGAGCATAAGAGAGAATGTGTACATAGGTGATAGGACAGTGTTGTTGAAATCATATATAAATAATAATACTATAAAAAAACTCATATGATGTTGTTCAATGCGTGCGGTGCAAGGAGGATACGAAAGGGGTATGTCAATTGTTCTTGGACTTTGAGGTTTTTATACCTGCATCTTACTGCTTATAGCTGATGGATTCCGTGAACATTGTGATTATTGTTTACTCAATAAGACAATATAGTTCGAATGACTAATGTACCAGCTTTTACTCTACCACAAGTAGTCATTCCTGTTTGCTCTTTATTATTTGTCGTATTTTATATTTCTCCAATTTTAAGTGTCTTCACCAGTTGTATGTTGGTGGTGTTTGATGTGAATTTTCATAAGTATTGCATGCACTGTTTATGACAAACAATTTTCCGTGGGCAGTGGTCTATGCACATTGGAAGATATATTGTGACAATGTTAAGTACTGGAGTTATACTGCTTATCGGGTTTCAGTTGTCAGGTTAGCTACTGTCTCTGTTTCTTTCTAAAATGTCAGTAATAAATCTCAATTTTTGCATTCAGCGGTTAATTTTGAGCTCTAAATATATCAAATACTGTGTAGGTGGGGATGACCAAATGAATGCATTAGTTTGGTATAGCTGGCTTGGGGGGATCATTATTGGAACAATGATTGGTTCCAATATGGTCTTGGAGGAAGTCAGTCGATCTGGCCCTCGCAATGTTGTTATAACTGGAAGGTACAGTATATCTTCTTTTAAAATTCATGAGACTGCAGATCGAAACTTATTGTAGAAATTACCAGGAACAAAGCATGAGTACTCTGCTACTTTTTCTTTCTGACACTCTGATCTTACTACTTGAACACTTTCGTTCGCAAGAAAAAAAAGACGCGCTTCAGAGTCTCATTTGACTGGTTGCAGTAGGCTTTAGTTTCTGTTAGAATGAAGAGTTTAGATCGTTTAGGTTCAGAATGTGTATTTTCAAATCTTTACTCGTTAGGCTGTTAGTAGTTAGAAACATCATCTTTGCATTTTGAGAATCGATTGTTTTGCGTTATTGAACTTGGTCCTTTATACAGTACTCGAGGACTTGGAAAAGCTCTAGCTCGTGAATTCATACTTTCAGGTGACAGAGTCATAGTAACTTCTCGGAGGTAGTTTCACAATTAATATCACTCAAGTTTGTAATATGCATCTTTCCTCCTTGCTTTGATGCCTGTATTAATAAATGGCACTTTTGGAGACAGCGCTGAATCTGTGGACAAGACCGTCAAAGAACTATCAGAGAATCTGAAGCAGGTTGTAGTGGTTACAGGTGGATCATCTAGGAAACATTTAAGACATGCAAAAGTTGTGGGAATTCCATGTGATGTCTCTAATCCCGAAGATGTTAGCAAATTAGCAAATTTCGCTGTGAATGAACTTAGCTCCATTGATATCTGGGTAGGCAAACTGCCCTTTCTCTTCTCTCTATAAATATTCTCCTATATCCTCTGTTGACTACACTTTTTTACTGTTTTAAACATGTAGTTCTCAGTAGTATGATTGAAATATCAATTGAGATTGAGCATTGATAGATCACCATAACAACCATCAATCATTAGGGTGCATGTTCTATACATATAGTTTTTTGGTGTGGAAAAATTAGATTAATATTTTGCATGATAAAAGGTGATGTATCCTAACGGGATGACTGGTTTCCATTTCTTTTCCATCTACATGTGAGGCATCCTTCATGATACCTCATATATGAGAATTCACTCAATTAAAGTTTTCAAGACATCACATGAATTCTCATATAACAAGTTATGTCTTTTTTGACATTCAATCTTAGCTGTTAGTTATAACTTCTCTGCTCGCCCCTTTGTACAGGTAAACAATGCAGGGACAAACAAGGGGTTCAGGCCCTTGCTGCAATTTAGTGATGAAGACATACAACAGGTTTGTTCCTCTCTTAAGGGTTCAGATTGATTAAATTTTAGCAACTGATTTGCACATATAAGTCTCCTTTTTTCCTGCCCCATGAAAATTGTGACAAGTCTAGCTGGCATTAGAAAATGCATATGATTCACAAAATGTAATACTACTAGTTTATATGCTTTTAAAGAGCCCCTATTATCTGAACAATCGACAGATTGTGTCTACAAATTTGGTTGGGTCAATACTTTGCACTCGTGAAGCATTACGAATCATGGGCAGCCAGAGAAATGGAGGTCATATTTTCAACATGGATGGAGCAGGATCTGGGGGATCCAGCACCCCACTAACAGCCGTGTAAGATCTAATTATTAACCATTTTCCTTCTAAATATGGAATCTCAATCATGTCATACTTTAGATGCTCCATCTGAGAAATTTAACGTCTCAGGTTCTTTGAAAATACAGATATGGATCGACAAAATGTGGTCTTAGGCAGTTTCAATCGTCACTCTTGAAGGAGAGCAAAAAATCGAAAGTCGGCGTCCACACAGCTTCACCAGGCATGGTACTGACTGACTTGCTATTAAGGTATTCAACTACTATTTTAGTACGCTCTTCAATTGACTGGTCTTCCTTCCATGGGGGCTCATTTGTAGGGTGATAGTCGTGCAAATGGGATATAAGCTGATGAATTTGTCTATCTGAGGTTATTTTCTTTGGTTTAGTCAATTGTAATATGTTTTACTTTATCGGTATCCAAGTATTTATTTTAGGTGTTATGTTACCCATAATGCGCTTCAGGGGTCACCTCCAACCTCTAACCAGGGATTATGGTAGAAATGGAACTCTACAATGGTGTTTGGATTTGTATCACGCTATCAAATGGCTGATGTGGGTTTAATTATCAAATTTTACCAAACGAGATATATAATAAAACTTGCTCTTGTTAAATAACCAAGTTGACATAAATTTGCTTTTCCTAAGACAAGTTGTATTATACTTTAATTATCATCATGTCTTTCTGATAAGTGATTTTCTTGTCTATTTTTTAACTTTTTAATTTATTTTTCAGTGTGGGAAAGTGGAAGGGATGTGGATTGATCCTTAGACCAATAAGTTGGTGCACACATAATTTTCTTTGTTTGCTAAATAATTTTCGTCGGTTTATGTCAGTGGTGCAAGTGTGAAAAACAAACAGATGTTCAACATTATCTGCGAGCTTCCAGAGACAGTTGCTAGAACTTTGGTTCCACGAATGAGGGTTGTCAAGGGAAATGGGAAAGCCATCAACTATTTGACACCACCAAGAATTTTACTCGCTCTAGTCACTGCATGGCTAAGACGTGCTCGCTGGTTTGATGACCAGGTAACTTGCACAATTCACATTATGTGTCTGGAGTATAAGATTCCCTTTCGGGTGAAAAAGAGGAAATATTACTTACATACATGATACATATCAGATATTCCTTTATTTGACATCTGAAAATTTCAATCTTTATTTAGCAGTTAGCACACCATATTGTGACTTCGGATTTTGGAATAATAATTGTTTTTTAAGCCTTGAGGATGTACCATAATGTGTCTTTGGTTGTCATACTGCATGTACTTGTTATATGGAGTCTATGTCTGTGTGGATTTAATAATTTGGTAATCGAGGTCCAATAACTCTTGATAACCATGGACATCTCAGGGACGGGCACTCTATGCTGCTGAGGCAGATAGGCTCCGCAACTGGGCTGAGAGTCGAACCCGTTTCTCATTCACTGATGCCATGGAGATGTATACCGAGAACACTTGGGTGTCTGTCTTTTCACTTTCCGTGGTTTGTGCCTTCATCATCTTGTCAAGTACAAGTAGTACAATGCCGGGGACCTGATGAGAAGTGCTCACACCCAACACGAGAATGGATGCCGGTGCTCTAGAGAAGCTATTCTTTTAAGACAAAAGTAGAACAGAAAGTACGAGGGGTTGCATAATTATTTTAGTCCGATGGTATTACAATGCTTTGTAATTACATTGTGCATGGGAGGGAATCACCGTCTATTTACCTCCATGTGGTTAGCAGAATGCATATATGACCATGCTTATCTCTCATCCCAAAAACCAAAAAAGGTGAATGGGGAAACACTGAAAAAAATGTAATACTCAACTATATTTACATTAAGTCGGATTACGACTTCATATGACAAGAAAGATGGTAGTAAGACGTGTATAAATGTTGTTGGATTTCAAAAGAGACTTTATTGTGCTAAAAGAATAATGCTAGGACATTTTCTAATTTACTAGGAATACTAATTTGTGTTCTTTAATATACCTCAAATATTTTAACTTAATTTTAATTAAAATTTATTGAATGCACACGCAAGCATCTCAGAAAAGCAAAAGATTAAAGTTTAATGGTCCGTTGTGTCCTCAACTTAATGAACACTAATTTTGTTTATTAATAAATGATTTAATTTATATCGATGATAAAATGCATACATAAAATATAATTAAAACTAAAATACTACTATTAATTATAACTATCACATAAGATTACAAATACAGATATGCGATGCCATCTTATACAAAGCATAAGCAAGCATCTACAAAGATGACAACATGTGGTATGTGATATAAATGACATGCTAGATAAATTCATCAATTACTCAAATAGGAATTCAAAATGTAAACTATGATATTAATTCAAAAATGTAAGCTATGAAGTTCCAATTCGATAAGAATTCACCATGTTATTTAAGACACCAAAATTTGGAGTTGCGCGATTAGACTATTGAGAAAATTTAACCAGCAGTACATTAGCTTCGTACGATTATCAAACAAAAGAAAATTAAGGGTTAGCAGTACGGTTAAAAGACCCAGATCCTTTTCTTCTCCTCCGGCGCCTCTGCCTAATTCTCCAGAAACTCCAGAGCACGAGAAAGCCTGAAAACAGTAATGGTTCGATAAGTTAAACTATGCAAGAACTCCAAGATTGCCCACACAAGAAACTTAGTATGGTTTCTTACCAGAACCTGCAACGATGGCAGGTAAAAGCCAGTGACTGGCAACTAATTCTGGAAAATCGAGCTGCTGTAATAGAATTAGATAATAACGTTAGCCGTTGAAGATGCATATAAATGACAATATGAAAGGCAGCTATGATCTAACAAGACTCTGCTTACATCATCTCCATACAAGTAGCCGAGGTAAGAGTTCCCCAAGGAGTTGCCATCTTTGTCTACTGATTTGATTTTCTTAAATGGAACCTCTGGAGTAGAGTTCGAACCTTGACCCAAATCAACAGCTGCATAGCCAGGCAATCTGTGGTTTCTGCCCCTCACATGTAAATCATAACCCTTTGTTGCCCAAACTTCAAACCTCGAGTCACTTCTGCAGATCAACTCCTTATTGACAACTTGAGAGTAGGTAGAGAAATTTACATCTGTTCTTCGGGAAGGTAGTTGATTATCATCCAGGTGCAATGCCTTATCTTGTCTACTCGAATCTGAGAAAAGCACTGGATCTCTAATATTACTTGCAGTAAAATCTAATATTTTCTTCAGAAGCCAATAACAATTTGTAACCATGTGGCTGCTGTCCAAACAGTTGGAATCTCCATAGACTGCGATTCGTCCTTCTTCACCAACCTCTACTAGACCAAGAATAGGGGAATCGGCCTGCATTAATTGGAATCATAGTTAAAGTATCATAGCAATATAGTATTACGAATTTACGCATAAATCATGCAAGCAAAAATAGCCAAAGTAATATCGGACTTTCTATGGGAAAGTAAAATATCTGAGCAGAGATTGAGACACCACAGACAAGGGACGAGTCATCCAAACTCATATCCATGATAATAGATCAAGTCATAGAAAACCCAGAGAACCGATCGGAAGAAAAACAAACAGTGTTTGACAAGCTCAGATTTTATACAACCCATGATTGCTAGAAAATTACCAATACAAATATTTGTGCACATAAAGAAAGCTCATGAAGAAAGGACAATTCTCAAAACCATATATAGAACATAAAACATAAGAGTTCCTTGTTGCCACAAAATTCCCCTTTACCTAATTAGTATTTTGTTTAGGTCAACAGGTAATATTGTAGTTTGTAGTACAACAGAACTCACCTTGCTCATACCAGATAACAGGACATTTTGAGTAGCACCACTTTCTGAGCTATCCAAGAAAGGGAAACGATGCAAGTAACCACCTTTAGGGAATTTCACAACATCAGTTCCGGATGCATATCGACTCTGCTCCCCATTAATGACAAAATCACCGTTTAGGATCTTGTCTCCAAAAGCTATTCCAAATGGAGACAAAAGATCATTCAGAGCAGGAACATTGGCACCTCCGGTGACAGGAGTCCACCAGCTTCTCGTATTATCATCAAAAAACTTCATTTTCATCATTGAGTCCACGTTGTACCAATCAGCAAAAACTACGAGACCTAGACCATTAATCATGATATCGTCTTTCAGTTTTTTAATTTCTTCAGCAAAATACTCGTCTTCAAGATCCACCAACAGAAGTGTCCCATATCGGTTAGCATCAAAACAAGTAAAAGGAGAACCAAGAGTTTCAACATAATATCCAGCATCCCTTAACATGTTAAACATAATGTGGAAATTTGTATGTAAGTGGTCTCCATGCCAGTCAAGGATATCATTTCTAACATCCAAGGAATCTCTTGGAATATAACCAGGTGGGTATTTGATACTATGAAATTGGTCCCATAAAACTCTCTGCGATCTTTGAGGTGTGGGAACAACCTTTAGTTTCAGACGAAGGATGCAGGTACTTTTTCGAGGAGCATTATCACCTTGGCCTGGGGGCCTGTAAACATTTACAGTTACATTACCTTCTATTTCACCAGAAAAATGCACCCCTTCCTCTTTGATTTGCATGTGAAGTGCCAGATAACCAGTCCATGGCCAAATAACATCTGAATAGGTAAACTGGATGTTGAGAAGATTACCTTCCTCACTATCAGGAAGCCACATTGGTGGACCATCAACATAACCAATCACACCCATTCCATTCAAGATAGTAACATTAAAAATGACAGGCATCGCCCCTGCATACAACGGTTGACGGCAAAAAGGCCAGGAGTAGGGGCAATCCATATAGTCGAGGACACTGGGAAATATGCTTGCTCGAGGTTTATAGCTTTTCAAAATTTCATAAGATTCCAATCTGACATAATCCAATACAAGAATCAGTAACTGTTATTAAAGTGCACCTTACAGGAAATAACTCAAGAGTACTCACAGATCAACCCTGCCTGCTCCTTGCTCATACATGTTTGGACCAGAGAGCTTTGAAGCACCTTCAACAAGTGCTTGTTTCATACTGCCTGGATTTAGGATCTCTTTTCTCTTGCTTTCAGGAATAATACTAACAAGAAGGCAAACGATTCCAGCAACCACAGGACTTGCCACACTGGTGCCTGACAAGCTTTTACAACCTGTACTAATCTTGGAACCCATAATCTCACGTCCATAAGCAACAACATCAGGCTTCACACGACCATACCTGCAAGAGAAACAATTATGGTACCAAGCAAAAATAAACTGACTTGAAGTAAGCAGGTCCACTACCACTATGCAAATAGCAGACTCTTTTTTAAGATCCAAGGTACTCTCTCATCAGTCATCAGACAATTTAGAAATAAGAGTACAAAATTATGTGTAAATATTTGTGCATTTCTTTTTATCTTGGTATCTATTGGTACTAATGGATTAAGTTTCACCCATTTCTCTCTCAACCTATTAGTCATTAAGATTCCACCACACCAACGCTAGAGTAAGTAGAGAACTGACAACTCAAGAGCCAATCTAAAAGGGTAATCTAGCCTAGACTTCCAAGGATGTGACTTCTCTGTCTTCCTATTTCATAAAGAATATCTTCCTTCACAAAAGATACAAAACAGTGGGATGAAGCAGTTTAAAACGACTGTCATGTGGAAATAATTCCTCCAACTACTCCATAAACAATAACCTAAGCTCAGTTTTAAAGTGAAGCTACAGCTCCATCAATAATGAAAAATAACAGCATTCTGAAATTCATAATCATGCGTGTTAGGATGCATATGTAGCGGAACAAAATTTTCAATAGACTAAAGATTAAAACGATATCAACCAATTATTCAAATTACCTAACAATTAACATGTCAGCTAACTGTCTTGCAACCAAGAGGAAATAAACAGAAGAAGCAAAGATCGGCATATACAGATAAATATTAGTTATAGTATACAGTACCCATGAGGAATCTCCCAAGTGCTCATGCCACGTGATGAAAAAGATGCTATGTGATCACTGTAATCAATGCCGCCAACACCAATAACATCACTTTGATCTGCAGGATTGTTCAGAGTTCCATAAAGTGGTCCGTCATTTCCAATCGCTGATACCATAATAATATTGTTCGCTGTAATTTCCCAGACCTAGCAAAAATAGGTGCATAGAAGAAAGTTGCATTTTTAGGATGACTGTATCTAAATTTGTGATAAACTGTAATCATGGTAAGATTGAGTTGAGAAATCAAATGGGTTTCCTTAACAAGAAACATATTTGCATGGAAAGAGAAAATTAGAGTTTCACGCAATGCCTCAGCAAATCCAAAAATATTTGACACCATAGAGCACAATTTAACTCCTATACTTGATAAGGTTACTTGAATTTTAGATCATGCAGTCTAACCCTAGACGTTTCGAAATTTACACTAATAAAAATAAAATGCCAAGCAATTAATACAGTGAAAACTCAGAAACTCAACTGATGTTTGCCCACACATGTTTACTCGTTGATGACTTGATGCTGATTAACAAACATTCAATCAACATTTAGGGTTGAATCCCTAATACATTCTACCTCCAGTAGATTTATAAGTGAGGGGTATCAAATATCTTGAGTTCCCTTCCTTAGTAGTAGTAGCCTTAATTTAAAAAAGGGGTGCAGTCTCTTGGCTAGAACTAGAAGTAAAGAGGCATTGTCTGCAAGATGTAGGGACTAAGGGCACAATTTAGTAGCTCAATAATTATAAAACCAAAGGAAGGGGAAACAATAAAATGGAAAGGCAACATATTTAAAGTTAATTATGGTCAAATGAAGTAATGAAACAATCTGTATACCTTCTCAACAAATGGGAGGTCCAGATAATCAGGTCCACCGATGCTCAAATTCAAAACATCCATCTTGGTTGCAATAGCATAATTGAATGCATCAAGAAACCATGACGTGTAAGAAACCTGCAATAAGCTGAGAAGAAGTTTCTCATAAACTTACTAAACCAGACAAGGAATATGTGTAGGAGATTGCCACTGCCTTATCACATGATCTACATTGGCCAATATATATTCTTATTTTAAACATTGAACAGCCTTGATTTGGATCGTTGACTTAATGTTGTACATTAGCACTCACATTGGCCTACTTTAGCAATTAGCATGTAATCATTGCATAAATATTAAATAATGATGATATATTCACAAAATAATCATTTGTGCACTAAGAGTACTCACTGTTATGTATACAAGAAATTATAGCCAAGCCAATAGAACATTTACTCTGGTTGGGCTTATCAATTACCCTAGAACTATTGGCCCCAACTAGGAAGTAGTATGCACTATAAGAATTATATTACTCCACGATATATATATATATATATATATATATATATATATATATATATATATATATATATAGAGTCCCATTATTCACAAATCCACTCTTAAAGACCGAACCACCGAACCATACCAAATTAGGGTTTTTAGATCTAGTTTTTTATGGATGAGAGATACAAATTTATCAATTATTTTCGCCTTCATCACGAGCCTATTTTAATTCATCCGAAGGTAAATAAGTCATACTAACATGTTACGAAGATTTAACTTCATTCCAGTAGGTTTTTACTTCATTCCAGTATGATTATTACTTCATTCCAGTACGTAAATGCGGTTTCACCGTCGCGTGCCATTCTTTCTCTCTACAATATCTTTCACCACTGCCACAACGCTGATATGGTATAATAAACACATGGAATGATGTAATAAATTATTAGAATGAAGTATGTGTAGAAGCATTTGAAGTCCTACTGGAATGAAGTAAAAACCTTATCCAATGAAGTAATAACGTTTCTGAATGAAGTAATAAACGCACTTGAATAAATTGCATTTTTTAATGTAAATAAAGCAAAAACTCAGGTCAATGAATTCAAATGAAACATATGTTGAATCATTTCAAAACCTACTAGAAGAAAGTAAAAATATGTTGTAGTTTCAAGGTATTACGTACGGAATGAAGTAATAAACCTATACAATGAAGTAAAATGGGCTTGTAATGAAGACCGAAAAATTTACACAGCAGCACAACTCATAAAAAAACTAGATCTAATGGCCCAGATTTGGTCTCTAGTTCGGTCTTTAAAATTGGTTCGACATTGATCACAACTCTATATATATATATATATATATATATATATATATATATATATATATATATATATATATAACAATAAGTTTTACCTGTGCATCAGTAAACACCCTAAAAGCATAGATCTCAGTGTCTGGGGCAAAACCAAGACACTCTTCATCCTGACCAGCAATAACGCCAGCCACAAATGTACCATGCCCAAGATTGTCATTTAGTGCATCTTCATTGGTCCAATTTGTGCGCTCCTGATAATAGAAAAATTTACCAGAAGACAAAGGCAAAAAAGAACAGAACACTGACAAAGATATTCCTATCAGCCATAAAATTCACCTTGATTTTACGAAAATGTGGATGATTTGCACGGATCCCAGTATCAAAAATAGCCATCTTCACTTTAGCTCCAGTATAACCCTTCGACCAGAGAGCATCTGCTCCAAACAAGGAGGTAACCTGAGATTTCTGCAACAAAAGAGGAAAACTATGATGGAAAATAAGTTCACAGTGAAAGCCCTGACATGCATCATGCATGTTAGTCCAAGAGAGCAGAAACAATTTGCAATATTACTGCTCACAGTCCACATAAAACTAAAAATAGGCTAAACCTATACAGGCAACAAATTTTGTGAGCTCTTTAAGCAAGAAAATCTAACCACCAATTAATAGTGTCTGCCCCTCCACACACACAAATACTAATGCAGTAAATGACCTATATAATTGTACAAGTTTAAGCAAATCATACTTTCTTTTAGAAGCCTATGGGTTATGATCTCAATGACAGAAAAAGAACTCTACAGAGCTGTAAGCGTTTAAGATGTTGCTAGTTTGAATGATCTTTCTTCCTTTCTTCAATTTTACGGATTAAATGTATTCAAGGATTTCAATTTCAAGATCAATCGCAGGATGACAGAGTGGATTGTACCTTAACATAGTAATTTTGATTACAGGTATGAAAAATAAAATTGATTCGTAATGTTCTTCCAGTTAAACCAAACCCCTAATTATTCAATTTTAAATCACAACTAACTACTAAGAAACAAGAAAAGGCAAGGGCGACCTGCATCATCAGACTCCTCCTCCAGCTAGCATTTGCCGGGGCGGAATTCTCCCGCTCGGTAAACGACATGGAAGTGAAAATTTTACCGGGCCTCTTCTTCTTCTTCCCATCCACAAAGGCGCCAGCGCCAATTTCCTCGTGAGCACTGAGAACCACCCTTTGGTAGCTCAAGTCCAAGGAAACATCCTTCACCAGCTCCAATTTCCCAAATTCCCCAATCAAAAAGTCCCGGCGGTGGTCCTCGATCGCGACGAGGGCGAAATCCGTGGGGAAGCTGGCCGCCGGGTTGCGGCGCTCCACCCAATTCCAGCCGCTGCATTTGACTTGGCGCTCGAGATAAGCCCTAAGTTCGTGAGCGTTGTTGTATCGGAGAAATCGGATGATGTGGTTGGTGGCGGTTGAATTTGCCGGAGGGGGGAGTGAGGGAGTGGAAATTGGGTTGCGATTGGGGAAACGGTAGGCATGGTAGGAAAGCAGGATGACAATGAAGGAGGTTAGGGCGGCGGTGAGGCGGCGGCTCATGGCGGTGGAACCCGCATGGGGAAACAGATGATTCGACGGGAAATTAACAGAATTGAAGCAAGAGTGTTCTAAATTGTAATTGATGGCAAAATCCGTGTAAAAATGGAGGTGATACAAAGGTTTTGACAGCAACTAGTGTTGGACACTTATGGGTGTGTTGATGTGGACTAATGAATGTTCGAGACAAAAGATTTTGAGCTCCAGCCCGCATCCACAATGTCATGCATCGTCCGCCAATTAAGATTATAGGTGGGTTGACGATGCTCCCGACCATAGCCACGCCCTTATCGACTTAAGGGCGGATGAGCATTGTATACTGTATATACAATATACTTATTCGTCCCTCAATAATTGTCCAACGACATCAGATTTAGAAAAGTAAAGGAAAATGAGTTTGAAAAAATTAGTGGACTATGAGTCTCAATTTTATACTCTTGTGTATTACTCTCTTTGTCCCACAAAAACATGCACCATTTTCATTTTAGTCCGTCCTACAAGAATATCCACTTTTTAATTTTAGAAATTATTTTCTCAAGTGAGACTCATTCTCCACTAATAATACTTTGATTACTTTTTTATCTCTACCTCTCTCTTAATTTATCAATTTTACATTAAAACTCGTATCGAACTCAAAGTACATATTCTGTAGGGCTACTTATCATTCTATCTTACTTAATTTTGTCTTCATTTTAACTATTTATCATTATTTTTTCAAAACAGGTTCAAAAATGAAACCTTTTGCTTAATTTAGGAGGGGGGAGTATTAACATTCAAATTTATGTACATCAAAGAGAATAATGTCACTAGACAAAAGTTAATTTATTTTAGGTAATTTTCAGAAATTAAGAAAGAGAAAACTGAATCATTGGCAAGAAATAAGAATTCTTAGTTTCCAAGTGCCACCACACACCTAAATCACACACGCATTCTGAATTAAATAGGCATGTACTCTCTCTATCTCCGAATAGGAATCATGGTTTTCCATTTTGATCCGTCCGCGAATAGGAGTCTTAGTTTATAATTACCATAAATGGTAAAAAGATCTCACATTCTACTAACTCATTCCACTCATATATCTTTTAAAACTAATGTATACAAGTAAAACTAATATATGGTGCAACCTTTTGCAAAAAGGTTTTACAAAAGAGTGAACTACAAAATTGGTTCATAACCTATGAGTTTATCTCGCTCATAGTCCATGGGCTTTAAAACTATCGCCAAACATTTATGAACTAAGGTTTTATTTCAAAAATGATCCTTTTGGTTATTTTTAATGTGCTTTGGGTTGCTGGGCAATTTTAACTTTTCACATTTTTAACTTTTTCAATATGATATTATTTTAATGATATACTAAATCTGATATTATTTTCAAATTATCTTCCTATTTCCTTTTTACATCCGTCACTTTATTTCTTTATTTCAATATTAGATTTAATTTTATAAAATTAAATTTAAAATTAAAATTTTTAAATACCAATAAATCATTTTTAATTAAAATTACCAATTTATGTATTGGCGAGCGCCTTGATGAAATTAATATTTATAAGTTGAGGTTTGTACTCATATTCCGATGACTATTCCGATGCCGGTGTTGGCGAGCTCCTTGATGATCGCCGGTGTGAAAATTAATATGGTTTAAGAAATGGGCGGTGTGAAAAAATGAATCTTGAGAAGTATCATTTAGAATAAAAGAAACATCATTCAAAATTCTACCTAAATTAATAATTTTAATTAAAAATAATTTATTAGTATTTAAAATTCTAAATTTTAAATTTAATTTTATAATATTAAATTTAATATTGAAATAAAGAAACAAAGTGAAGGATGAAAAAAAAAATAAGAAAATAATTTAAAAATAATATGTACCTCATTGAAATAACATCAGATTTAAAAAAGTTAAAAATGTGAAAAGATAAAATTGCCTAGCAGCCCAAAATGGCATTTTCAGATTAAAAATAATCAAAATGACTATTTTTGAAATAAACCATTAATCAATGGATGTCTGACGATATTTTTAAAGTCCAGGGAAGAGATAAACCATAATCGAAGGACTATTTTTGTAGTCACTATTTACAAAATGATTAAAAAATTAACACAATAATTTGCAATGAAAAATGTTGCTTCCCGCCAACAACGTATATTTTGTGTGTCGATGCTGTGGTGACCAAACTACACTTGCATCACGGTGGCAATTCGACGGTTTTCAACCCATCCCGAGCTCGTCTCATTCGGATCCAGACCCGTATCCGGCAAAAGCCCACCCATTTTGGCAGCTGCTCCTAAAGCTTACTGTATTGTGCATATTCTCCAGTTCTCCACCACAACCGCCATTCAAGAAATCTCAAACACTCCAATTTTGATCGCCGGAATCATCATTTTATCGGTAACTTTCTGTCAGGGCATTCTCCTAAAGCTTACCGCCAATCAAGAAATCTCAAACACGCTAATTGATCGCCGGAATCATCAATTTGTCGGTAACCTTCCGATTTTCCCTCATCTTTTTTTCTTATGCCCTCGTCTCTTTACGTCTATTAGTGTAGCTGATTACTTATTCATTCTTCATTTTCATTTCAGCAGCTTGAATTTCTTGTTAATTTGATCGATTGTAAGAGACAAACACATCAGTAATTTGAATGCACCAATGTCGAGTTCTGTGTTTGAGGATAAGGGTTGGTGGCACCTTACAGAGGAACAGTTAGAGGAGTTGCTGCTCACGAGTTTGGAGTTTTTGTATAATCTGGCGATAAATAAGCTTGTTGAATTTGGTTATGTTGAGGAGGAGGCACTCAATGCAATCTTAAGGAATGGGCATTGTTATGGTGAAATGGATGTTTTGAATAACATTTTGCGCAATTCTTTGGCTTATCTGCATAGTGGCTGCATTAATTGGATTTCGGGGGATCCGGTGCCTTCGTTTACAGACTTGAGGCAGCTGCGGGAGTATTCGCTTATGGGATTGGTTTCTTTCTTGCAACGAGAAAAGCCCCATCTGACCAAGGATGATGCATTGTGGAGTATACTGATGAGTGTTGTCCTTGTTGGTAATGCAAGTGCAATGGAAATAGCTTTGCAGAGAGAGATTGAGTGTCCAAAGAGATTTAACCTCAGTCCGTTAATGAAGTGCATGTTGAAGAGGGACGTTATGATGTTTGCTGCAGGATTTGGGGGAATTCCGAAGCGGTTTCAGAGCCAATCACAAGCCTGTCCTGGTTCTTTATCTGGTGGGTGTGGTACGGCGGCTGCAGTTCCAGATGGGAACAGTGTCGAGCCCCAGTGTGCCAAGACTCAAGATGTGGTTAACTCGGCAGTGAGTAAGTTTCGGAACTTCAATTGTGATGAGAAGAACACTGGACAAGTACCATTGGATGAACAAGATTTCATCATCCTTATTTTGGTCTATCAGATTACGTACTTAAAGAAACAGGTGAAGGAACGTAAAGAGTGGGCTCACCAGAAGGCGATCCAAGCTGCAAAAAAGCTCAGTTGTGATTTCACTGAACTGAGGAAGTTGAGAATGGAGAGAGAGGAGACTCGGCGCCTGAAAAAGGGCAGGAAAACGCTTGATGATACTACCCTGGAAAAGGTCACTGACATGGAGAATGCTGTAAAGATGGCTAATGATCAAGTAGATGATCTAAATGGTCTTGTTAAGAAGCTTGAGACAAAAAATGCAGAAATTAGAGCAGAGATGGAAGCATCTAAACTAAGCGCATCTGAATCGGTCTCATCCTGTTTGGAAGTAGAGAAGAGGGAGAAAAGGTGCCTTAAGAGGCTTCTGGCATGGGAGAAGCAGAAAACTAAGATGCAGGAAGATATTGCCGCAGCGAAACAGAAGATCTCAGAGTTACAGGAGGAACTGGCTCAGGTCGAGGCAGCCACAAAGGAAACTGAGGTATGTGTACTGAAAAGAGCTGTTCATACAAATTACTTTACTCTGCGATCCTTTTATGTGACCGGTATATAAATATTTGCATAACTATTAGGTTGGAATCATCTTGTTGTCTGCGAGTGCTTATGAAGGCCTTCACGTACAAAGGCATTCCTTTGGTCTATTTATTAAAGGTGTATCTTTTATTTTGGATGTACCTATACAGGCAAATTTGTTCAGGCATTTAATTTCCTTCAACATGCTTGAACATGACAATAGATGATGCTTTATAATGTCCGAATGTAATGATTTGATCACGTATATCCATTGAGAAATATTAGTAACATATAAGCATGCATACATGTGACAATGTGTGCAGACATAATGTCATCTGCTCATAGTAGTATGTAACTGCAGACTGCAGTTTGGCATTGGACGCATTGGGATAAGGACCGTTGGTGCCTATTTTGAGAACATTTATGAGCCATCACGGTTATGCATCTTACATTAGATTGCATTTTATGCTAAATTCAATCTGCTCTACGTCGTGGTTATGCTATACCACATTCAAGTATGTGGGTAGATAACTTGTTTAACGAAAGCCCTTTTCCGAATGAGTTGCTATTTATTTTCTCTTACCTGGAGAGCTGTAGCTCATTACCCCATTAACAGTAAACTTGGGCTTACTAATTATGTGTATTTGAACTTCCATATTAAAGGCAAAGTGGAGGCAGGAGCAGCAGGCTAAAGAACTAGTTTTCACACAGCTGGAGAATGAGCGGCACCTTAAAGAAGCTTCTAAGGCTAATAACAAAACAAGGCTTGAGGATCTGCGCCGAAAGAAAAAGATAAATTTCCAGCGCCACAAAGATGATCTCCAGCGCCTTGAGCAAGAATGTGATCGCCTTAAAGAGTCGGCACAGTTAACAGAGGTGGAAAATGATTTTTGGACAGAAGCTTATATACTGCAAGACTGTTCAAAAAAGAAGGTCAGATGTGATAGGGTATGCGTGATTTGCACGAGACATGAAGTTTCTGTTGTTTTTCTTCCTTGCACTCATCAGGTGATCTGTGCAAACTGTAACGGAAACTATGGAAAGAAAGGTAAAGATACATGTGCATATTGTGGGATTCCGATTGAAGAAAGGATTCAAGTTTTTGGTGCAAGCTCGTAGGTACAGTACAAGATCCGAAGGTGGTATACGTGTCTTTAGTTTTTAGCTTTACTGGTTCGTTGCCAGAAACCAGCATGGATATACGTGTATAAATAGCATAGTCATATGCGGCTTGTGCATTTGCTACATGATACTCTCCTACTTTCTGTGGGAAGAAGGCTATTCTGATCTTTGCAATAAGCAGCTAATACATAGAAACAGATTTTGCATCTTCGTTGGCTAAATGTGGAAGATATGGATATTGGTGTTAGCCATGGCGATTTCTTATAGAAAGAATTTGCAAAATTTAGGTAATGGAATTGGAATCGGTGGATTTTCTGATTTATTTATAATTTGAATGCAATTTATTTTATAAAAATAATTTGGCCAAAATTTATTTAATCATTAATTTTTGTTAGAATAGTTAAAACTGGGCCGATTTATATTGTTTGGAATCATAAACTATTGACTTCATGTGTAGTACTAAAAAAGTATTTTTGAGTTAATATAAACATCCAATTTTGAATTTTAGTCTATACATTATTTTATTTTATTTTTTTATGGGCAAAGTCTTTACCTTATTGACTGCTAAGAAGGTAAATTACAGTGAGCCAAGAAGCTACATTGAGGCAATCAACAACAAAGAAATTACTAAATCAATACTTACTAGCTTAGACTAAGAGAGAGGAGCATGTTTTGAGATGCTTGAATTATATAAAATCTTATTTCATACTCCTATTTTATAAGAATAAGTTATTTTTGACCCATGGTTAGCCTTTATTATTACTCTGGTTTATTTTACCAAATACTACTATTAATAATTGTGTGAACCACTCCTATACTGAAGGCTAGATTAGAAGATGGACTCATACTAAAATCATACCAACCAATTGATAGATATTTAGACAAAAACATACTAAAATCATGGAATATTCAATCAAATCAAGCTAAAACTAACCCCTAAAATGTGTATAATCTGTGTGGATCAATAGTCATAGAAAATCTTTCGTGCATCCTAAATAGTTTGGAGAATCTATCGTAAAAAGTTGTATTATCAGTCCAAAGTTTGTTTATCTTAGCTAATTGATGGGACTGGTGTAGTATAATATTGACTTGGAACTCTCAGTGAGATTAAGTGTTAAATAAAGTACAAGATCTTAAGAGTTTTTTTATATTGTCAATCTGTACCTAGTAATCTTGAGATTTTTCTGCTACTATAAGTAGCAGATAAGATAAGAGTTGATATCACACATGTAAAGTAGATCAAGTGATGGAGATGTTCAGCACTTTCCCTTATTTATTGTTACCTCACACATATGGAAATGGAACGCTTCACTCCGATTTGTGACCTGCCTGGGCCTTCAGTTTCTTTAGGGGCTCTCTGGCTGAACGGATTGCTGCATGAATTTCCTCAAAATGAGGGGCGGTTGCGCTCTTCACAACCTCGATCCACTTCACGATTTTCGTGTGGGGTTTCAGAATACGGTCTTGGTCCTTCTCATCTGCAACCTGAATCCGCATTGGGGAAAGCAAGTCAGATATCATCTCATCTAAACGACTATTTTCTCATCAAATTTGAAAGCAGGGCATAGACTTACCTCAAGTTGTGTGACTTCACAAGCTAAAGCTAGATCAGCAATTGTTGGCTTTGAATTCCCAAGCAAAAATGGTCCTCCTTGAAGCCAGAATGACTCAATTCTTGCAAGAGATGCCGAAAGAAGCTTTTCACCTTCAGCTGCTGCTTTCGGGTCCCCAGGCATGCCAAACGCTACTGCAAAGACGGTATTCAAGAGATATCCAACTGAAAGAATTAACACAAAAGTTAAGCTTTATGGAGTACTATAGGACCATCCATGGCTTTACAGTACAAACGCTTAAGAGGATATGGTGGATCGGAACACAGTTGAACAACGATACAAATGATATTAGGACTACCACAACCATGCCTTTCCTGCTTTTACGCAACTCCTATCATAGTGTTCACTGACCAACAAAACTACTTTAAATTAGATTAATAATATCTCTAGATGTAGATGTACACATCACCTGAGCCACGGCGCAAATTCGTGTGGTGCCAATCCAGCACCGAATGGACCTTTGCTCTCTCGCGTACATCAGCTGGGTACCTGCACCGCGAGTTATGTCACACATTGTTTCGTAGATATAACATAAGCAACGATACAAACGATAATGAAGTAGATAACATAAGCTGATCCTGAAAGGGAAATTCTGAGAAAGAGAATGGGTGCAAGCAGAGAAGCAGAACATACCAGTGATCAGCAACCCCAGGAATTGTTGAAGCCAGATAAATAAGTATGGCATGGCTGCAGTAAACAAAAAAGTGAGTAACAATTTCGAATAATAAGATTAAATTAACATTCATTAGGGTTCACATTAAAGAGATTAGCATCTAACTGAGCTAAACTTAAACGGAACCAGGAATAACATTTGCATAAAATTGTATAAAAAAAATTAATGATCAAGTACCTCTCAAAAAGCTTGAAATCACCATGGATGACAGCTGGAACTTGTTTCATAGGATTCACTTCTGTAATTTGTGAAACAAAAGACCAAAACCCCCAATTAAAAACACCAAATCAGCTGATTATCATGACATATTTATGAAGAAAAAAATTTAGAGACACGTAATTAATTAACCTGCAAATTCAGGGGTGCGGTGTTGGCCCTTACCGATCTCGACCGTAACCTCCTCAAATTCTGCATTATTTTCCCTAGAAAAACAACACATAAGAATCATAAACAGACAATGTGTGCGACAGTGAAGAATAAGGGAAATCTTACTTGCAGAAGATGAGAATTGCTCGTGATGGCTGGGACATCCGATCACAGTAGACTTTGAGCTCCATTTTGCTTCGCCCTTTTTTTCTCAGAAACAGAGACGGATTGAGAAATATATGCAGGAGTTGAGTTGAGTTGAGTTGAGTTGAGAGTATCGAGATTCTTTCAAATTTGAACCTTATCATCGTCATGGGTAAAAGTTGCCGCTGGTGGAGGTGGGTGGGGGCCGCCTATATTATTATTGTATAAGAGCATCCACAATTGCGGCGAGCGGACCGGCTAACCGAACCATTGCAGGCGGCGAGCGGCAATTCGACGAGCGCACGCTGATTTTCGGGCGCTGGCCGCCATTGCAGGCTCTCGATCGGCGAGCGATCGGCCAACTCATTTTTTATTTATTTATTTAATTTTCGAAACACTATATATACGCGATTTGCACGGCGTTAGTTTTTTTTAATTATGTAGTTTTTTTATGTATTTTTTTAAATGAATGTAATTTTTTTAATTAATGTACTTTTTTAATTTTAAATATTATTATTGAATTTTTCTGTATCAGTGTCGTAAATTTAATTCCGTATTTTGTGTGATTGTTAATTATTTGTTTTTATAATTTTGTTTATTGTGGCTAACCTATTGCTAGTCTATTGCTTGTCCAGTTACTTGTCCTGATGATGTGGCAGGAAGAGTTTTTAAGTGCTGATGTTGTAGCCGGAGGAGTTGAGGCTACTATGGCTAAGCCTAATGCCATTATGGATACTCTAACACATAATGATTAATGTATCTATCCTATCCTATCCTATTGTGTTATTGACGGCAAATAATGTTTAATAATGTACCTATCCTATTAATTCTTTCACATCTACATCTCCGTTTTAAAAACCACCCAACCCAACCGAACCGATTGAATATCAAGGTATTTTGAATTTGAGAAAACCGGCCATGAAAGCAGCAAGCATTTCAACTAGTTCACTCAATTTATTTTTTTATTTTTTTACAAAATATATCAAGTTTTGCAATTTAGGTGATTTGAAGACGAGATCCATGAGACACTTTTATAACCACTCAACCAAATGCCTTTTAGTCTTTAGACCATTGTAAGAAGTTCAAATATACTTATATCCTATATAAAAATCGAATTTTTTGAGAAAAAAGTAATTGAACTATGTTGATAGGAAATGGAGCTCACCACATTTAATAAGAAATTTTACTATAATTATATAAAGACTTATTTTGATCGAACTTAGATGAAAATAATAAAGGGATGAATGTATTATTCTTATACAAAAATATTTAAATTTGATAAATTATAAAATATAATAGTATGATTAAATATATACTACTACTACTATTATGCATAAAATATATACACTCCTTCCATCCCAACTAAATTGAGTAATTTCTTTTTGGGATATTTCTAAACTAACTTGAGTCATTTCTTTTTTTAACAAAAAAAATAAAACATCAAATCACTCTTACTATATTTCATCATTTACTTTATTCTCTCTACTCTTCTATTATTCTTCTCTCCTATTTTTTAACACAATTTCTTGATTTTTGTGTTTAAAACTTAATTTTTTGTGTTTAAAACTTAATTGGGACAGGAGAATTACATAACTATTTTATGTGAATATATAATTATACATGAATCATTAGTTAATGAAAACAATTGATGTTAGAAGTATATATGAAATTTTCAGAACTGGGTTCACACTTTCACACCTTTTTCATCAACTTAGTGGCAGACAAACCGACATAATTTATAGTGGTTTTCCTAATTGATTTTAACGCATTGATTAATACTACTCCTAATATGTATTCATTTAATCCTCATATATCAGTTGATGCACTTATTTGAATGGCTAATATATCACCGGATTAAAATTCAGTTGTCCCCACGACCCCACGTATTATCACAATTGTTAATTACTATTTTTTTCTCTTTTTTCTGGATTATTGAATTTTTATTCACATCACCAATAATAATTTTGTATGGTTTACTGCTAGGCATGCACAACGGTTCCGAACCGCCGGTTCCGGTTCATGAACCGGCGGTTCACTGTTCATCATATGCATGAACCAGAACCGGCCCGCCAAGGGTCCCGGCAGTTCCGGTTCACGAGGCGGTTCAAAACCGCCGGTTTTTTGCCTGAACCGCCGGTTCCAGGCCGGTTAGGCGGTACAACCAAAATTAAAAAAAATATTTATAAAATTGATTTTTATATTAAAAACAATTTTTACAAATAAATGAATACAAGAAATTCATAATAGCCCATATATATTTGATGGGCTTGCGAATTTATGAAACCATTCTTGGTTGTTTCTCTTTTACAGAGACATCCTTAAATGTTTTATGTTTCACTTTCGATGTAGGACAAAATCATTCTTGGTTGTTTCTCTTTTATAGAGACATCATTGAATGTTTTATGTTTCACTTTCGATGTGGGACAAAATCATTCTTGGTTGTTTCTCTTTATAGAGACATGCTTGAATGTTTTATGTTTCACTTTTGATGTGGGACAAAATATGTTGAAGTATATTCTTTTATAACTACATGTTTAGATCATTCATTCATCTTTTTCCAATGTGTGATACAAAACTTTCTTTTGTCTTCTACTTTTCTTCATGTTTTGTATGATATATATAAACAAAATTATTATTCAAATATATTCTTGATTGATAAAAATAAATAATTATTGAGAAATATGATTTGTATATAGAAAATATTTATTTGTATAATAATTATTGTTAGGTTTATACAATTTGTATAAGAATTATTCTTTCAACGTGTATAATATTATTTATTAGTTAACATATACATAAATTTATAAACATAAACAAATCATTAATGATAAAGAACTAATGAATAATAGTTTATGTAATAATATTTGTTGTTAAATTATAATAATAGAAGATAGAGTATTAATATAGACGAAGAATGATGGACGATCTATTATAAACTTACAAATAATGACTTTTATCCCAAATTGAAAGAAAAAGTAACACATCCAAGAATGTGTAACTATAAAAGAGAATAATTCAATATACTCTGTTCCAAATTAAATCAAATCCAATATACTCTCATCCAAGTATTGTCATTTTAAAAATCAAATCCAACTTTAAGTACGGAGTAATTTTTTTTGTCTTTTTAGTCTTTATTATGTATAAAATGTGCTTAAACAAATTTCAAACAATAAGGTGAAAATTACAATTTTATTGATAATAAATTTCAATAAGACTAAAAATTACAACTTATAATGATTACATTTTATTTATAAACACTACTTAAAGTTAAACCTTTTGATTTTTAAAATATCAATACTTAATATTGGACTTGAGCATTTAAATTGGAAGAGAGTGTATTGGATTATTCTTTTTTATAGTTACACATTCTTGGATGTGTTACTCTTTCTTTTAATGTGTGATAAAAGTCATTATTTATAAGTATATGATAGATCGTACATCATTCTTCGTATATATTAATACTCTATCTTCTATTATTATAAATTAATAACAAATATTATTACATAAACTATTATTCATTAGTTATTTATCATTAATGATTTGCTTATGTTTATAAATTTATGTATATGTTAACTAATAAATAATATTATACACATTAAAAGAATAATTATTATACAAATTGTATAAACCTAACAATAGTTATTATACAAATAAATATTTTCTATATACAAATCATATTTCTCAATAATTCTTTATTTTTATCAATCAAGAATATATTTGAATAATAATTTTATTTATATATATTATACAAAACATGAAGAAAAGTATAAGATAAAAGAAAGTTTTGTATCCCACATTGGAAAAAGATGAATGAATGCTCTAAACATGTAAATGTCAATCGGGCCGGCCAACCCTACTCGGGTTGCGGGTCAATCGGGTGCGGGCTAATCGGGTTGAGATTTTTTCGGGTTTTAAAAGTTCAACCCTAACCCTAAACGCTCGGGTTTCGGGCTGGCCCAGCGGGTTAATCGGGTTGCTACCTATAAAATTAACATGGGATCAATCCAATAAATAATGACGAAAATTAGTTATATTTATAAAATATAAATATTTAATTATGATAAATTTGAGATATATACTTAAACTCAAACACAAACATGATCAAATACTAATATTTGAGATTTGTGTAAAATAAAACATAAATTTAAATATTTTAAAGCATGTTTTAAAACATGTTTTACAAATTTAAATATTTATTAATGAATTAGAAGTTTCTAATTTATTTATTTATTATTATATTAATAAAAATTTAATATATAATTTATATGTTTAATATAAAATTGAATGTTATTTTTTAGTTATCTATATTATAAAAATAATCAATGAAATTGTCCAATTAGGAGTCAAACAAATAGAACAATAGAAATTTTATCGGGTTTTCGGGCCAGCCCATCGGGTTTTCGGGTCTGACCCTAACGGATTGCGGGTTAATCGGGTGCGGGCTAATCGGGTTGTAATTTTATCAGGCTAGAAATTTTAAACCCTAACCCTATAAATTTGGCGGGTTATTCGGGTCAGCCCACGGGTTGCGGGCTGCATAGACATCCCTACATGTAGTTATAAAAGAAAATACTTCAATATATTTTGTCCCACATCGAAAGTGAAACATAAAACATTTAAGGATGTCTCTATAAAAGAGAAACAACCAAGAATGATTTTGTTCCACATCGAAAGTGAAACATAAAACAGAGAAACAACCTGAATGGTTTCATAAATTCGCAAGCCCATCAAATATATATGGGCTATTATGAATTTCTTGTATTCATTTATTTGTAAAAATTATTTTAAATATAAAAATCAATTTTTATAAATATATTTTTTAATTCGGTTGAACCGCCGGTTCAAACCGGCGAACCGCCGGTTACGGTTCATCATTTTTCCGAACCTGAACCAGCCCACTTGAACCACCGAACCGCCAGCTGGTTCGATCCGCCGGTTCCGATCCCGGTTCCGGTTCATGAACCGGCTGTTCCAAACTGCCAGGCCGGTTCGGTTTGTGCATGCTTATTTACAGCTCGCAGTTGAAGAATGATAAAAGCGTAATTTCATAGTAGTAAATTTTTACTACCATAATTAAAGTTTCCGCATTTTGTGTTGGAAACCAAGCATGCGAAATCTATTACTCCATCGTCCTAAGGTGAGCCACTTCTTTTGGTAAAAAATTTAAAGAATTGATAGCTAAGAACTAATTTGGAGAAAGTAGAGTAAAAGAAAGATAAAAATAGAGGAATGAAAAGAATATAGAAGGTGGATGAATAAAGTAAGAAATAATTTTTTTTTCCTTAAAATGGAAATGGTTCACTTGAACATTCAAAACATTCGAAAAGGAAAGTGATTCATTTATAATTAGACGGAGGGAGTACTAATAATGGCTATAACGTGATTACTTGTACAAAAAAAAAATAGTGAATTTAGTTCTGATTCACTTTATATTATTGCTTCTCAAGCATAAATAGAAAATAATAAAAGGATTATTTAATAGAATATGTAACACCCTTTTTGTTCTTTTATAATAGTATTAATGTCACATTGCAATGCATAACCATTTTATTTTCTTTCACACTCCTTTACTATGAAATGGAGTAATAAACAATATCATATATGTTATGTACCTTTTTGTTCTTTTATAGTAGTATTTGATTTCCTTTCGTTTGTTCTTCTCTTTTATTTATTAGTAGTGGTATTTTATAATATTGTTATTTGAATTGTTTAATACGAAGTATAATTAATTTTAAAGTTGAAATATAAATACTTCCTCCGTCCCACAAAAGATGTCACACTTGTGGGACTGCACATGATTTTAGGAGGTTTTTTTGTGTTAAATAGAGAGAGAAAATATCATTTTTATATTTACATGAGGGAGTATATATATGATAGTGTTAAAATTCTATTATTACTAATTAACTGCATGGAGAATTTGAGTTTCACTTATTTTAAACTATATGATATTTAATGGTAGTCTTTATGCAAACAATTATAGCATACTATGCGTGCATATAAAAGTAATTCAATTTTTTGGATGTAATAGTTTTTCAGCATTAAAAATACACAATGAAAAATATATTTTCTTAAGTGAAATTTAAACAGACAATAATAAATAACTTGAAATCCATTAAATAAATTGATATTTGCAAAATTTATTAAATGCTTAACCGAAATTCATAATTATTCAATTAAAGCTAAAATTAATAGACTACTTCATTGCATAATTAATCAGAAACTTAATACTCAATGAAATATAAGATCAATCAAATTTTTTAATTCTAATATCATTTGGTGTCTCGATCTAGATCAAGATGAATGTGAAATGAATTTTCCAAATGTTCAATTAAATATACTCTATAAACTATTGAAATTTGGAATTGCAACTGTTGCCTTATCTCTGCCCCCTGTCATCACTTTCTAAGCACACCATCCCTTCTTGGCTTTGATCGAATTGATTTGATTCATATTGGCTCTGTCCAAATTGGTAGTGTAATAAGGTTCCGATGAATTGGTTGTATCGGCTTTGTTCAAAACAAAGTTGCAATGCTCATTTTGTATGTGTATATTATTGCCTTCAATTTTTTCACATAAATTGTTGTGCTTTAATTTCATGTCAAAATGCTCAAGTTTAGTGGATTTCATCTTGTATTACTTCTCCGTAAAGTATATAGTTAACTCAGAGTTATCATCTGCACCATCTTCATCTTCATTAACAATAGAGAGAGTGGTACATGAACCTTTGCTAAGAAATCATACATCAGTCGATCTATTCGTCAGTTGGGTAGGTGGTGTTGTTCGTGTAAGTTTTGTGTCTCACATATGTGACATGTGATAGAATCCTTAATAGAATTGAGTTTTAGTATAATACATATATCTGGTATAAGACACATTTTACCCTAATTAATTGACTACCACTTAATTATTGTCACTTATCAATTAATTAAATAATCATATTATATTTCTCCAATTATAAGGAATGAATTGGATTTATATATGTGTCGATTGATTACATAGTCTTTATGGAATGAATATTTCATTCCTTGGCTATTAAGGAAAGAAACTTTCGTACATATTATTATGATTTGATTAGAATTGATTGTGACCAATTACTAGTATCAATTGGAAGATTATATTCTTATTCAATAAAAAACGTCTATATTAATTATTTTAATAGCTACTTTGATGGAAATGACATTAATATTTGATAATTAGGGTTTGTCTTCTCTCTCTGCCTATAAATAAAATGTGGTGATGATAAACAAATCCTTGGAGTTGGAGCTGCGGCACTACGCCAAAAAGAGTTCAAGGAAACCGTCTCCTCCTTCCTCAATCGCTTCCGCTATGGATCGTCAAGGTATATTTCGATCCTAGTATGTTTATGGTTTTATGTGAAATACATGACGTTCAAAGATCTTGTTGTATTTATATTCAATTATGCATTCTTGAATATATGATGATAAATAATTTCCAACATGTGGTATCAGAGCATGGTTGAGAACTCATGTATTTTCATATGATTGAAAACCATAATTTTTTGAATTTTTTTTTGATAAATTAGTACGAATTGAATCGGTTATTTTGTTAATATGGTCAGCGTATTTTGAATTCAGTTTTTAGTGATTCAATTCATGTATTACGTGACTTTAATGAATGAATTCAGATGCCTAATTGAACAATTATGCATTGATTATTCTGTCGTTATGGATTATTGTTCCTGTACGACTATCAAGGCAGTAGGATGATTGAATTGGTAATTAATTTTATTCGCATAATTTGTTTGTGAATTGTATTGATTAATTGCTTTATCAATTAAAAATTGCTATTAAATTGAATGATGGTTATTTGATGCCATAGATCCGAGAGAATATGGTATACATTAAGTGTGTGTTTTGAATCTTGTTATGCACGCGCATTATGTTTTGGATATTTTTAGTTGATGAATTGTCAATTTATATTATATGCTCACTACCGTGAATCAATGTTTTCCATGTTTGAATCACATTGTTTTTAAATTGATTCTATTTATATGGAATTGATTTGGGTATATTAATTGTGTTTATTTTTAGTTGATGAATTAAGTTTGTAATTTTGTATACATAATTGTGCACGTATTTTTTAGAATTGCTGTTGAATTGAATTATCTCATGTGAATTGAGTTTATATGATATGGAATGAATGATTAAATGATTCAATTCATGTTTTAAGGGTGTGTCTTTTTATTATAGTACGGTTATTTTGCAATCACCAAAGTGAGGTAAAATAAGAAAAATGTTTATAATCAAATTAGTACTGTGAAAATCTGTTTAAATCATTAATCAATATACTCTTGATTATATTACGTTTATTTTGCAATCACCAAAGTGAGGTAAAATAAGAAAAGTTTATAATCAAGTTTATGAAAATCTGTGTATGCAATTAATCATCATGCTTGTTATGATTATAAAGTATATTCATTATCTACATATAGTTCGTTTGTCATAAAAAGTCTAGATTCCCAAAGGAAATAGTCTTTGCGATATAATGAGCACCAATGGAGTTAATAATATAAATTGGTGTCGATTACCCAAAGGTTAAAATAAATTATTACTACTCAATTATTAAACTAAGATATGACCATTAAAATCGTGATGTTTATTATTGTATGAAGACTACCCAAAGGAGTTTTCATAATTGCCTCATGATATGGGTTTTCAAATTAATGTTCGTGTTATTATTCAAAGCTTTTATATGTGAGCATTCATTCTTTTATTTGCTCCTATAATATCAAGCATTTTTTTCTACTAGTATGTTTACCTCAAACGTTCCCCAACTTAATGGAACTAACTTCTCTTAATGGAAAGAGAAACTTGAGTTCACTCAAGGAGTAATGGACTTGGACCGAATACTTTTGAATGATAACCCAATGATCTTATGATCAAAGTAGTTTAGCTGATTGTCCATAATGCTTGGGAAAAAGGTAATGGCCGCCGAGTGGGATGGAAGTTGGAAGATTGAAGGTGCTGCATCATTGAAGGTGCACCATCATTGAAGGTGCTGCATCTGGAGTGGAATTCACGTGAGGAAGAAAGAAGAGAGGAGAGGATTGGGCTCAAAAACTATCTCAAACAATTAAATTGTTTGGACTCATTAGATGAATAGCCCAAGAGGTGTAATTTTATTTATTTGTTGGACTTTTGGTTATCTTGGCCCAAAGCCATAAGTTGTATTTAAACATTGGACTTAATTTAATTTAGGAGCCCAAATATTTACTTTAAAAAAATCTAACAGGATTAGGTTTACAGTTCATTAGAATGTTCGTTGCAGATAAAGTCTCTCAACGAATGATATTGCAAAAGAATGTTTGCAGAATGTTGAGGATCGCTTCACAACTGCATATAAGTCTCTTGCAGGAAAACTTATGAAGGATCTCATGAGCATGCAATATGATGGTTCTTGGACCATGTACGAGCATGTGATGTACATGAATAACACTTTCAAGCTGGGAAAGTTAGGATTATCAGTGGACGGGGGTTTCCTTATCTAATTCTTCCTAACCTTCTTACCTCCTCAATATGGACCATTCTCAATTCATTATAACACTATAAAAGATAAGTGTACTTTTATGAATTGATTAATATATTGGTCCAGGATGTGCAAAGACTAGAGGAGCATGAAAGGAGTACATCTCATACTCAACTAAAGGAGCGTCTAAAGGGTAATATTCTTTTGAATTTATCGTTCTTATGGCATAAGAAACTAGTCGTATTTCCAGTGAAAGAATTAAGAGGCTTGTGAAGGATATATTCTTTTGAACTTTAGACTTTACAAACTTTACGGTTTATGTGGTTTGTATTAAAGGTAAACAAACAAAACATAGTAAGAAAAATACCACAAGAAGCCTGAGCTCCTTGAAATTATACATAACAAATATTTGTGGACCTTTTGATATCTTGAATTTTGGTGGAGAAAAGTATATCACCTTTATTGATGTTTTTTTTTGCATTATGAATATATTTATTTATTGCATGAAAGATCTCAGGCAACAGAAACACTTTAACATTTTGTGACTGAGGTTGAAAGGCAATTAAATTGAAAGGTGAAAATTGTTCGATATAGAGATGGTGAATGTTATGGTCGTACCACTAAAATTGGTCAATTATCTGGACCTTTTGCCAAATACTTAGAAAAGCATCGCATTTGTGCTGAATACACTATGTCTGGTACGCCTCGGCAGAATGGTGTTGCTGAGAGACGAAACCGAACTCTCATGGAAATGGTTAGAAGTATGATAATTCTACCTTACCCATATCGTTGTGAATTTATGCTCTCAGAACCGCTATTTATGTATTAAATCTGGTTTCTAGTAAGGTTGTACCAAAAACTCCCTTATGAACTTTGGACAGGTAGCAAGCCCAGTTTGCAGCACCTTCATGTTTGGGGTTGTTCAGCAGAAACTAGAGTATACTCTTCGCAAGAAAAGAAATGGGATTTTAGACATTTAGTGGTTACTTAATGAGTTAACAGAAAAATCCATAGGGTAATTATTGTCCTAATGATAGCATGAGAATTGTGGAAACTGGAAGTATATGATTCTTTGAGAATGGTGAGATCAGTGAGAGTTCTAACAATCGTAATGCGGTCATTAATGAAATAAGGGTTTAACCTTCTTCCCTCATTTCCTCAAGAATTAAGTGTGCCAAATATTGTTGAACAGCCTAATAATATTTGAATGACCAACCACTTAATGATGATGCCAAAGTCATTGAACATAGGTGTGGAATCTATGATGAGTGCTCCTCCTTCCTCCTTCCTATTTTCATTTGTAGGAAGGCGTGGGGTCTTGATCCCTAAGGCAACTGTCCTTTTGAAAAGTCTTTCCTGCCCCTTAGCCTTTTGGGATCTTTTTTTATGTTACACTCTATTTCCTATGCGGGTGCTCCAGCTGCTTCCATATATTCTATTTCCTATGCGGGTGCTCCAGCTGCTTACATATATTCTAAATTGATCCGTTGGCGCAGCGAATTGACTCCTTCTCCTTGGTCCGTCTGTCCGCCCAGTTGATCCGTTCAGTTTCTGATTGTGGCGGACTGTATACACATCTGGCTCACATTTGCACGTTAGATTATAGAAAATGGTATAGTTTTTTCACATAATACATGCATGAAACGAGTCTTATCAATGATCATCCTCCGGGCTTTTAGTGATAGTAAAAATGCCACAAATATTCATAAAAAATGAATGTAATGTAACATGCGTGGCGCTGGAGACGAGATGAATCAGATCATAAAACTTCTGTAGGAAACCACACATCCTTCTCACTTCAATTCCAATCTAGTTTTCCAGGTATGCTAATTGTGAGATCATGGTGTATCATTTGTCTCAGGCCAGACTAGGGAGTGACGCTATCGAACAGCTTAAGAGCATCCACATCCATGCTCTTGCCAAGAGCACAGATGTGGGCCCGGACCCACACAACACCCACATCCATGCTCTTCTGAAAGAGCATGCTCAAGGGTCCTACCATTCTATTATTCAATTTAAATACTTCAATTACTAAAAAAATTACACATATTGAAATGTATTCAAAATACCCGAAATACTATTACAAATTACTAAAAAATTTAAAATTACATAATTAAAATCCTAAAAATAAAAATTACATGATTAAAATCCTAAAAATTGAGATTGAGAGAGTTGTTTGGTGTAGTGTGATTTTTTGTGTTGAAATGAGGGGTATTTATAGATGAAAGTGTGAATTTTTTGATAAAAATAATGAAAAAATATATTAAAAGTGTGGAAAAATGGATATATTTTATTCTGAAGTGGGAAAATATTTTTATTATTAAATCTGAATTTTTCAGTTTTTTTCGAATTGTTTTAAAAAAATGATAAACCAACGGCCAACCAAAGCATGCCACGTCGATTGCTCGTGCTTTTGCCATCGGCACGGCAGTGCTCTTCTGCAAGTGCAACACTGTGGATGCTCTAATAGCCGACTTATATGGCAATGCCGCCTCTAGCATAGGTCGAGTTCCACCTAGTTGTCACATCCATACAAAAGATTTTTTTTGTATCAATCTTACATACATTGACTATATCCTTGAGTTAGACCTAACTGATTAACCCTTTATCCATTTTGCGGCTTCTCTAACTTATATCACTGACGTTTCTATCTGTTTCAATCCGTCCTCCACAAGACCACAACCAAGTTAATTATGTGTGCAACACACCACTGACGACAAACATGTTTCTCGCATTGAAGGTGGACTTCATGTACTCCCTCTGTCCCACTTAAGATGACACGTTTTCCTTTTTAGTTTATCCCAATTAAGATGACACATTTTCTTTTTTGAAAACTTTCTCTCTCTAATTAATATACCCAACCACTTTTTCTCACTCATATTCAATTATTCATCTTTCATTCCCTCTCTATTTTAATACTTACACTCACATTTTCTCTCTCCAATTAAACACATTAACTCATAACTCCTAAAATCTCACGCCGGCCAAGGAATATGTCATTTTAGCTGTGACGGAGGGAGTATCTAATTGCTACATCGTTGAATCTAACATTGTTCACGGTACAACAAAAATGCCTTTGTATGCTCAGTTCGTAAGAATCATTACCAATACCTCATCAAGATTCTACCCTTATGACTAGAAATGTCAAAGAAGGTGATTATCAAATTTCTTTGAGAAGAAGAAATCGTAGGAAATTGCGACTTCTCTATCACTTTCACTCAAAAATCATTTTGTCCTTTTCCTTTCCATCCAAAAATATCTATATATAGCCATATTCCAACCCTTTTCTCGACACCGCTTAATCCTCAGGCTTCGTTCGCCTAATTTTTAATCGGTTTTAACAGCAGCGCCAATGGCAACTCAATCAAACCAACCTCAGTCGATCCATGATTTCACTGTTAAGGTTCTTTTTCACTTATCTCAACTTCTTCTCATAGTTTGTTGGTGTTGCTCCCTTTGCTCGATTTATAATTACTCAGGATTTTTTGTTGTAAGCATCTGATTTTTATCTGTGGCATCTGAATTTTTTAGTAAAACTGTTATGGATTGGTTTGGGGAATTCGGTGGAATTCATGTTTGGGTTTTATTCTCAAAGTCCTCTCTTAATTTGTTATTCTAAACATTCAAATGCAATCTTTACCAAAAAATTGCTGGTTTCAGGATGCTAAGGGTGATGATATCAATCTGAATGCATACAAGGGCAAAGTGCTTCTGATTGTCAATGTTGCATCACAATGGTATAAATTTGTTTAATATTCTAAAATTCATGTCTGATTATGAAGTGGGAACTGCTTTTGTTGATTTGAGGTGATAGTTTGACATTGAATATGGTGGCTCCAGTTTGAAAGTTTTATGTTGTCTGTATTTTAAAATGATTCTGGGATAAGGTGAAATAGATCATACATTTGGACTTCTTGTCGTGTGCCAGGCTGCTGCCTGTAGCAAGTCTTTTTGGATGTGTAAAAGTAGAACTATAGAAATACATAGTTTTTTTTTAGTGTATGTCAAGGCTGTACCTTTGTTCTGTATTCTTCTTTAGAAGGAAAATGTGGATAATTTTATTTTGCTTGCCTGCTGCAGTGGTCTTACCAATTCCAATTACACTGAGCTGACACAGTTATATCAGAAATACAAGGATCAAGGTGTGATTCAGTTTACATATTTCTGTCCTGTTTAGTGCACTTGTTTTTTTTTTAATGGTTCTTGAAGCCAGAAAGTTTATCAAAATATCGAGTCATTTCTTGGTCAGGATTGGAGATACTGGCATTTCCATGCAACCAGTTTGGTTCACAAGAGCCTGGTACTAATGAAGAAATTCAGGAATTCGTCTGCACTCATTTCAAGGCCGAGTATCCTGTATTTGACAAGGTCAAATCTACTATTAACAAACTCTTCATACATGGTCAAGTGAACCATTTGCTCAGACTAGCCTGCCACATGAATATTACTTGCTTTTTTCTTCTATAGAAAATGGTAATGAAAACTGATTTTGTAACAGCATCAATTGATGATTTTGCTGGTGATTATTGATAATAAGTACTACTAGTATTTGTTTTTGTCCACACGACTAGTTCTTTCATTGGAACAAAATCATTCCTTTTTTATTGATGAAGGTTGACGTGAATGGTTCCAATGCTGCCCCGATATACAAGTTCTTGAAGTCAGCCAAAGGCAGCATGTTTGGGGACGGTATCAAGTGGAACTTCGCCAAGTTCCTAGTTGACAAGGATGGTCAGGTTGTTAATCGCTATGCTCCCACCACAAGTCCTCTAAGCATAGAGGTAAATATAGTGACGCCTCGATTGAGAGAGAAATTGTCGTGAGTTGAACCTATTCTGCTATGATGATAGATAGCTAAAAGTCTCTTGCTCTTGTTCTTCTTGCAGAAGGATATCAAGAAGCTCCTGGAGAAAGCATAGTGTTGTAGCGCATATGTTTGTCGACGAGCTAGTAATAGATTATGTGACTAAGAACACCTCTACCCTTTGAATTTTCGTGTGATGTTCTGTCTGTAAGCTTTCCAAATTTCTGTATGTAACTCGTTTTATATGAATAAGCTCAATATTTTAAGATATTTGACTTGCTCTACTTTTTTTATATCATAGGATGATTTTTGGCCTGTCTGATGTGAGGATGATAGATATTAAAATTGTGTATATTGGCCTACACGGTGAAATGGATGTATGGGCATTTCAGAAAAAACATTTTGGATATATTTTTTTTTGACAAAATAGAAAAAAATCATATTATGTTAAAATTTAGTTTCTTTTTGAATAGTTACATCTACAGAGAAACAATATCCTCCATATGGAGTATGTTTTTTCAATTCATAACTTCGCAACAAATATTCTCTCGGGTCCCCAATAGATGTCTCATATTTTACCGAGACGAATATTAAGAAATTGTCTTATTTCATGAAGGAAAGTAGATGGAAAAAGTTAATAGAGCATGAGTTTTCCTTTTACACGTAAAGTTTATAATACTTGTAAATAAATGCATTAGTGGAATGTAAGATCTACTAAAAGCAGGAAAAATGAAAAGGGACATTTATTGAGATCCATCCAATTAAGAAAAAATATGAGATATTTAATAGGACCAGAGGAGTATAATTTAAACAAGAAATGGTAAAGTGTCAGGATATGCAATGAACTCCTAGGTCGAACAAATCAAGTTAAATGCAGTGTCTACAACTACAATTAGGTTTATAGCTACAACAATGGCCACAACAAGAAACAAATCCCACCAATTTTACTAGATAAAACAACACAACCTATAAATATGTCAATCCATCCTTTTTTTACTTCCAATTTCTCCATCCATATTCCTACTAAACCCTAAAGATAACACTAGTTAGCACGAAACTAGCTGGCTGGCCCGTCCCTCGCGCGCTTCATTTACAACAACACATATATACAGAAAAATTTACATGTGCTTATTGTTATCCATCTCATCCGCGCATCAGGTCAATATCCGTCTGGGAATTTTTTACTTCTGCCCGAGCAACTGGCGGCCAAACACTTGTTCCGGTGTTAGGTGTATAGCTTTGAGTAGAAGCCGCAGTTATTGGGGTCAAGGACTTCTCTGCAGATTTCTCTACCAGATGTTTGTCATCTTCAGCAGCCGACTCGACCTTGCCTTTTGGCTTAGTTCCACCATAAACGAAACTGCATGCGACTACCTGCATGTGATAAGTTTAAGTTAGCGGTTATTACAGAAAAAAGTTGGGAATTTGCCAGTGGAAGCATGGGCTATACCTGTACTGGGTTTGCTGCTACGAGTCTACCACCTATCGCACCCCCAATGATATGTCCGTCGGGACTGCAAACTGAAATGCTTATTCCACCAGTACGATTGCGAGGACCACCACTTTCAGCAACCAAGTATGACCCCGATAAGCAAAGTATCTCGAAACGGCCCTGAAATAAATGACAAGCTAAATTAGCTCCTTGTAGACGTCAAGCAAAGATCTCGTATGAGCTGGAAAAACAGTGATTTCGAGGAAAGCTCATGAAGACGATTGGGGGAAAGACAAACAAAGATATTTCGGAAAGTGTTCAGGTCAATATCTATCAGGCCAGATACAGTGAGTCGACTGTCAGAATAGCTTAGATTATCACAATTTTCTGCAGGATATTTGGAGTTCAACGCCTAAATTGTTTAAGTGCAAGATCCATGGAACACGTTTATTGATCCGTTGCTCATACAAAACCAGCTCTTATGAATCATGTACAACATTTGACAAAATAAACAACGAGAACTTGGACTAACACATACACTAGCAGAATGGGTCTACATAAAAATCCAAATTCGCAAAGCATGTTAGAATGTAGTTCATCAATAAAACAATCAATCATACAAAACTACGATATCTTTCACAGGCAGAGCAGAAGGAAAAACTCTCAGCTACCATTGGACTCAATTTGGTCAAATGCCATTCAGAATAAGGTTGGCTATTAAAGAAATATCAATGCAGTAAATTTTTAACTATTTCTATCAAATATGATACTTTAAGAGCATTAGTAAGAAAAAGAATTTAGTGTAATATCTGTAATTCATCATCAACAACAATAACACTACAAGTCAAGGTATTTAAGATGCAGAGCCAGGATTACTGAATGTAACTAATGAACTGATCACAGGTGCTTCAAACCTCATAGGTAACGGTGCTATTAGAAGTTGTAGGTTGGCGGAGTGTAACTGCAGAAACTGATCCGTTAGCAGACATAATGCATAGAGCTCTTGGCCTCTGTTGTGCAAATGCCAGAATTTTTTCTGCAACATCCTGTTAGGAAGAGCATCCAATCATGACATGTAATATGATTAACATAAAATGTACTTTTGTATCAGTTTAACCATGGCGCAGAAACAAAACACCGCACTTTTTTAAATAAGGAAGGGTACAACTCTAAGATGGAAAGAGTATCAAAGAGATTTCACAGTCACATCACTATGTATCGAACTGGATAAGATCCAAAAAGAGAAACATTTACCACAGTATTTAATCAGAGTCCAAAGCGTATTTTGTGATGGCCAGAGCAGAAATTATTAGAGAAATTCGAGATGAAATATACCTCACCAACACCGACATGCAAGACATGAGGTGTAAAGGCTAATCCAGCTGAGTTGTTCATCCATTCACCTGTTGAAAGAAAAAACCTTAAGATCGGCAAGACACTATACAAGATGAAAGGGAACATAAGTACACTTCTGGATATATATTATTGAGTACAAGTGTACAACCAAGAATTCATATTGATATCCAGGTAACACATGGAGCAGAATTATTTTAGGGTCAGGGTCGAAATGAAAGGGGTAATAGATGCATCATCAATAATATATAGCATTTCTGGAAATGCAAAAATAGTGAAAATGAGGCACCATAATCATGAGATTGGTACATCTATTAAGGCCACTTTCTATAAATCACAGAAAACAAAAATCATGGAACATCAACACAAAAATCATGGAATACAACCTTTGGATATTTAATAGAACATTTGAAGCAGACCGAACATCTACATTAAATTGAATTTAACAGACATACAATACAGTATTTTGGAACGCAAAAAACAAAAACATAAGGTTGGAGAACAAACAACAAACTTGAATCCACAATATCTTCTATTTACTCTTCTAATTATATCACAACATTAATATCTGTACAGGTTGCAATCGAAAAAAGGTAATGAGAAAGGAACTACAGTCCATAGAATAAAATAATGAAGTAATCAACATGAACAAAACATTACCAAGGGGAGCAAGCTTCTGCTTCCATCCAGTCCCGGGAGGTCGGCCTCGTCTAGCCTTTTCCCCAGGGCTGACCACCAAAGTGGAAGAAGGCTTAGGTGCAGACATGGGGGATAATCCTAAGCCCATGTTAGCTCCATCGGGGGCATACTTCCTCGGCCTACCCCTCTTCTTCTTCTGCACCAGCTCCCCACCCGGTAATGCAACCGTAATGCCTCTGCCGGGAGAAAAATGCTGTGATGGGTTCTCAACACGGAATGATGAACCACTCGCAGCAACAGCAGGACCACCACCCCCTGCATTGGGCTGCCCCTGAATGCCGGAGTTTGCAAGATTCTTGAAAGCAGGGGAAGAGTTCATTAAGCCGGGCTGAGCAGAAGCGGAGCCACCACCGCCACCTCCACCGCCACCGCCATGAACAGTGTGGCCAGGCCCTGAACCACCAGATCCACCAATTCCCCCTCTGTGGAGGTAGTATGATGCTGACCCTTGTAATGCCATCCCATCTCTCCCATCCATGAATTTAATAGGCCAAATTTAAACTAAATGATCCAAAATTTCAAGAACTCCGCAGTGAAAGCACTGCTTCTAATACACTAACTCAACAAATCTGAAACCAACGCAGCCAAAGAGATCACACAAAATCCTAACAGAAAATGAAGAACATACACTAGAGCTCATAATTGTAACACAAACCTAAAAAAGGCCGAGCCTTTAACATGGGTTTTCCATGAATCACGGAAACTAAGCAACCAAACCAACACAAATCCCACTACTTTACACTCAAGCTACAAAATTGCTGCAATACAAAGAAAAGGGAACTCAAAAGATTGAATTTTTACATACAGAACACACACGTCGAAGCTCATTCTAGAAAATGTAGAGGAGATTCCATACCCACCAGCTCCTCAAACACTCAGCTCAGAATTCCCCACTGTACCCACATAAATGAAGAGGAGACAATAAATGAAACCCTAGATTTAGAATGTCCAAGAGAGAGAAGGAGAGAGGGGCAAAGAAGTTTTGAGAAAGAGGAGGGAGGGTAAAGACAAAAGTGATCATGAATAGAAAAATTAAGAGCTTTTGAATTAAAGGTACTATGACTCCTTGACTACAATTCAAGAAAAGATTTTTCCAAAAAAGAAAGAAAAAAGAAAGAGAGTAATTGAATGTGGTTTGAAGGGGGGTGTAAGTTTTCAGACTCATAAACCCATTGGAGTACAGTTGGGTGCACCTAAGTACCAAGATGTCATTATCATACAAGCACAAGTTGCAACTGTACTACTCTATTACTACTACCATCTTCTTCTTCTCAGAAAGTATGTTCAATTATTTCTTTTTTCATATTCATCAGTCTTTGACCAGATTCCTTGCATCAATGTTTTTCCTGCTATGAAATCAGGCCATGGACCATAGTTCAGGCCCTTTTTGTAGGTGGATTTGGGAGGAAAAATATTTAATTCCATCAATTTTAATTTTGTTCTCATGTGACTGTCTGCGTACGACATCATATGGTTGTGCTAAATAAATTCTTATACTTATCGCTTATTTATATTCTACTGCTCCTTCTACTCAGGATAATTATAAGATACTTAAGAAAGAAAAATTAAAGATTCTAATTTTAATGGACAAATTAAGATTATAAAAAAATGAGAATATTATTTAGTTTTAATAGAAAATCCTTAAATTATTTACCGAAAATGTTATATTCCATAAACATAACGAAATTTCCTTAATTAAAGTAAAAGAACTAGTACTACTATATCCTCAGATATTGTTAGGTTGCATTAAATTTTGTATAAGGTCTTGCATATTTTATGCAATTGTACTTATCTAAGAAATAGTAAGACAGCACGGAAAAATAGAAATAGTACCGATGAGTGATGAGTAGGGGTAGGCAAAATAATAATGACTAATCTAAACTAAATTAAAATTGAAAATTTTATTATACTATCTGTTTTGGATTCGATTCAATTTGATTCAAACTTTTGGTAAATTTATTTTTTTTAATTTGATTCGGATGTATAAAAACCCAATAAACTAAATTTGCTTTTAATACTATGCATTAAATAAGCAACCGGATTTATTTATAATGTTATAAGTATATAATTTGGTTGAGGAATATTTTTTTATAAGTGGAGAAATGATTATTTTAGTAATTATCATGAGTTTCATGTCACGTGACTCTCTCGTCATAGCGGTTCTCTATGTCGACGATTTTGAGTTTATATATATTACTAAAAAAATAAGGATGAAGTATACTCTAAATAAGGATGTTACGGTTTTTAGATTTAATGAAGATTCTAATTATTTAAATAACTTGGTTGATCCTGCATGTAATTTTATGTAAGTTCTAGAGAAATATTTTTTTACATTTTTTACATATTCTAATTTACGGTTTGGTTTCTTTTAGTTTGTTCAAGTTCTTTTGCAATTTTAGTTTTTTCAGTTTAGATTGATTTTCATAATTTAGAATTTGGTTTTATAAAGTTTGGTGTTTTGGATGATTTGTTTGGGGCAGGAGTATGTATTTGGACCATATATGCGTCACAATTCTGGGCCTCAAGGTCTGTGCTATAGTCTTGATATTTTATGGGCTTTGTTATTCTTTGCGTGTTAGGAATTTGGGCCTGACTACTATGCATCGAAATCGTGCTAAGAAAAGTAGTAAGAATTATTCGACACTTGTATTAATTGCTGAATATATGCAGTTGCCATTAAGTAGTAATTTGAATTCTGCTATTAAAATTTCAACCATTTAAGGTTGTAAATGTAAATGGCTAATATTGTAACCATTTTGTCCCTTAAATTCACAGAACTCCATATGGATTGATTACCGACCGATAGTCTAATTTAACAAACACTAAAAACAAAAAAAAATATATGCCGTTGTTTTTTCTTTGTTCAAAGTTGCTTATCATAACTAGTGCACATAAATTAATATTGTAGATTACATCAATTTTGCTTTAGGAAGGGAGAATGAGGCCCAAATTGCACTTAAAGAAGGTTCCATACTCGAAGAGAAGAGAAGAGAAACGTAATTGTGCAGGGATTTTCTATTTTTGCATTTTGTCACTCGTTTCTCTTGTTTGATGGCTTTTAGATTATTTTATTTGCTTCAGTATATTGTTTGTGTTAGAAGATATCACAGAAAATATGGGGAGATCACAGGATCAATCACATTAATTATTCCCTAATTTACTGCTAGGGTAAATCATGTATAATCTTACCATATGTACAATCTTCCTAGCCTACTTGGGCGTGTAATTCCTCCACATTGGAGAGACAAGAATGAATAATATACCACTTGACAACATGGTATCAGAGCAGAAGAGGCTCAGAATATAGATTCATCACAGCCAATATACCGTTTCTCGGCCAGAAGGCAGAGGACACCACCAAGAACCTGAAATGGCAGAAGGAGACGATGTTTAAACCTGGCGAACTCAAACTCAAAGCAAGCAAAAACGTTACAGTAGCGTTTAAGCTAAATGGACGGAATTATCCACTATGGGCTCGGCTGATGCGAGTCGCCATTGGAAGCAGAAGGGCGTTAAGGCACATCACCGGAGTGCCGGAACCCCCAAAACCAACCGATAAGGAGTATCTGGAATGGGAGGAGACCGATTTAGTGGTCTTCTCCTGGATCGTGGACAACATGGAGATCGAGATCGTCGCCGATTTCGCACATCATCAAAGTGCGAAGGCGATTTGGGAAAGTTTGGCTGTGACATACCAAAGCACATCAGATTCGTATATGCTATACGATCTGGAGGACAAGGCAAGCCGGATCGTCCAGGGGGACATGGATCTGGAAACGTATTGGAGGACCCTGCACGGGGTTTGGATCGAAATTGATCGATGCCAAACCAAAACCATCACCTGCTGCGACAAAGGAATCGGTGAGTACCGGAATATTATCAATACCCGAAGGCTATACAAATTCTTGGAGGGACTGAACCCGCAATTTGAAGGAACAAGGAGGGACATCCTCAAGGAGAGTCCTGCGCCACCGGTAGACGTAGCGTATGGATGGATAAAGAGGGAAGCCACACGGCTGAAAATCATGCCGGCGACAAACCCAGACCCAGACCCAGCCAGCGCCACGACGGGAGTGAGACTCGGATTTGGAGCCCGAAACACCCGATTTCCTCCTCAACAACACCCTCCCCGTCCCGGCCAGAACCTTGCTGCCACCAACAACCGCCGCGGAGCATCCAAACCCGACAAGTCAAAACTATGGTGCTCAAACTGTGGGATGAACAAACATACCCGGGAAACCTGCTTCAAATTAATCGGTTTTCCGGAATGGTGGGATGAGAGCCAGAAGGGGAAGGCGAAATTAGCCATTGGAATGGAGGAAGTTGGCGGGGCTGAACCCGTCGCCCGTGGACGAGTCGTGGAGGGAGGAGCTCTACGCGACGGCGGCGGCAAGCGAGGAGAAGAAGTAGGGCAGGCGGCGTTCGCCGGCCGGACCGGAGGAGGAGGAGGAACTGAGAGCGGCGGTATGGTCGAAGGAGGTAATGGGCTAGGGTTTCATAACCCTTGCCCAACTAATTGCTTTAAGCCCATTAAGTTTCAAAAATTACAGAGCTTACCCCACTCTTTCCGGAAATTACAGAAATTACCCCACACTTTGCAACCTGCTCCCCCAGCTTTTAAAAATTCGAAACAGGACCATATACTATGTGATGACTTACCTATTAGCCCCAATAGTTTTGATATATTGCATGAATTGCCTATTGCATGCACTGTACAACGTAAGTCTAGGAAAAAGGATAATTCATGGATTTTTGACTGTGGGGCAACCGATACTATGACACATGATAGAGGGGATTTTGTAAATTTTTGTGGTAATATGAAAAGTCAGATACAAACTGCGGATGGGGAATTTACTTCTGTGGAGGGGAGTGGGACAATCGAGATCTCGCCAACACTTAAATTGTCAAACTGTCTCTATGTTCCCAAATTGTCACATAAATTGATGTCTATTAGCCACGTGACGAAGGAGTTAAATTGTACACTACTGATGCATCCCAATTTCTGTGTATTACAGGATATCAGGACGAAGAGGATAATTGGGCGTGGCACTGAGCGTCAAGGCCTCTACTATGTTGATGAGATGGCTCACCAAGGCAGTGCCGCAATGCTGGCTCACGGATCCGCGACTCGAGACGCTTGGTTGTGGCACAGACGTCTAGGTCATCCATCTCTTGGTTATTTTAAACTGCTTTTTCCAAAGTTTTCCCATATCAAAGATTTTGATTGTGAGTCTTGTGTTTTGGCGAAAAGCCACAGACAATCGTTTAAGTCTTCTGAAACTCGTGTTAAGAACCTTTTTTCACTAGTGCATGCGGATGTTTGGGGCCCTGCGCCTGTCATTGGTGATCATGGTTTTAGATATTTTTTATTATTTGTGGATGATTGTTCAAGAATGACGTGGGTATATTTCTTAAAACACAAATCTGAAGTTTATGAAAAATTTGTCATGTTTTACAAACTGATTCAGACTCAATTTCAGATGACTATTAAAATCCTTAGATCAGATAATGGGAGAGAGTTTGTCAATCGAGAGATGTCAGATTTTTTCATGGATAAAGGGTTAGTTCACCAAACCTCATGCCCATATACCCCTGAACAAAACGGAGTAGCCGAAAGGAAAAATAGGATCATTATGGAAATCACTCGTGCTTTATTTTTTGATTCTAATGTTCCAAAATTTTTATGGCCTGAGGCAGTTGCTACATCTGTTTATTTGGTGAACCGTCTCCCTACTAAAATTTTAAAAATGAAAACTCCGTTGCAAGTTTTATCCTCACTAGCTAATGTACCTGCACCCCTTACCCTACCCCTTAAAATATTTGGATGTTCGGTGTATGTTCACGTTCCCAAACACGAGAGAACGAGATTTTCCGCCCGTGCCATAAAATGTGTCTTTTTGGGGTATGGGATACATCAGAAGGGATATAGGTGTTTTGATCCATCATCTAGAAAGGTAATAACCACCATGAATTGCCAACAGTTTGTGTTTGGCATTGTTGTTATCAAATGAGTGTGCTTCAATTGGGTTGAAAAGAAATCAATTATGACTCCGGGAGTACATAAAACAAGCAGTAATGAATAAATAAGGAAGATATAATCACAAAAAAACATAAATCACCACCATTATTCATCCATTCAAGCATATACAGGCACACGAAAATGAAAACCAGAATCAAAGCAGTAATGAAGCAAAGAAATGAAAGCAAAAGGTGTGAATGATGAATGAATCAATTTCCAAAAGCATCCTCTTCCTCTTCTTCATCATTATCAGCATTGGCATCCTGATACTGCTGATACTCCGACACGAGATCATTCATGTTGCTCTCGGCCTCGGTGAACTCCATCTCGTCCATCCCCTCCCCCGTGTACCAATGCAGGAAGGCCTTCCTCCTGAACATCACCGTGAACTGCTCCGACACGCGCCGGAACATCTCCTGTATCGACGTGGAGTTCCCCACGAACGTCGACGACATCGCCAGCCCCGTGGGGGGCACGTCGCACACGCTCGACTTGACGTTGTTCGGGATCCACTCCACGAAGTAGGACGAGTTCTTGTTCTGCACGTTTATCATCTGCTCGTCCACCTCCTTCGTGCTCATCTTCCCCCGGAACATGGCCGACGCCGTCAGGTACCGCCCGTGCCGCGGGTCCGCCGCGCACATCATGTTCTTCGCGTCCCACATCTGCTGCGTCAGCTCCGGGATCGTCAGCGCCCGGTACTGCTGCGACCCGCGCGACGTCAGCGGCGCGAACCCCACCATGAAGAAGTGCAGCCGCGGGAACGGGATCAGGTTCACCGCCAGCTTCCGAAGGTCCGAGTTCAGCTGCCCCGGGAACCTGAGGCAGCACGTCACCCCACTCATCGTTGTCGATATCAAGTGGTTCAGATCGCCAACTGTATAGCAAAATGCATGGATGATTCATTAGAACGTGAGGTCCAGTAATTATATCCAGAATTAGAAAAAATAAATAAATGAAACTTTAAATTGCGGACAGACTGAGTGGTATGAGAGTGTTATTTTAAAATGTTAAAAAGGTTTGAATGAGACTTTTGACTTGGTCTTGGTGGATGAAGGGGCTTACAGCTTGGGTTTGTGAGTTTGAGGGTGCGGAAGCAGATGTCGTAGAGGGCTTCGTTGTCGAGGACCATGCACTCGTCGGCGTTCTCGACTAGCTGGTGGACGGAGAGGGTGGCGTTGTATGGCTCCACCACTGTGTCGGAGACCTTGGGCGAGGGGAACACGGAGAATGTCAGCATCATGCGGTCCGGGTACTCTTCTCGGATCTTTGAGATGAGGAGAGTCCCCATCCCGGACCCTGTGCCGCCTCCCAACGAGTGGCATATCTGAAATCCTGCAATCGTTTAACAGGTTTCAGTAATACTACTTTCGTCCCTCATTAACTGAGGTGTTATTTTTCGGCATGGGACTTAAGAAAATGAAATTTTATTAGTTAAGTGTAGAAAGAACAAAATTAAGTCGTAAAATAAGAGTATTGATTTTTGTCCAAAAAGAAAATGAGTCACTTAGCATGAAACGTCTAAAAAAGAATTTAAATCACTTAAAAGGGACAAAGGGTATAGTAAAATATGAGATGTACCAACACAATTTGAAAATTCTTTGGTTATCAATATAATGTAAGTGATAGTGAAATGCAACCATTATGATCCATAACAGTAGTAGAATATGAAATATAACACAACTGACAAATTGTGAACATGTTTTGAGTAATAGTGAAGTAGTACAATATGTAACATACCTTGCAAGCAGTCGCAGTTCTCAGCTTCTTTACGGACAACATCGAGAACGGAGTCGATGAGCTCGGCTCCCTCGGTGTAGTGGCCCTTGGCCCAATTATTACCGGCGCCATTCTGGCCGAAGACGAAGTTATCGGGACGGAAAATCTTTCCGTAAGGGCCGGTCCTAAGGCTGTCCATGGTGCCAGGTTCGAGGTCCATCAACACCGCCCGAGGCACGTACCTCCCTCCGCTAGCCTCATTGTAGTACACATTGACCCTCTCAAGCTCGTTTTTCGACGTCCCAACGTAGTTTCCGAGCTCGTTGATGCCGTGCTCTGCGCACACCACTTCCCAAAACTTGCCACCAATTTGGTTGCCACATTGGCCTGCTTGAATGTGAAGAATTTCTCTCATTTTTTTCTCTCTGTGAATGCAAAATTAATTTGTGTCTCTGATGGATGGAAACCAAATTAATTAATAGGTGTGGCGATGATTATAGTATGCATGATTGAGACATTGATATTTATTTTTCATATATGAATATGAGATAAGGTTAGAAGCAATAATTTCATGTGGGCTTGTTTTTCAGCCACCTTCAAAGATTCTGAGCTGGAAGGGAAGCAGACAAGGCAACTAACTGCATCATCATATCTCATGTGGGCTGCATAAAATTCCAAGATCATTCCATCTCTCTCTTTCTTCCTATAGTCCCATTAAAGACCTTGTCTAAATATATGCATTCAATCAACCATTTATGGCTCCCACCACGGTGAAATTTGATTTTTGTTCGATATCCAGTGTTTTTTCACATGCGAATAGGCCGCGTCACAGTAAACTCGAACCTAAGATTTTTGGTCTCAGACATTATCACTATCCTGTTAGATCGATTCACACAGTGTTTTATGACATCGGTACATATGTTATGCACTAATAAAGTGAAATAGGGAATCTCCCATAAAAGTTTTGGCTATTTTTAGATTATTACTATTTGACATTGGCTTATTCATAATATAAACATAGTCTGTACTTATGATCTACCTTTGTTCATTTAATGGTCCAAGACATAATTTTTAGCCAACTAATCATTCAAAAAAGCATTTTGTGTATAGTTTTTAGGCATATTGAATTTCGTACTCCTACTTGCTTCTTGAAGTTTAAGTTGGTTGGAAATTTTAACTAAATAAATAGATAATTGCCTATCATATTCTACTCCTAATATTTTTTAATATCGAGCTTAAAAATCAGTAAGAAGTCAAGTATCTGGAGATGGTATGAGATTTAGAAATCATTATTTTGGAGGGTGGGATGTGATGTAATACTTAATCAATCACTAATTTTAGGTGAAAATTAGTGTTCCTTAATGATAAAGAATGAGTTTAGACATAGTAATCGTCGGTTGCCAACTTGTGGCATCTTAATTAATTGAGAGAGAAGAAGGTACAAGGAGCTTCAATTATTGATGCAAATCAATCAGTGTTGATTCTTATCTCTATTTTTATTGCAAACTTTCTCTCTAATCTCCATCTTGTTAAAACAGGATTATAGGAAAGCCATTTCATTTTTAGGCAAATTTAAGTAGCACTAATATTTTTCAATCACGTGTTTCTCTGTTACATTGCATTTGTAGTTGATTTAATTCTACCGTTAGTGCAGGGCCTTAGCAGTAATTAAATAGCCTAATTAACTGTTCCTTGATTTAACAGACACAGAAATAACAGAATGATATGGAAAATTTGAAGGTTTAGACAAAAAAAATACTAGTATGATTTGCTGTTGCTTGTTAATTATTAAAAGTAAATGTCTATACAAATTGCCAGTGAATAACCAGAGAGGCAGATATGGCTTTGCTATATTCATTGTTGTTTTATTAAGCATGCCAGATATTTGGTTCCACAACTTGCTGCTCAAATCACAATCAACAGTTTTTGTAAAATATTGAGTACATTATTCACGAAAACATTTTCATGTATTTTAAAAAAAATTTAATATAACTATACTACTCCTATATAGGAGTACTAATTTGGTGAAGTGGTTCAGCCAACCAGTCTTGAACACTCGGTAGCAACAACAATCAACACTATATGTTAATTACACTATTCATATAAAATGTTTCATCATGAATTCACATAGATACAATACAAAATGTTTGAAGTTTGATAAATAATATACAAAAGGTTTGTTTTGCATTTATTTACTATAATTCGTTAGTTATATTTAAACAAAATCAATATTTTCTCATATATGAGATATAAAATGTTTCAACATTGTGTATTTATCCTATACAATGACAGAGTACTGTAGGAGAATAGGAAATACGGATATTTGAAACAAATACAGTGTAAAAGCATATGCTCACATATTATTAATTATAAACATTCTACATACATGATAATGCACATGGTAACCCAATGTAGACTACCTTCTGCATTTCTACACATTTTTTTCCTTTGCAGATTTGTATTTTGGTCTACAACACATGATAAAGTAGGTGTACATGCCCAAGAACTAGAACATCCTGTACATTTGGGAAGAGTATCACCAGAAATCATCATACACACCTACTGATGTCGAAGGAGGCCGGTCGTCTTCAGCCTCTACCTCCATCTCCAACTCCAACTCCGGCTCCTGCTCCACTGCCTCGATGTCAGCAAGGTTCTTCAAGTCAACAACCGAGAGCTCATCAAGGTGCCGGACCACAAGGTCAGCCGCCCCAAGCTCGTACACGGGGTGCTTGCTGGCAACAGCAACACATTTCATCCGTGCATCGTGCGCGGCCTCAACTGTCTGATTCGAGTTCCCAAACACTATGCACCGTTCGGGTATGAACTGCAGGAGCTGCGCTGCGTACATGAACATCTCCGGATCGGGCTTCCCTCTGTAGACATCCTCAGCAGTGACAATGACACTGAAGACTCCTTCAATGCCGATCACTGCAATGGCCCTTTCAAGAGACTTTCTAGGCCGGGTGGAGACCAACGCCACAGGCACCTTGTGATGCACCAGAACATTCAAGAACGTCTCGGAGCCAGACCGGAATCTGTACATACTGCCCTGAAGAGCCTGGTGAATCTCTTCCTTCCTAGCCCCCATCCTTTTCAACACCCCCGGGTCCCTAGACCAGCAGAGAACCTCTGCTATAGCCTGCTCGTTCTTCATCCCTTCTATTCGCCTAAGCATAAAGGCCGGAGGTGGCGACTTCCCTTCTTCCTGGGCAAGAGTCAACCAAGCTTGCTTCTCAAGATCCGGATTGTCCTCAACCAGCACCCCTTCCCACTCAAATATAGCACCTAGCCAACCACAACCCATCCTCTCATGTCGAAGCAACGGATTCTTAAGGCCAGGGTTGTCAGCCTTGTTTTCCGGTGGCCACAGCCCCGGCCGACTATCCAAACCAGAGTCAATCCCGGGCCTAAACCCTCTAGGTATTCGGTCTTCCTCACGATAGGAGTGAGCCTCCCTAGTCAATTCAGCGGCCTGAGCCTTTATCGTAGACCTGATCGGGTGTTTGACATGCCATCTTCCCACAGAAGAATAGAAACCATATTTCCTATCCATTAACTTGGTAAAAGACAGGCGGCAGTTATGCTTGTTGGCGGCATATTTCCAACTATAGCTACTAAAAATCGGCCGGTGCCCTAACAGAGACGTTGCAGCTATTGAATCCACCATCCTTTTGTAATTAACAGCAGCCTAATTCTATAGTATTTGTTTCGCAAATCAATTAGGTTCCTGTGCCAACTATTTAAGCTAATTCTTCAAAATTAATCAATCCAAAAGATAATGATAAATCGCACGCAATAACCATACAATTCAAACCTGTAAAGATTCCAACTTCACTGATACTCCATCAAATTGAATACCCTAATTGATGAATTAAGCTACGCCCCACCCAGCAAAGACAATAAATTACAACTATAGAAACGCCCTAGATTCCTACAGGTCGAACAGAATACTAAAAAAGGGGGAATATCTTATATGCACAGAAAAACTAAATGATTCTAGCTAATTGAACTCCGATCAGGCAGAGGAAACAATCGCCTATGCTTTGTATGTATTTATAGACGGAATTAAAAGAAGAGAAAAGCCTCAAACCTGGGTGGGTGGATGGTTTTGATGATGGGAAGAAAATAAATTGGAGAGAAAGAGAATGAAAGATGAGATTTTTATTTTGTGTTGAATGTAAGCACGCATGCCTTTCCTTATTTGTGTGGTTTACAAAATGTGGAATAAATAGCCAATTAGTGAACTTTATTACTATTCCAACTTGTACCGTGTAGAATCCCCTTTTTGTTAGACAATGACTTCAAATTTAAGTATTTGTCTCACAACGTGTTTTTCTAAAAATATTATTGGCGTAATATCACACAATTTTTTTAAATTTTAATTTTATCCATCAACTTCAAATTTAACGAATAATATCACGAGCTTCAATGGGGATGTCAATTTTCCACGGATGATAGATTCCAGCTTATTAAAACTGGCATGGAAAACGAGTTGATTGATTTGAATTTTTCGGGGCTGTTGAATTTATACAGTATGAAAAATGGTTATAGGGTGACTGATTTAGTTAATAATGTACGTAGCTTATTTAAAGAGCTTTCAACACATACATTGAACAAGTTTTTCATCACATCACTACAATGTTTTTAACAAAAGTTGTGATGGTGAAAAGTGACTATAACTACAAGATTTTTGTATATGAACAAGAAAAGGCTTTCTTATTTCATTAGAGGTAGTCAGGTAGAAACATAACTTAAGATTAGAAGATAAGCAAGATATCTTAGTTCGAGTTTCTAAGATGAAAGTCCACAGTCTTTGTCCTAGCGGCAATGAGCTTAGATATTATTGTAAGAGGTGCCGAGTTCGAGTCCTTTTGACATCAATTGTAGAGTTCGAGTTCGAGTTTATTTGTAATTTCATCCTTTTTCATCCCATATATAGTAGTGGAGCCATTTTTTTCATTTTGGTATGTTCTGTAGTAGTGAAGTCATTTTCTTTTTAAGTAAAAGTCCACACATTTATTCTCACTTACATTTCTTTTTCTCTTCCTTTATTCTTTCTATTTTTTATTCTCTCTTACTCTATTATCTTTTTATTTAATACAATACACATCATTTTCTTAATATCCGTGCCGGAAAGAAATAACTCTACTACTACGGAACGGAGAGAGTATTTAATAGGAGTACTTAAGGGTGTGTTTGGTTTGTATATTAGGCCATCCGCAATGCTGTTACTTATTCGTCCCTTAACCGTCCCTTAAATTACTATTCATGGGCCCCACTCTACTTTTTTACTCTATCTCTTAACTAAGGGACGAAACCTGCAACCCTCCGTCTCTTAACCGTCACTTAAATTACTATTCATTCAATTTCATTTTTTTTTATTTCCAACCAAATTCAATTTATAAAAACACACTTCATTAAATAAAATAAACTTACAACATAAAATTCGTAAAAAAAATAATTTAATAATTTCCTAAAAAATTAAAAATACATAATTTAATAATCTCCTCCGCCAAATTTTGCCCAAATGTGCTCCATTAGATCATCTTGGAGTTGGGCGTGGGCGGAAGAGTCACGTGTCCTTGCCCGAATAGACAACTGTTTTTGTATAGACGGATGCACTCCACTGCATGGCGGACTACTTGCGGTAGAGCTTCCGATGGCTTCAGGGTCGAACCAATTTCCCACCTCGGGTCCTTCGTCTTGGACAATCATGTTGTGCAAGATTATGCACGTATACATGATGTTGATCATGCTCTCCATGAACCACGTACGAGCCGGGGCTTTGATAATGTTGAAGCGCGCTTGGAGAACCCTGAACGCCCTCTCCACATCCTTCCGAGTAGCCTCCTGCTTCTGCGCAAAAAGTGTCTGCTTTGCGTTCACAGGCCTGGTGTACGTCTTCACGAAGGTTGGCCACTTCGGGTAGATGTAGTCGGCAAGATAGTACCCCATTTTATAGCGCCGGTTGTTAGCGGTGAAGTTGATGGCCTGCGCTTTACCATCCAAAACTTCGGTGAACAGGTCGGATTGGTGGAGCACGTTTACGTCGTTGTTCGAGTCGGGGACCCCGAAGTACGCATGCCAGATCCATAGCCGGTAGTTGGCAACGGCCTCGAGTATAACGGTGGGGTGGGTGCCTTTGTGGCCGCTCGTGTACGACCCCCTCCACGCCACCGGACAATTCTTCCATTGCCAGTGCATGCAATCGACGCTGCCAAGCATCCCGGGGAATCCGTGCACTTCTTCGTGAAGGCGGAGCAGGAACTGACAATTTGTCGTGCTTGGCTTCCGGAGAAATTCTTCGGTGAAGGCTACCCGGACGCCTTTGCAGAATTGGAGCAAGCACATTCTCCCAGTGCTTTCTCCAATGTGGAGCTATTCGTCGAACACATCCGTCGTTTGTCTAGTCGCAAGCTGACGGATTGCTGCAGTACATTTCTGCAATGTCGTGTGGTTGGGATGGCCGACGGCGTCGAACCTTTCTTGGAAGAACTCTTCCCGGGCCGCCAATGTATTTGCGATGTGGAGAAATAGCGGTCGCCGCATGCGGAAACAGCGACGGAAGTAGGTATCTCCCCACACCGGGTTATCGCTGAAGTAGTCGCGGACTAACCTTGCGGCAGCTTCCTCCCGGTTACGATGGAAATGGAGATGATTTGGGAAGAATAGATGTGTAGTTGTGTGTGAAATGAAGATGGAATAAGAGTATTTATAGAGTAAAAAAAAAAGAAAACGGTCGAAAACGGTAATATTACCGTTTTCGAATTTTAATTTTTTTTTTATTTAATTCAATTTTTTTTTTGAAAAATGAATTATTATGTCAGCGTGACGAAACCCACTCGCGGGCCGGTGAGTGGGCGTCACGCATGGCCTGGGAGCGCGTGGCGAGACTTCTCGCGCTGCGTCTCGGCGTGACGGGCGTTCCGGCGGGATGGTGACGGGACTGGACGCTGCAACGCGTTCCGCCACCGTTTCGTCACGGAGGAACGAAATTCGGGCCACCCGCGTAACGCGTTGCGGGTGGCCTTAGCATTACTTGAGAAAATGCTGTGAGCATAAAATGGTAAACTTTATTTTAGGTTACCCAAACTGCACCACTTGTTTAGTTTCACCATCTTTATTTCTTGATTTTTAGTATTTGTTGTTTGGTATCTATGATACATAAAATTAAGATTTTAGAAAGATTGGGTAACTAAAGAAATGTGTATTAATTTGTCAGGCCTTGACCAAATACTCGGGCCAAATTGAAATGCAAGGTGACGAAGCAAACATGTTAGCTACAGATAAGGCACATTTAGTGAGACTAAATGACCATTGGAATCAATTGAAGAACACCATAAACACTAAGAGCATCCGCAGTGATGCTCTTGACTAAGAGCACCCGCCGTGCTGTCGGCGCGACGAATACCCTGCTCGCTGCTGTGCTCTTGCCGACGGCACGACCCTGCTCGATAGCAAGAGCACCGCCGGCCCAAGAGCACGCCTACATGGCACCTCCTGATTCGCCAACGGAATTTCTGTTAGAATATCATTTTTTATTTTTATTTTTTAAAAATAAATAAAAAATAATCCAAAAAAACGGATTCCAAAAAATATAGCCGTTTTATTACCGTTTTTTTGAATTGTTTTATTTTTATTTTTAAAAGTTTTTTTAATCCAAAAATCATCTATAAATATACACATTCATCATCCATTTTTCACATCAAATTATCTCTCTCTCTCTCACTCATACTTCTCTCATATTTTTGAATTGCTCAATTTTTTAATTTTATGAATTTAATTATGTAATTTTTTATTTTTAGGATTTTAATTATATAATATTTAATTTTTTAGTAATTTGTAATAGTATTTCGAGTATTTTAATGCATTTTAATATTGTTGAAATATTTTTAGTAATTGAAGTATTTAATTGAATAATAGAATGGTGGGAACCTTGAGCATGCTCTTTGAAAGATTATGGATGTGAGTGTTGTGCTATTGTGAAAGAGTAGGGAGTACAAAATGAATAAAAGTAGATCTGAGCCCACGTCCATGCTCTTGTCAAAGAGCATGGATGTGGATGGTATAATACACAAATAGTGATTGATTAAAATAATTTTAGACGATTTCATTTGTTTGGTTAATTACTAAATTAATTAATTAATTATGGAGTACTTATTTTACCATTTTATTATCAAATACTTAATACTTATGTTCTATAAATTTATCATATGAGTATTATTCAGAAAGAGAAGTGATCAACTGCTAACTCACTCTCTAGTTGCTAACTACAACTAATTTAAGATCATTGGATTTTAGAAATCTAGTGGTCTAAAATTTGCCATGTGTAATTTTCATTTTTGGTAATTAAATCGAAATAGATAAAAAAAACTACTAAATTAGGGTTTTAGATGAGAATGTCAATATAGTGTTTTGAAAATATCAACACAATGTTTTGAGAATGTCAATATATTGCTTTAAGAATGACATTCTACATGTATTATATTGATATATTTTATATACTATGTTGACATTTGTTGTTGTACGAAAAAAATGAAAATTTTTGATTTTTTTTCCAAATTTTGACATTGGAACATATGCCAGTGAGATCTCGTTAGAATCCTTATGAAATCATCTTTAATTTGATATATGTTGTGCGAAAAAATAGTTTAAATCGAAAAAGTTGTATGCTTATTAAAGTTATGTGATATTTTTCAAAAGTTACTTGCACAACTAATTTATTGTAAATTGACCTTAATACCCTTATTGACGTTTTTTGTTGATCGTATTGACATTTCGGGGCTGGTGATCTAGGCTCTTGATTTGAATATCTAAGAGTTACTTCCTCCGTCCACGAAAAATAGAGCATATTTGCCATTTTTTGTTGTCCACAAAAAATAGAGCACATTTAAAAATGAAAGTTTTCAACAACTTATCTCTTACTTTTTTCCCCTCCTCTCTTATTAATAATATGAACCCCACATTCCACTAACACTACTTCTCTCTTACTTTTTTCTCTTATCTTTTACTAATAATATGGACCTCACATTCCACAAACACTACTTTTCTCTTATTTTTTTCTCTTCTCTCTTACTTTACCAATTCCACGTTAAAACCCGTGTCATTTACAATGTATCCTATTTTTTTATGGATGGAGAGAGTATTATTTAATTATAGTTAACAATTATATTGAGTTAGCAATATAAACTTTCCTGTTCGAAATATAAACCATCTTACAATTGATCGACTTAAAATAGTTTCACAGATTTAATTAAGACCCAAAATACTTTAAATACATATCAACCACTCAAAATCACTTCAGATCCTATTCATTTCCTAAGTTTAATTTGACATTTGTCCTATAACAAAAAAATTAATACATATCATATTTTAGCTTAGAATGTTCCCTTATTATTTTGGACATATTCGTTAATTTATTTGACTTATATTTTATTATAAAAATAAAATTCTATGTTAACTTTTCCTATGCCACCAAACTCGAGGCTTATTACATTAGGCCATTAGCAATGGGGCGCCCTATAACGCGCCACGTCATCAGTTTTATCCTCCTACCCCCACCTGCAATGTGACGCCCTAAGGCGCGGCGCCCTATATGTTTACTATTGTTTTGTTAATTAATTTAAATGTTTTCAAATATGTAATGCAAACTAATTAAAAAACACGATGAGTAACTAAAACCGGCGAAGATTGCATTGATTAAAAATTAATATATTTATAAAAATTTTAAAACTACAATACGAATTAAAAATTAATACATTTATAAAAAATAATACATTTATAAAAAACCTTCATTTCAATCACACAACATAAACATCTTAATAACTCGAAGAAGCAAATTCTCGTTTCACCGAATTCTACTTTTTAATCATAAATTATCATTTTTTTATCATTTTATCATCTTAATAAATGTATAAAACAATTTAGTTTTCAAGATATCTTAACTATTGTTTGTAGTCCAACGGTTTGGATTATTGCCTTCCAAGCAATAGACCCGGGTTTGATCCCCGGCAAACGCATTTTTTAAAGTAAAATGCTTCCGCGTAGACCCAGGTTGCATTTTTTAAAGTAAAATGCGTCCGCGTAGACCCAGGTTTTTTTAAAGTAAAATGCTTCCGCGTAGACCCAGGTTCGATCCCCGGCAAACGCATTTTTTTAAATAAAATGCGTGCCATCGTCCGCGATGTAGGGCGCAGACGATGCATCGGGCGTGGACCATGGTGGGCACCCACAATGTGGGCATCGTCCGCGCCCGAGGACGATGGACGCCATCTGGCGGGGATCCCCATTGCGGGTGCTCTTAATAATAGGTTAAATTTGAAAACGCAAGTTTATTTTGATAGGGGTCGCACCGCACACATATAATATAAACTCCGTATATACATACCCTCACTCTCACAATCACTCTCACTCTCACTCTCACTCTCCACACACACTAACCATAAGCCCTTGTTCAATTTCCAGGGTTTACAAAAGAAGCGCCCTTTCTTCCATTTGATTCCTCCGAATCGATCTTCACTCGTCTCTTACTGATCTTGCAATTTCAAATCGAAGCTCAAGATGCATGCGCCAGTCCTCGTCCTCAGTAACTCTTCTTCTATGCCTCACTTCAGCTCTTCGCTTTGATTTTCGCTCTTCTTTTATTTATTATTGTTATTCTTTTCTGTTGATTTAAGTAACCGTAGACCTAATTCACTAATTCATGCTACATTTTGATGTTTTTTTAGGATTTTGAGTGAGTCTAGGGTTTGTCGAGGTTCAGTGACCTCTGTTCATGTCACGCTGTAGTCCGTATTTTCTAGTTTCAGATGCATTTTTTGGTGCGCCATGATATGCGAGTTTTGAGTGTTCAATAAACTGCTTCAATTAATCTGAATTGATGCCTTTTTTGGTTTTGGTAAAATATCGAGAGCATTGAATGCCAATGTTAAAGATCTGTCAGTTCATGTTTGTATGGATTGTTCTGTAAATGTATTAAAAGTCATGCTAGAGATACCACATTTGCTCTTATCACCTGTTACTCTTCTCTTTATTTGCTAATGTATTTTGCATTCCATTGAGCAGAAGATTCGTTGAAGCGTGAGTCTGGAACCAAGGTTCACCATGCTAATATCCAAGCATCCAAGGTAGTACTGGCTTACACCCTCCTCTCAGCTCTTAGCTCCCTATCTGATTTAAAGTAATTTTGTACTATGTGTTTCTTTGGAACCCTTTGCTTACCTCAGTCCAAGGATATTCTGGACATTTCTCCTTTTATGTTTAGTGATTTCAACGAACAGAAATTGTTGGTGCTCTTGACCATTTTCTACACTATTGTATAGGATTTCTAAAACTATGTAGGTTGAAGTTTGATTGGACTGCTGAAGGTTCTATGTTACTAATTAATTATTGAAGTAGCATATAGCTATTGTCTTACAAAAAAGTGGATCTTATGTGACCAATCATTTATCTCGTTAATCATTTTTTTAATCAAGCTGCCTAAGTCTTTTGCATGGTGTCCCACATATTTATTTTCTTTCTATAGTTATGTAATACAAATGGGAGATCATGAAACTTTTGGTTTACACACTAAAGGGTGCTTGGTATTTTGAGAGGGACGGGGGTGACGGTAGTGGGGAATGGTTTTCCAAGGGTTTCATCCTCCCCCAGAATTTTAGTTGGTATGGTTGTTAATTGATATTGAACAATGATTTCTTCAACATGGAGCTTGCATTTTCATCCCATTTTGTCCACTCTCCCATGAATCACTATACTCAGAACTCAGTACCCACTAGTTTAAAGAAGGTGTACGTGAAAACATGTATGCCAATTCAGCGAAGGTTAATGGGTTGTGCTTGTTCAATCTTTGCCCTTACTGTCTTTAAAGGAACACATTTATTTTTTCATTCTTGTCTCTAATTAACTTGAGTGTATCGCAATTGACAGGCTGTTGCTGACATTATTCGTACTACTTTGGGTCCACGATCTATGTTGAAAATGCTGCTTGATGCTGCTGGAGGTGATATCTCTAGTCATTATGTTTTCAACTGTGTAACTAGGGTGTGGAGAAGAGAAATAAAAATTCTGGATCTATCGTTTTGTCTGTGTCCACCACCTTAGTGAATATAGTATCAGGAAGGAGTTTCACTTCCAAGTAGTGACATTCTAGACATCACACCTCTTATGTTTTCATACTCTGAAATACTTTCTTTTAATATCTACAGGGATTGTAGTCACAAATGATGGAAATGCTATTCTTCGTGAATTAGATGTTGCGCACCCAGCAGCAAAGGCATAGTCTCTTTTTTCCCTTGTTCGGAATTAATTTATTTCATAGTTAACTCTTTATATGATCAAATGGAATAAGTGGCTTACGGATGTATTATCTTCTATTACTGCCTGGTTGATATGCACCTTACTGAAGTAACTGAACTTCTCACTTGATTGCCTTTTTTGTTGTGTCTAACTCTTTCAATGGTCACAGTCAATGATTGAGCTAAGCCGGACCCAGGATGAGGAGGTAGGAGATGGGACGACATCTGTGATTGTTCTTGGTATGTCTTGAGTCTTGACTATACTTGGAGTCTAAGTCTGTAAGTCTGATTATGATATTTCTTTCATATCATACATTAAGTCTGTGCCATGTAGAAATGGCCTTATGTGGGTGCACGTATGTAGTTACATATGCATATCCAATGCTGCAAATGGCAGTTTAGACTTCTGTTACTTGTTTGTATTTTTATGCTGGTAAACATTCTACTTCACCTCATACAAACCTTTATTGCATGTGCTTGTGTCTGTGTTAGGGAGTATTCCTATCTCTCATTATCCTTCCAATTTTAAGGTTTTCTTTATGTAATGGACCTCTGGCATTAACTGATCTCTTCATCTTTGTACGATCTTTGTTTGAAGCTGGAGAAATGCTCCATGTTGCAGAAGCTTTTATTGATAAGAATTATCATCCCACAGTCATCTGTCGAGGTAATTATACTTTCTATTAAATCCTTAATACATGCACAGATATCTATGCTAACAAGTTTCTTTTGATTGGGCTGTAGCTTATAACAAGTGTCTGGAAGATGCTATTGCTGTGCTTGACAAAATTGCAATGACTATAGATGTAAAAGACCGTAAGTTCATTCCTCTTATTTTCATTTGCTTGTAATTTAATATCATATGTTTTATCTAAACTGAATTATTGTCAGATGTTTGCCATAGTAACTTAACTCACAAACATAGACAGTTTTTAATTCATATAGATTAAAGTAGCTACCTCGTAACTATCTAATTTCATTCCAGAACTATAGAATTCTATACTGCTTTAGCCTGTGATAGGTGAGCAGAAGTTGTTTAAGACTTTCAGCCTATCTTCGTTTTGCAGGATCAAAGTGAAAAGTGTTCCTAATTTTTTAGAATTAGAGTAATTGCTTAGGCGTGATTTTTCACATTACAAATACAAGTGACTTTCTGCACTTATGTTTGAGGTCCCCAATTTCTTCTTTCACCCAAATTTCTTTGATGATGAGATAACAAATTCTCTTTCTTAGTATCTTTATAGAGAAGAATGAAAAAATAAATGTGGCTCTTTTAAAGACAGTAAGTGCAAAGCTAATCAAACTGAAATAATAGCTCAAATAAGGTGTTTTATAGCTGTTTCAGAGCCTTTTCCATTTTTTGTAATGCATGTGAATTTTACTCTCTCTCTCTCTCTCCAACCTCTAATTCTAGTATTTCTCTCATCTCATTTTGCAGGCGCAACAATGTTGGGGCTCGTAAAGAGTTGTATTGGGACTAAATTTACTAGTCAATTTGGGGATTTGATCGCTGTAAGTAATTTGATAATTAATTGCTGCCTGGGGGCAGTAGGTCTATCTTCTCCTCCTTCCCAGCCTTTATCTTCCTTGTTATATGCAATATATAGATGGATGTTACAATTGGTGATTTGTACACTAGGAAATGTAGGGTTTGTTATACTTGAAGTTCCAGGTTGTGTTTTCATTTTATATTGTTAGTACTCGTTGTTGGAAATTGAAATGAAAGTTATATGGCATTTTGGTTGGACTTTCAGGACTTGGCAATTGATGCAACAACCATAGTAGGAGTTGAACTAGGCCAAGGGTTGCGTGAGGTGGATATCAAGAAGTACATTAAGGTGGAGAAGGTTCCTGGGGGTCAGTTGGAAGACTCAAAAGTTTTGAAAGGGGTCATGATTAACAAGGATGTTGTGGCTCCTGGTAAAATGAGAAGGAAGATAGTAAATCCAAGAATCATTCTTCTTGATTCTCCCCTTGAGTACAAGAAAGGTGAGAACCAAACCAACGCAGAATTGTTGAAGGAAGAAGATTGGAGTGTCTTACTGAAAATGGAAGAGGAATACATTGAGAACCTATGTGCTCAGATACTGAAGTTTAAACCAGATTTAGTAATAACTGAGAAGGGGTTGAGCGATCTTGCTTGCCATTATTTTAGTAAGGCTGGTGTCAGTGCAATCAGAAGGCTCAGGAAGACAGATAACAACCGAATTGCCAAAGCTTCTGGGGCAGTAATTGTTAACAGACCTGATGAATTGCAGGAATCTGATGTTGGTACTGGTGCCGGGCTTTTTGAGGTAAGGAAAATAGGCGATGAGTTCTTTGCTTTCATTGTTGAATGCAAGGATCCAAAAGCATGCACAATTCTTTTGAGGGGTGCTAGCAAGGATCTGCTGAATGAAGTGGAGAGAAATCTCCAGGTATTTTTATTGAGTTTAGCATCTCAATACTTGTTACTTGTACAATTAGTGATTCTAAATTTCTGTGTATGTTTTCTACAGGATGCTATGTCTGTGGCAAGAAACATAATAAAGAATCCGAAACTTGTTCCAGGTGGGGGCGCTACTGAGCTGACTGTATCAGCTACACTAAAGCAAAAGAGCTCATCTATTGAAGGCGTAGAAAAGGTAAGCAATCACTCAGGATTTTATCTATTGGTTGCTCTTTATTTGTTTCGAACATTCGTCTGCACCTACAATTAGATATGTGAACCCCACTGAGAATTTTGTGTGAAACATTAGATGCTATCTCATATCCTGAATGTACAATCTGGATAGCACTGTTTTCACTTTTATACTGATTGCAGACATATTGGTTCGTGATATCATTGTAAGGATCAAGAAATTTGTAAATGGTAAACCATAAACAAGATTTACAAGGATGTAGCGGTAGCTGTCTTGGGTTGCCGAAGAAATTACTCCTTCAAACTTTAAGCATGATAAATAGTTGATCAGTCTGTCTTGCATCTTTAAAATGAATAGTCATTAAAACCATTCATCCAAGTAACTCATTTTTCACTATTCACTCGAGTTTTTCAGCGAGACCACCAATAAGTCACGTGTCTAATCAGTAAGGATATAAGGAGATTCTGCATGTCAGTTTCATGACGTGGTTTTGACATTCTTTTTTTTTGTCGTTTGAATCTGAATAGTGGCCTTATGAAGCTGCTGCAGTTGCATTTGAGGCAATTCCAAGAACATTGGCTCAGAATTGTGGAGTCAATGTGATTCGGACCATGACTGCCTTGCAAGGGAAGGCAAGTTATCCTTACTATGTATGTTCTGGACAAGCTTCAAGTTCTCTGTTCTTATCTATACGTGTCTTTTTTTAGCATGGAAGTGGTGAAAACGCTTGGATTGGCATAGATGGAAATACTGGTGAAATTACTGACATGAAAGAACGTAAGGTGAGTATTGGGGGTACCTCTCTTCCCTTCCCTTCCCTTGGGCTTGAGTTTCTCCTATCCCTTAGAATTGTTTTGGCAACAGAAGTAGCTCATATGTTAAATCATGCAAAGTGCGTTGAGATGAGCCTCTTGGATCTATAACATGATTTTAACTTTTAAATCATCGTGAATTAGTGCCCCTTATCCATTTGATCCATTTTCCCTGTATGTATAGATATGGGATTCATACACTGTGAAGGCTCAAGCATTTAAGACTGCCATTGAAGCTGCTTGCATGCTTTTGAGGATTGACGATATAGTGAGTGGCATCAAGAAGAAGCAAGCCCCAGGAGCTCAGGGCCCATCAAAGCCTACAATCGAACAAGAAGGTGATGCAGACAATGAGAATATGATTCCAGAGTGAGAGCTGACTGGATCACGTTTTCGGTCTGTAAATGAAATTATCTTATGATTCTCAACCAAGGCTGGTTCTCAAGAAAAGGAAAGACAACATTGCAATCTGCTGCTGTTTTGGTTAGATGCAGAATGGCTTGATCAAGTTTAGTGTTGAGATTAGTGCTGATTTATCCCCTAAAATACTCTTGTTCCTTGGATGATATGTTAAGTTCAATTTGTTTTTTTTTACTGATGTACTACGAATTTTGTCCTCGAACCTAATTTTCTTCTAGAGATTACCTTTTGCGTGCATTATTGATATTCCCTAGCAAATTTTTTGACAGTTGTTGAAGGTTATTTATGTGGCTTGGGAATGAGAAAATTATTGGTTATGTTTCTTTGGCGAATTCCTTACGAGTACCATTTTGGGGCAAAGCAACACTTTTTTCAGGTATTTTACGTTTCTTAGTGAAGCTTTTTTGGGAACATAAGTGGGTTCATAATGATATACAGCTTAAATAGTGAGTTATTTTAAAATAGTGTTTTAATGTTTTATTAAGTGACAACCTATTCGCATGAGATATTGTTTCCGATTCTTGTACAACTCGATTAAGATAATATTTTTTTTATATTGAAATGCTAATTATAGTTTTTACTATAGCTTATTATGATTATTATATTTCTTAATTTATTTTAAGAAATCAATGAATTAATTTTTAAAACTATGAGTTATAACTAGGGCTAAAGCCATTTGAGATATACCTATATTGTTAATTCGTTTGGCAGGTACAACAAGATGAACATGGGTTGGTAAGTAAGTTACTACTCCCTAAGAAAAATTTCCCTAGTCTAGACATATCATTTGGCATAACAACTTAGTATGCCCAACAAATAATTAGTTGACAAGTGGAAATCTAAAAAAATTATATTCCAACTATACATAACTTTATATGGTAACTAATAGATGTAAATCTACATCCAATTATTACTTTTAAATCATCTAAAAAATTACAAAATATTTTGGACTTAAGTAATATACATAATCCCAATCTAATGGATTAATATATTTGTATAATTATGCATGTCGTAGCTATTTTATTTTATTATTTAAAAAATTTCTTAATTTTTTATATGCTATCAAAATAGTAGAAAATAAAAATAAAAATAACTAATAATATATCAACAAAATTTAAATTAATAGCCAAACTTTATTATTTATGTTGAATATAGGTTTGTGTATATAATATTGTGTATTCTACATATTACTGTATTAATTATTTTCAATATTTTATAGTATTTTTTTTGCAGCATGAACAAATTTAAGAAATTTTAAAATAGAAGATAGCAAAGGCAAGTATAATTGTACGCATATATTTCTCCCATTAGATTCAATATGTAGTTGAGAGTATTTAATAAAGGTTCAAAATATTTTGCAATTTTTTCGATGATTTAAAAGTAATAATTGAATGAAGATTTACATCTATTAGTTACCATATAAAGTTATGTATAGTTGGAATATAGCTTTTTTAGATTTTCACTTGTCAATTAATTATTTGTTGGGCATACCAACTCATTATGCCAAATGGTATATCTAGACTAGGAAATTTTTTCTCATTCCATTAACTTTTTTCACATATTTTCCTCTATATACTATACATTTTACGGCGGACGGAGGGAGTACTTTTTTGCATGCCTTCTGTTATTTATCTAGCCCGCCTAAAAGTTTATGTTTCACCAAAACTAATCCACCATTTTTATGGGTTAAAATACTTGCCTCATGTTGAATACCATGGAGGTTATTTTATCCCGCCAAAAAGTTTATGTTTCACCGTGAAAAACTAACACACCATTTCGGTGTATTAGAATACTTGCCTCTAGGGCTGACAATTTTTGACACGACACGATAACACGACACGAGCCGGCACGAAAATAATGGGTTTGGGTCAGAGCTTATTGGATTCGTGTCCTTATCGGGTCGACCCGTTAAGGACACGAAAATTTCGTGTCGTGTTCGTGTCGTGTTCGTGTCGGGTTCGTGTTATCCGTTAACAATACCTGTTCGTGTCGTGTTCGTGTTATCCGTTAACAAACAATATTTTAATATTATTAATTCTTATTATTTTCATTTTTAATAGGTTTAACCGTTATCAGGTCGTGTTGTTATCGAGTCGTTATCGTGTTGTTATCGTGTCGTGTTGACCCGAATTGGTTCGTGTCGTTAATGGGTTCGTGTCGTGTTCGTGTCGTGTTCGTGTCTGAGGGTTTCGTGTCGTGTTCGTGTTCGTGTTTGAGGTTTTCTTAACGGGTCGTGTTCGTGTTTGTTGTTATCGTGTTCGTGTCGTTATCGTGTCGACACGATAACGACCCAACACGCACGATTTGCCACCCCTACTTGCCTCCATAGGTTCAATACACCATCAAGGTTAATTTTTCCAAAAAAAAGATGTAATACTTTCATGTTTTGTAATAAGTAATTGATTTCTTTTGGGCACAAGATTTAATAAAAATGATATTTTCTCTGTCTCTAAAAAATAATTTTATTTTTTGGTATCCACGAAAAATAGCTCTACTTATAAAATGAAAAGTTTCTCTCTCAGTCTTTCTTACGTCTCATATTTTTATTTATTTTTATTTTATCAATTTTTCATTATACCTGTTGCGTTCTTATATGAGACTATTTTTTATGGATGAAAACAGTATATAATATATCTTTCTTAAGAGCATCTCCAATGCTGACGGACGTCAAATAGCCGTCAAATAGCCTTCACACTGCCACATCATCAGCACTACAATTCTCCTGCCACATCAGCTTGCCACATCAACTGGACATCAAATAGCCATCAAATAGCCTTCACACTACCTATCCACATCACTAATAACAATTATATAATTTAATTTACACTTGTATCAACATACGGAATTTAAATTACGAGACAAATACGGAAAATTCGAATAATAATATTAAAATTTTTTTATTACATTAATATAAAAAAAAGTACAATAATTAAAAATATTACATTTAAAAAATTACATAAATTTGCATAAAAACTACCGCCTTGCAGTCCTCAGCGCCCACAACTCTTCAACTAAATCATTTTGCAGTCGAATATGAGCCTCCGTCTGACGCATGTCGGCATGTGCTTGGAGGAGGGCTTCTTCATCGTGCGGTACCCCCACCTCGTACGTTGGCGGTGATGACGCCGTGGCTTGGACCTGCTTCATTATCGTCGGTGGCCCAATCAGTCAGTTGTACACCTTCATCTTCGACGATCATGTTGTGCATGATAATACAGGCATACATTATATCAGCAATGCAGTCGACATGCCACAAACGCGTTGGTCCCTTAACTGCAGCCCATCGAGCTTGAAGCACACCAAATGCGCGCTCCACGTCCTTTCGCGCCGACTCCTGCCGCGTCGCAAAGTAGGCCTTCTTCGGCTCTGATGCGCACCGGATCGTCTTCACAAAGACGGGCCACCTAGGGTATATCCCATCCGCCAAGTAGTAGCCCATATCATGCTGGTTGCCGTTGGCGACAAAACTGATGGCCGGACCGACGCCCTGGCACTGCTCGTTGAAAAGGGGCGACGAGTTGAGGACGTTTAGGTCGTTGTTCGAACCGGCTATCCCAAAATACGCATGCCAAATCCACAACCGGTAATCAGCCACGGCCTCGAGGATCATCGTGGGATTTTTTCCCTTGTAGCCGGTCGTGTAAAACCCCTTCCAGGCAGCGGGACAGTTCTTCCATTCCCAATGCATACAATCTATGCTGCCTAGCATTCCCGGGAACCCGTGCTGATCCCCGTGCATCCGCAGCAAATTCCGGCAATCTTCGGGGGTAGGCTTTCGGAGATACTGATCACCGAATACTTCGATCACGCCCTGGCAGAAATACTTCATACATTCGATGGCAGTCGTCTCACCGATGTGGAGGTATTCGTCCCACATGTCTGCCGCGGTGCCGTAGGCCAACTGCCTGATTGCCGCAGTGCACTTTTGAATAGGGGTGTGGCCGGGTCTGCCAACCGCATCGTGCCTGAAGCGGAAATACAGATATCGCTGCTCCAATTCGTTAACAATACGCATAAATAAGTCCCGCCTCATCCTAAAACGACGCCTGAAATGGTTGGCGTCAAAACGCGGCTCCTCTGCGAAGTAATCTGTGAACAGGCGCTGATGTGCAGCGTCATGATCACGATGCACCACTTGTCGACGGTGGACAACTGGTCGTGGGCGAGGTGCCGCCGGCTGCATATAACTCTGCATCCATCGATCAACCTCACGGCTCGTATAGGCATCAAGCTCTTCGTTCATCATACGCTCGTACTCATCCGCATCCCCACCACTACCACCGGCATTACTCATTTCTTAAATTGATCTTGTACAGAAAGTAAGGTAGAGAGAGAGTACTCGTTAAAACAAGTGGTGCGAATGAAAATGAGGTTCAACGCGCGTATATATAGTGTTTTGCGAAAAAAAAAAAAAAAATATTTAAATCCGACGCCGGTTTGGCGCCGATCCGGGAGCCACAATGGCGCCCGTGAGGATCGGCGTGGGAACCGGCGTCAGCGCGGGAATCGGCATGGCGACGCCGATTTTGACGCCGATTTCGCCCACGCCGGTTCCAATGGTTCGGCGTCAAACCGGCGTGGGCGAAAAATCGGCGCTCCGGTGGTGACGCCGACCATTGGAGATGCTCTAATAGGAGATAGTTTCCTAGTAATTGTCCAACTAGAGAATAACAAATCAGCTCCTTTTTTATTTATATATAAATTTTCCTGGAAATAATTTCAACCACGTTTCTTGCTTTTCTGACTAAATCGCTAAAGAAGTAGAATAAGATATAGAAAAGGCAGAAGCAAACGAAACAAAACCGAATAGAATACGGCAAAAAAAAACGGCTCTTTAATTCCGCCCAAATCAAATGAGGAATCGACGGCAGGTGCCTACTAGCGACGACGACGACGACGACGACGCCGACGCCGCACTGCCGCCTCGCCGATCGAATGGCGATATTCGGAAGCGAAAGAAGTTTCACCTCCCTTTTGACGAGGAGGAGGAGGAGGAAGTTGAGGAGGCCAGGATGAGAGAGCAGTACAAGAAAAAGAAGAAGAAGAATAGCGACATGCCTGAGCCGGAGCCCTCCAGTGAGAACGAGGAGCAGGAGGAACTCGAGGCGATACCGGTGGGAGAGCCGATTAGGTCCTCCGGCAAAGGGAGAGGGAGGCGGACTCACTTCGACTCCTTCGAGTACGATGGTTTTCAGTATCAGCTGGTGAGTTTCATATTTGCTTTTCATGCCAATTTTGAAATTGCACTACTACTTTCTTTTTGTTGCTTGTAATTTCCTTTTTTTGGTAGAACTCATCACGATAAATTTCTTATGTAATTAGGATGGAAAAGGAACATAATTGAGTCCGTGTTTGGTTGCGTCAATCTTCTGTTCTTTGGTAGGAGTTGAAGAGAATGCATACATGTGTAATGTTAAAACTGTTTTAGTATTATTTCTGCTGGTAGATTAAACATGGATCTCTTTGTGCTAAATGTGTAAAACCCTAACCCATATGTTTGGATGTCAATCTTTTGTATGACACAAAACTCAACTCAACCTCGTGCTTCTTTTATTCAAAGTTCATTTTTGTATATTATCTTTAGGAGGATCCGGTGCTTTTGGTCCCTGAGAAAGGAAATCAGAAGCCTTACGTTGCCATTATAAAGGTGATCTCTCTTTCTCTTAGACACACCCACACATGCACACAAGGAGACACACAACTTTTGATGACTATCTGGTGTGTAGAAACTAGAAATGCTCAGTAATTCATGATGTTTGATGAGTGCTGTTCAATATAATAATTTAAACATGTTTTCTCATTCCTGCTCAATAATTTAAAGATGTTACTTGAATTGGCAGATCCAGGTTTTGGCTCTTGGTGTAGTTTAGCAACTTAAATAACTCATTACTGCTTCTGGATTTTGATGATAGTCTTTTAGTATATCCTATTTGAAGTTTAAAGACAATTGAGTTCCCATAAATGGCCATTATGATTTTCTTCCCAGGAGCATTTGAAGGTTTAAGTGAGTTGAAGTGGCAGGATCTCTTTGTATATTTCATTTGGTACAGGTAGCTGACATGTTCTCTACATCTCTGTTGCTTGATAGATAAAACCCACAATCTCTTGGGTTTATCCTGCGCTTGGAAGAACAAGTAGACTGCCAAAATCATTTCGATCTTATTGGCTTCTTTAGTTTATTGCTTCATTTTCTTAAAGTGATTCACGTTGCGTTGTTTCAGAAACTTGTTTTTATTACATGAGATTTTCCGTTTTCTTCTTGTGTTGTCCTTTTTATGCCAGTTGTATTTGTATAAAGTTCTTGCTTTGGTTTACAGGATATTGCTCAAAAACAGGATGGGAGGAGTATGATGGTTACAGGGCAGTGGTTCTATCGTCCAGAGGAGGCTGAAAAAAAAACTGGTGGAAATTGGCAATCACGAGATACTAGGGAACTGTTTTATAGCTTCCACAGAGATGAAGTGCCTGCAGAATCTGTCATGCACAAATGTGTTGTGCACTTCATTCCTCGAAATAAGCGAATCCCTGACCGCAAAGAACACCCTGGTTTCATTGTGCAAAAGGTATACGACACTGAACAGAGGAAGCTCTTTAAGTTAACTGATAAAGACTATGAAGATAACAAGCAACATGAGATCGACCTCCTTGTTCAAAAAACTTATGCGCGACTTGGAGAAATACCTGACATTGAGCCTGATGATGCTAATATGGATCAAGAAGACCAAACTAAGAATAAGCGTCTTTTAAGGAAGAAGAATGTTTCACCGTTGGATGTTTCCAGGGAGGATGAAGGAAACAAATCATTTACCCTCAAAGCAGAAACTCCTGGAAGCACCCCTGCTGGTGCAACAGAATATTACACCATTCTGTTAAATCTTAAGATGTTGACTGGGGAAGCACAGCGTAATAGGTGGCTGGAAAAACTTCTTCAGTCAATTCAGTTCATGTGCACTCCAGTGGACTGTAAGCAGAACAATGAGGAACAAGGTGGGATGAAAAATGGTGCCCCAGATCAGAGCAATGAATTCCCAAATAAGGTTCCAAAATTTATTTCAGAATTGTGAATATTTGCTCAAATGCTCTTCTAACACATATTACGTTGACCTGACTAATTGGAATATCCCTTGATATCTTCTCTTCTTTATATGTCTGTAGGGTGATGTATTATTTGACTGGCCTGATGCTGCTGTTGCGTCTGTGGTTGCTCTTGAGAAAGCGGCACATGAAGCACTCTGTGCAGATTTTCAGAAGTATAACCAAAAGATGCGTCAATTAGCATTCAATCTTAAGGTCCATTGCTAGTTTTCATAATGCATTTGGTCGTGCAGTTTTCAGACAACTCACTATACTAAGTTTTGATTTGTTTCTGATGATAATACTCTGCTCAAAACAATAAAAAGCAACTATACATTATCTTAATTTTATAAGTTTTGTAGTCTTCTCACTTTTCCAAGAACAACTTAAAGTTAAAGATCGTAATGCCTTATTTTATTTCATTGAAACATTATTTTCCAAGGGGTCATGATCTATTTACCTTGTTAAACAACTCATACTGGGAAATTATAAATCGCTCCTAAATGATAGGGTTGTAAGCCACCAGATGTCTTGTGTTATCAGGCTGGAAAGAGTCTACAAGCTTATAAGACATCCTGATGATATGTATTTCATTTCTTCTTATGTTTCATTGTATATGCAAGTCTTCTTATTGTCTTTTGTTTGTTCTTTAAAATTGCTAATTAAATGTACAGAATGCTGTACTAGCACGACGTCTTCTGAACAAGGAGTTGGAACCTGCACAAATACTTAATATGTCACCTAATGAGTTAAAGGTTCTTGCCTTTACCCCTCTTTGAGTTATGTTTTCAATATTTATTGTTTCATGTACTGTCTGTTGCTCCCTTCGATTACATTGGATTTATGGTCCACCAATGTGGATGCTGGAATATCAAACAACTATTGGCTGTTTTTTGTTACTTTTATGCTGTTATGAAAATGACTGACAGTTTTCTGACTAGGATACTTGTTTATTGGTTGCTTTTATTGCTACTATCATCTGTTGAATGTGTCGATTATATGTACACACACTAAGGGAGCACTTCACTAAAGCATTTTACATATGAACCATCTTCGATGTCCTCTCCCCCCTGTCTCCAAAGAAGAGAGGAACTATTTGAATTGATTTCTGGCATGTTCAGTGAAATTGTATTGCTTCAAGCATATTGGGCATTCTGCAAACCTATAGCAAGATCTAGCATCTCATATTTGGTGAAGCCAAGATATGCAATATTGCAATTCAAGTTCTCATACTTCTACTTTCCCCAGGAGGGGTTAACCGCAGAGGAAATAGCTAAGAGAGAGCCTGAGGAAACAGGGCGCATACAGGTTCCTGCTCCTATTAATTGACTGTTGATTAAAATTCATTCTTACTAGCAATGCAAAGATAATATTTTTTCTGAAGACTTTTACGCTATTTTGATTCGTGTTTGTTTGTTGTGATCAGATGACGGATGCTACTTGTACAAGATGCTCAGCGAAACAAGTTGGCTTGACAGATATTATTCAGACTGGGCATGGTGACCGCTATCAGGTTTTTAACTTAGCTTTTAACTTATATTCTCTAATATCAATATGTGACAGTAGTAGAAAGTGAATTTGATATAGACTGAACTCGAAGCGTCTAGTATAGGGATTTAGGAATGTAGATGATTGACATGTGATGCATTATTCACTATGCATTTAATAGACTGATATTTATCTTACAATTGTTCTTTTAGCAATTGGAATTGATAACATTTCTTTCCATGAACCCCAGAAAAAATATGATACATAAAAATGGGAACTTTTCCCATTTCTTTTATTGTCTATACACATTGTATATGGGTATTTGTATTACTGGCCAGCTTCATGATTGTCCTAAACATTTATTCATTCTCGAATTAAGTCGTGTCATGTGTGGTTTAAACAAATTCTGCTCATCATTAATCAACCAACAAAGAGAACTAAAAACAGGCTAGCTAGAAATTTTCTGATTTAAGCAGTCCATCTGCCATAACTATCTCAACTTTATCCTGTGTCCTCAGTTGGAATGCATTTCCTGTGGTAACTCTTGGTATGCTTCGAGAGACGATGCAGCCACATTGACCATAGAAGGGCCTAGTTCTGGCAAGTCTGATGTTGGTACTGCACCACTAGCTACTGCCAAGTTTGAAGATATCGAGAAGACTTTGGTTAGTCCGCGTGGAGCTGAGGAAGGAGCAAGTGATGCGCCGAAGAAAACCACAGAAGCAGTTGTTCCAGTGTTGGAAAAGCAGCGATCTTTCAACAAAATACAGGTGGAGGAAAGACCGGTGACCAACAAGGCCAAGTAAATGTATGCCGTTTTACATCCTCTGGTCGCTAGTGTTTTGGCCTACATGGTTTTTGTATATGGTCTAGTTGCGCGTATATATATTTATAACATAGTGTGGTACCTATTAACTGCTGATAACTTTGTAATCTAGATGAAGAAAACAGTAGAGACAGTGAGGTTACAAGCTAACTGTTAACCGGATATTTACACTTTCATATGCTATCATATTTGAGACGAGTTTTAGCCATATGGAACTGGTTTGTTGTCCTATTTTGCAAGTTGTAATGCTTCCAAGTTGGGGCATGAAATGCTTCCATATGCTATGGCAATGAAAGAATTGATTTCTAGTAATAGCATTTTGTGATGGCAATGAAAGAAGTAGTAGCATTTTTCTTGGAACTGTATTCAAGCGGTAATATAGTCTCTTTTGGTGAGCCTTAATAATATCCCCATCAGCAAAAGTAATTCCAACCTATTTTATGTACAACCTATTAAATTTGAGTTTCAACCTATTTTTATAGCTTTACCTACTTTCTTTAAAAGGTTATAATTCAATCGGAATCACACCAAAAAGATGAAGGTAGAATGAGCGTGTGATGAAGAAGATGGTTGAAAGAGTTAATGGTGATCACCCTAAACCTTAGGTTGTGTTTTCATTTTGTTAATTATAGATACAATTTCCTATTTCCATATGGCTTTGACTCTGAAACTTTTGTCATGAATCATGATAAATATATTTTGTACTAGAACGTTTGTGGAACATGGATCCAAAAGGCGAAATGTATGAATTCTAGATATTATTTCTGGATTAGTATAAACTGGAAAATAAAAAGATCTGCACGTATATTTGATGAAATTTGTTATCAGCTAATAATAGTCGTTAGATATAAATGCGTTTAAAGGTTTTGATCATTAGTTTGACATGCATATGTTAAGAGTAAAATTGTAGAGCAATGAAGGCGAGAAAATTAGTAACTTATGTTTTGGAATAATATAATACTATATTTTGTTTATAAAAAAACCAACTCCAATCTCAAAATTGCATTACTATCAATTCAAATGAATCAAAATTATCGGAGTTGATGACTTTGCGACAATTTTTTATTTACCACAGATCCACAAGAATTATGCTGCTAAATTTTTTAGCAGACGTTTGGCCATTAATATGCGAGTAATACTAGCAAAATAAATCCACTAGTAATATACACATTTTTTTTACTAAGAGTAGTTTAGTTTCTTCTAACATTAAATTCTAATTATCCGCCGAGCTAAGCATAACGTGTTATTACATTATGAAACTTGATGAAATTGGCCTTGATTCCTAAGGAAAGTTAAATCTAAAACTCAAATTCAAACTTCAAGAATATTGGAAATGATGGCAAACTTCAGTTAAAGAAGAATATTGGAAGTGAGTGTTATTTAATATTTTGATAAATTGTCTATGTAATAAGAAAAATAAATGAATAGAAGTTACATAGTTTTTTAAGTCCATAAGAGAATATTTATTTCTTGTTATCATTCACATATTAGTCAAGTTGATATCATATTGACCAAATTTATTTTATATAGAAATATACATGAATTTATATATCTAAAGATATAATACAATTTTATTATCAATTTTTCGTGAATTCAGGTAAAATAAATATAACAAACTGCAATTGTACCAAAACTAAAAACTTTATAACACTATACATCAATACTGGATAAAATTATGTGAAAAAATACTTTATGATTCAAAATATGTATGAGTCTCACTTTATTAGTTTTATAATAATGTAAGTGAAATAAGTTAGTGAAATGTGAGACCTATTACCATTTATGACAAAAGGTGAAGGTGTAAAATTAATGGGGGACGGACGAAAATGACAAAAATCGACAATTAATGAGGGACAGAGGGAGTCATATATATAAAATGTTCATTGTTTGCAGTTCTGCGATTGTATAACTAAGACCAAATCTCAGGCCGTGAATATGAATTTTGGGCGGGCGAGATCATGACACGTGACAATGCCAATTTAATTACATTTGATAATTAAGAGTAGTAATTCAGTCAATTAACTTGTGACAAAACTTTGATATGATTTTGGACTCATTTTTTTCTATATTTCAAAACTTTAAATTTCATATAATTCTCATAATTTAAATTATTATTTAATAGTATATTATATATCAAATAAAAAATAATACTCCATTATTAGACTTCTAAAAATATTATTGCATATATCACATGAAAGAAATTTGCATGGAAAAAAGGAATATGTATGTATCTTAACTTACTTTAGAGTATCATAGATGAACTGCTCAAGTACTTTGATGTGTCGGAATATGTTTCATTATTGTGTTACGATTTATTGTTGTGAAAGTATGGTTAATCGTTGTATTGATAAAATTTATTACTGGGCACCTAAAGTGTAATTCAAATTGTTGGCATATTAATCAACACCATCAATAAAAATATAGGTATATTTAACATCAAATTGCTACTCTTTGTTGTTGATCATCTTTTTTTACACGTACCAAATCTCCCCCCTTGAAATAAACCTTGGCGTGCGGAAATGTACTGCAGCAAATTGTACAAGTATTCCTTCAAATTCTTGAATTATTCGTGAATATGAAGTGGTCCGCTTTCATTAATAAAACAAGTACGATGGTACGCTAAAATCTCAACCTACAAAATGAATTGAGGAAAATAAATACTTTTCTACCGTTTTTCCAACTCTGCACACCAACTATCGTTTTCATAATCAATGTTTGATCTAACTATGTCTATGATTCAATGGGTTTCAAACTTCTCCTTTCTAACTGTAGTTTTACACTCCTCCTCATAATGAGCATTCAAATAAACCCATTAAATGCACAAGAAAAAAGAAAAGTTAAAAATGAAATTATGGGAATTGGGAGGTGAACATATATGTAGGAAGAGGGATTCCCTTCCAATATTTTAATCAAACCATTAATTACCGATAAGTGCCATTAATTAAACAAATTTTAATCTGCGTTTCCCAACACCATTGATTCCCCATTTAATTATTGTGACCACGCCCCCAGCTAGCAACAGAAACCCCAAAATACCCCTCATTGAAGACAAAAATAGATGTTCTACAAGGGCATTTCCGTCTTTTTCTGAGGTACCAATCTTGCAGGTACTCAAAAACAGTGTCCTAAAAAGCAACGTCAAAAAATGGTCACACAAATTCACTCACTCACAAACACACAAATGGTGAGTCAAAGAAACTGGCTTTTGAAGTGGACAGTTAAATTGGGCTTCTGCAGCTCTGTGTAATGTCCCTCCATGTTGAACTGTTCATGTGATTAGAGAGAGAGAGAGAGAGAGAGATCCCTTCATCTACAAACAAGGCATGCATGTTCACTTTTTTTTTTGTGCCTATCATTTAACTTTACTGTTGGTGGGCTACTTCAGTGGCTCCAATTGATTCTTCTGAATTCACCATTTACACTAATTTTTCTTGATTCTTTGGCAAAAATTAATTGAATAAAAAATCTCACTGGTGAAAGCTGATATATTTACAACTCTACTCTTGTATCGAAGTTGCTAAACAAATGCTGCTTTTTTACATTATCTTTTGTGAATGTATGAGACAGCATCTTTCTTTGGGTTTTTCTATAGCTTCAATGCTTGAGATCTCAAGTGGGGTATGGCCTTTTGTTTCTTCGAATTTTTTTTATCCATATATTGGGTATAATATGCAAGCTTATAGTAATGGTGCTTTTGTTTAGTTCCTTAATTATCAGTTCCCGTGTCATGAATGGTAAGATTTTGCTCCCCTATTAGAAAGTTTCAGATTTGTCGAGGGTTAAAAATTGGATCTTTGATGGGTTTAAAACTTCTTGAAAAGATAACGCGTCTTAAAAAATGGATCTTTGAGGTTTTGCACTAATTTGACATTGTGGAGTGAGATCTTGAGATCCGCAAATGTTTGATTCTTTGTTATAAGTTTGTTAGTAGCTTTTGTGTTTTTCTACTTCAGAAAAAAGGGGAGGGGTTCAGAATTCGATTTTAGTTGTATTTGATTCACTTCTTATTAGTAGTGTTGTTTTCAGAGATCTCATTTCTGATTATTTTTTTTATCAAGAAATGGGATATCTTTGGTGGAGACGAGCTGTTGGTATCAGTTAATCCATGCTTCTCTGTTGCCTGTTTTGTTTTATCTTGTCAGAAAAGATAAAAACTGTATGGTTGGGGAAGTGAATTATTTTGTGATAATTCTACATTCCAAGACGCATTATTGACATTGTGTGGCAGAATTCTTGATTTATGATTGTTGCTATTTTCCATTTGTTGTTCAATCCAAGTTTGTGAATGTGGCTTTGCAGGAGGAGGATCTATGAATGAGTGACTATGGAATTAGACTTCGACAAATATTGTGTTGTAGATGGGAGTCCTACTACCGTACTTCCAGCTCCACGGCGTCGTTCTAGGAAATCGAGTAGTAAGCTCAAGTGTGGGAATGAGCTGCTCAGCCTCAATGAAGAGTTCACTGAGATTGGGTTTAACCGTTACCGTAGTGCATCATGTAGAGATGCCCCAAAAATCCATCGGGAAGGTCGTCATCAACTGCTGAAGCGGGGCTCAGTTTATCAGAGCTCCAAAGAAGTGGGATTGCTGAGGAGAAATGATGATGTTGTTCCAAGGAAAAAGATTGAGTTTTCTAGAGGGAGTTCATCTGCATTCTCTGTTGGAATCATTGATTCCTTGTGTAGTTTGGATGAAGAAAGTCCCTTAGTAGAACGGGGCATGTCCCTCTCCGAACAAAGTACTAGTAGCTCCTCTTGTAAGAACCGGCAAGAGTTGCACTCTCGGAGCTCAATACATCGGTCTTTAGATCCTATTCATGAAAGAATACCGTTAAAGAAGTCTTCGTCCTTGTGTAAAAGCAATAAGCAATCTGAATTTGAAGTTGATAAAACGGATGATGATAAGAGATGTCAAGGGATAGATAAGGCAGTTGGCAATCTGCACAAGTCATTATCTGCGAAATTGGCTTTGCCTCATTCGCCTGCTCATTCAGATACCGATGGCTCAAAAGCCAGCAGTCCGAGGGGCCTGCTTCATCCTGTCCTAAAAATGTTTGATCATTTTGATAAATCCAAATCTCTTAGAAGTCCTTTGAATTGTACCAAGGAAACTAGGTCTGAGGCAGTTGACAAGAGGGACTATGGTGTGAATTGGAACGAAACCGTTGGTAGATCGTTGCTGACTGATATATCAGACAAGGTACACAGTTTTGGAGTTGGAAATAGCCCTCAGCTTCATAAGAAAGGCGTTCATAACTCACTTCCCCCATTCACTCCTGCACACCTTCGAGGCCTTCTCAAGATGGAATGGAAGCAAGGGATGCTGTTCTTCGAGTTCTCAGTGAATTCACCAGAAGATGTCTACATTGCAAAGATGTGCAAGGTGGATAACCCTCTATCTTGGGCCTACACGTTCCACTCGCTTCATCACAGAAGGAGGAGTAGTTCTAATGCTTGGGGATTGAGAGAAAGCATCAAAGAATCATCTCTTGTCGGGCAAATGCTAGTATCATGCTATACATGCACGGAACTGAAAGGTGCTGGAGCGTATAACGATTCCATGGTCACAGAGTTTGTGTTGCACGATGTTTCCCATTTGAGAAAGAGTGTTTCCTCCCAAGATAGCTCTTGCTGCTCGCCCGATCTCACTAAACCACCCATAGTTTCTGATGAGGTATCATCCCGGTGTGATGGCGAGAAGCATGAAACACCAGCCAAGACAAGGAAATCCAAGAATTCACGCGACAGTGGTCACTGTGAATCTTCTCAGCCCGTTGCAGCAACTGAACTGCATCCGGGGCTAGAAATCGCAGCGATCATTATGCAAGTTCCATTTGAGAAGAGAGAGAGTCTCAAATTCAAGAGTGGGGATAGGCAGATGGAAAAGCCACTCTTGAACTTGCTAGATCTTTGTCAGCTTGAGCAGGAGCATGACGAGGACTCAGCCAACAATTCAAATCCCGGGAAGCTGCACGTTGTGATCCCAGCAGGAAATCACAGCTTGCCAACTACTCCAAGCCGTGGCCCTACGCCATTGCTTGATAGATGGAAGCTAGGCGGAGGGTGTGATTGTGGTGGATGGGACATGGCGTGCCCCCTCAACGTATGTGGGAACCCCAATCTTCAGATTGCCGAGGGCCAGCCCCTCTTTGACACTCACCATCCACCTCAACTTTTTATTCAGGTAACCTTCATTTATGAAGATTCTGTCGTTGGAACGCATGTTTTTGAAGAAAGAGTTGTTTCTTTCAAACTTGTACATGAAAATTATTTGCTAGTAGCAATGGTTGTGATGCTTTGGCTATACCTAAATCATGTGTGCAGGGAAGGAAAGATAAAGAACCAGCTTTCACAATGAGGGCAATCGAGGATGGGAAATACGTTGTTGATTTCCATGCACAGTTGTCCTCTCTGCAAGCTTTCTCCATCTGTGTTGCTCTTCTGCATGCTGCAGAAGCCTCCACCGGTGCTGGACGGGAGAGGAGCGAGCAAATGCTGCAGAGCGACTCTCTGAGGGTATTCGCGGAAGAGGAGATGAAACATCTGATAGACACAATATCAGAGGAGGAGAAGTTCAAGTCTGGCAAGACGGAAGATGCCTTGCCATCCTTCGTGCTGAATCCACCGTTCTCTCCAATTGCTCGTGTATAGGCTCGTGCAACAAGCCACGAGACGAATAAACGTGGAGAGGTCCGCCTCAATGGAGCTGTGGTTCCTGGTTAAAATTAGAGTCCATTTATAGATAAAATTTTCAAGAAATATACAAAACTGTTTATATTGGTAGAGAATAGGGAGGGAGCAAAGTAGGAGTTAAATTTTGAGTCATTTGTATTCTTTGGTTAAATTATAATGTTGTAGTTTAGTGGTGAAGGGAAGTTTTTTTCATGAAGGTCAAGTAGGAGAGAAATTTTTTATGTTGTCCACCTTACCTCATTTGTATGTACCTACACAATAAATGAAACACCCCTTTTAGTTTCCTATCTTTCTTTCTTTTTAACATTTCTTAGCTCTTGGAAATTTGTTTCGTTTCATGAGATATGGTGCTAGGAATAGGATCCTAGGATGTGTTTACTTTGGTTACATAGGAAAATGGAGGATAATATAAATTTCACCTTTTTAATTTCTATTCTTTTATATCCTTATTTATATAGAAAATTCAACGTTTTTAATCCCTTCTTCTCACTGGACCGACAGATGATTAAATTAAGAGGGAGAATTTCTTTTTATCCCTCAGTTTCTCTTACAATCAAAAAGCTATTGGTTTTTTATAAGAAAATAAAATAAATATCCATATTTTAAAAGAATCCAGCAATGTGAAATTGGTGAAGGTGTTGAATTTTTTGGGAAAGTTGAATCGAGCAAATGTATCCATATTTTAAAAGAATCAAGTAAATATCAGTTTCAACGATAAGAGGCAATCTCCAAATATCGAAATAATTTGATGAGAAATGCTAGATGTCTATGGCTCAAGACTTCAAGGTGTGTTATTTCGATTTTATACTAATAGATTTGATGGCTATCCTTGTAATTGATATATGTTGTAGAAATTGGCATCAAGTCGTTGTAGTATAGTGGTAAGTAGGCATCAAGTCGTTGTAGTATAGTGGTAAGTATTCCCGCGTGCGATCCCCGGCAACGGCGATATACTGTTTTTTGGCAGAAAACGAAATTCATAAAAATAAAAAAATAAAATGTCACTGTTTTTTGGCAGAAAACGAAATTCATAAAAATAAAAAAATAAAATGTCTGAGCCCAGGTTCGAACCGGGGACCTCTAGTGTGTGAGACTAGCGTGATAACCAACTACACCACCCGGACCTTTATAGTATTTAACATTTATTTACTTGATATAGGAAGTTTTACCCATGGCCTCCTCATCTTTTGGATTTCCGTTTCCTTGTAACTATGTCGCTTAATGGTAATTTAATTTTATGATTCTTTACATCTTCAATTTGTGCCTAAAAAATGGCATGGAGTTGTAGGTGGATATATCACATGGCAAAACTCATAGCATTTTTATGTTCCCTTTCATTTGTTCTCTAGCATTTCAACATGCATTTTAGGAGCACTGGTAGACCTACGAGTTTGAGGCGTAATAGGAAGAAAGTAGTTTCATCGCCTAAAAGCTTTCAGATGAAAAATGTCTAGTCACCCGCCACCACACTCTAGCTTCACTGCTCCTTCGCCATGGTGCCTCCACAGCCGTTAGGGCAAGTAGAAAATCTAGAAAGGTCGTTGTTGACGATGAAAATGAGGGGATGGGGTGGAAGGTGGAGACGAGGATGTGACAAGAAGGTTCGCCAAAGAAGATGATGGAGGTTTTTGCTTTATTGGATACGTTGTAGAATTATTATAAGAGTGGAGATCAATCTTAGCAATATAAGATTTGGATAGCTGAATTTAATCAAATTCAAATATTAAATTTGGTTCATTTAAAAAAAAAACCTATTCCAACATTTTTCTGATTAACGTGAACGTTCGTATTTTTTTATTTTAAAACTTATTTAATTAAAATTTTAAAAATATTGCGAAAAATATTAATCTTCCAACATTCTTCCCATTTTAACCTATTGCTCTCAATAATATTTTAATCACAAAAATATGTGATTTAACCGAATTTTAAATTTATGTTGTCTTAGAAGTCTAACTATCAAGACGTGTATGAACAGTTACATGATACAACTGTTAAACCGTGGGGTGATCCACATTATTTTAAAATTTAGTTTTTGATGTGTTAGTAATTGAGCTGACAAATTCCAATACACATCAGAAATATAGCCGTTGCAGCAGAAGCTTGAAGTTGAGATAGCCGTTGGAAGTTATAACTAACTTGCCAAACTGAAGAGAAGCGGTTGAGCTGATTGAGTTCCTCTCAAGTTGATGTAACAGTGTATAAATACACTGGTTGAATGAGAGAGAGTCTTAGTTAGTTAGAGAAAGTTTCAAGAGAGAAGTAGAGAGTTCTCCAAATGTGCGTGTTTAGCTCTCGAAGTAGATTTCATCTTCGAGCGAGTTGAGAGATAGTGTGATCTTCATCTTGTAAACATTGAGTCTAGATTGATTCTTGTAATTCCTCTTGAGTGATCAATAAACACACACACACCTGTTTCGCCCGTGGACGTAGGCCTAGAGCTGAACCACGTAATTGCTCGAGTTCTTGTTTTCTTGCTTTCGATCTTGTTCGAGTTTATTCACATGATGTTATCACTTTATTGGTGTAGCGTACAGATTAACTTCTCATAAAAACAATCTACTTATTTTTCACAAATAAAATTATAAAATACTTTACTTTTTTTTATAGATGCATGGGTACAGATTTGTAGGCTTTAAACTTTGGGATGTTTAAAAGTTTTTTAAATGCTTATTGTGTAAATTTTTTTTATCATAATGAAGAGGTGAAAGTGTAAGGGTTTTGAAAAGAATCATAATTTATTTTTCACTATAAGTATTTGGTAGCTTATAATCCCTCATTCACTCACTATTTTTTTCCCATTACATTATTCCCTATTTGTTTTGGACCATCAATTCATCCTCTCAACTGTTTATTTTTCTTTGATCTATAAGTATGTATGGTTTTTCATTATTGTTTATTCCATTGTATTGCAATAAGATATTTATAGTTTTATTACTACTTAGTATACTTAAATTTTATAAGGATTTCTAATATTCATTTTAATGTCTTTCTAATTAAATAATTTATAACATAATAATTCTATCAAAAAAGTATTTCCCATTTTATAGGGTTATAATACTTTTATTAATATTCTTTCCTAATCAGATTCAGATTTAATAAATAAATTTTTTTGTTTGATAACGTAATAATTTGATAATATATATGTTTATATTTTAAATGAAATACCATGTCAATGCATATTATTCCATTAAATGCTAAATTGACCAAAAAATAGTTGTCTAGTGTTTTCTACTGTACGAAGTAAACAAGTGAAAAGGAATAATAGGAAAATGAAAAGGAAAGTTGAAAATAGGTAAAGTTACGTTTTCGCTCGTCAAACGAGCAAAGCTAATGTTGTCAGCACCCGATCGTCTTTAACCACGGTTCCTTTCTCTGTCGCCCATCACTCTGACGAATGGATTAACATAACTTGCTCAACACTATCAAGATGGGAGACATGCCGGTGATTGTGACAGGTGCATTAGATGTTGGTTTTTTGGATAACAAGAGATAAATACTAGCTGAGCGTAATACAACTCAAAAGAAGGAATAAAGAAAAATAAACTGAAACGAAATTACAATAAATAATTCGAAACAATAAACTGTAAAAAAGTAGTGTAAGCCGAGTCGAGGAGGTATCTTTCCGTAAGACCAGATATGCCCCGATAGTGCTCTCGGATTGACGTGTCGTCCCCAAAGATAAAACGACTTCGTCTCTGATGAAGCAGCACCGCTATCAACAGCTCCGACAAACTGGAAGGAGGTGAGGGCAGAGCTTCGACAGAAGAACAATGCACAAAAGGGAGAGGAAGCTTATGAATGCAGAGAATGCTTTGAGTGTAGAGATTTCAAGTATGTATTTAAATGTCTTGGTGTAAAGAAAGCAAGGGTATGCATCACTATTTATAGGCAATGGAAGGATATGAAGTCAAACATGCCATTAAGGCTAATTTGTAACGGTCGACGGTTACAAACGTTACAGAAATTTCAAACGTCAATCATGGAGCATGAACCTGGACGGATGTATCTAGACACCTCTCACATAGTTGTTCATTCCAGAAATGTATCTGAACGACCCGATCAATGTGCACGCATTCTACGAAGCTTTCTCCGTATGCTCATTTGCCACATTGTTTTATCTACGTGTCAAAAATAAGTAATTAATTAATTAATTAATTACATATCTCCCTATATCGTGACATACTTTAATATATTATTTCTCACTCACTGGGAATCGGTTTAGAGAAAGTGAATATACCACAATCATATACTCGAAGCGTAGATCGATTATAAATTATTTAATTATTTCAAAATTAAATAATCCTTCACTTATATGACCCGGTCCAATTGCGTTGACTGGACTACGATTCCAACATTAGATTCATCAACCTATTTCTGTGCGTTTGATAGTGCATTCAATTCCTCAACCCATTTTTTACGGGTAAAAATGACCTGATCGCCTTTCTATACTCTTGTCATTGATCTCAGCTCCTTCTTCGTTCATGACTACAACAAAGATATCACCATATATCTTCACACCAATCAATATCAACTATATCAAGCTACAAGGGAGCACTAAGAACTTCCCCGCAAAAATTTACCTAGCAAACATGTAAAAATTATTGTCGATTGAAACTAAAAATAACATACAAATATCTCACATCGCTAAAACCACTACATAAGTCTCATAGGTCACTCCTCCTATCACCAATTGGTTTTAGAATGGAACCCATGGATTTCTATCGTAAAACTAGTTTGAGACGTCAAATGATTAAACCATATTTCATTAAAGGTATCGGTGATATGGATCGGTGAAATGAACCAAACGACGTCAGTAGGGATCATATTCCATTAAAAGTATCGGTGAAATAGACCAAACAACTTCAAATGGAATTATGGTCACATCCGGGGATCATATTCCATTAAAGGTATCGTGAAATATACCAAACAACTTCAATAGGGATTGTGGAGATCACATCCGGAATCAAGCAATAAATTGCATATTTCGTTGCAATATCCTTATGAGTGTCAACGGGATACATGTTTTTTCTACGTAAACAACAAACAAATTTTGTCCACGAACAAAGAAATTGATGATGATATCAATGGCCAATAATGCAGCACAAACGAGCTCCATCTCGTAGTAGCTATTGTCAGGAGAGATGATGTAATGGTTGAGCTTCATTACTAGATTTCCCAGGGTGCACCAAGCAAGAAGTTGCATGTCTTTATAGGTGTCAACAAAAAGATAGTACGTGTTTTTATCCATGTAAGCAACAAAAAAGTTGATAATAATATCAATTGCCAATAAATGCATAGCAGACATTGAATGGTCAAGAGAGAACCTTAGAGCATCTGCATCGGTACTCTTAGCTAAGAGCAGGCGCCGTACCGACGGCGCGACCAACACCCTGCTCGTCGCTGTGCCCTTGCTGACGGCACGACCCTGCTCTTAGCTAAGAGCACCGCCGTGCCGAAGAGCAAGGCTACGTGGCGAATTCTGATTGGCTCATTTTTATTCCGTTAAATTTATTTATTTTTTAAATCCATAAAAATCGAAAATAATCCGGAAAAAAGAAAAAAAATATTTTCGGATTCCCAAAAATAGTGTTTTTTTACCATTTTTTTCAATTTTTATATTTTTATAAATATTTTTATCCCCAAATCATCTATAGACTATAAATACTCACATTCATCATCCATTCTTTATATCAAATTATCTCTCATTCATACTTCAAAATTTTTTATTATGAATTTAATACTGTGATTATTAGTTTTTAAGATTTTAATTATGTAATTTTTAATTTTTTAGTAATTTGTAATAGTATTTCGGGTATTTTTAATGCATTTTAATATTATGGAAATGTTTTTAGTAATTGAAGTATTTAAATTGAATAATAGAACGGTGGGACCCTTGAGCATGCTCTTGCGAAAGAGCAGAGAATAAAAATGAATAAAAGTGGGTCTGTGCCCATATCCATGCTCTTTGGAAAGAGCATGAACGTGGATGTTGTTATATCCATCATATTTTTAATTAATTATTTAGGTTATTTTCGTAAAATTAGGAGCATTGTTATAAAATTTGGGTCGGACCTTTTGGTTTGGTCATGATCTGAAGCTAAAGTATTAAAACAATTAATCATATATTTTAACAAGGGTCATGAAGTGCATATAGTATCTAATTCACTACTAAGACCAATCTTATACCATTAGATCATAAATTGAGTGGATGAGATTAAAGGTGGGGGATTTCAGTAAATAGTAGATAAAATATCAACAAAAGGGTAAATTAATAAAATAGTCAATCTGTTATAACATATATTTTCACGATTTTTTTATATTTTCATAGTGTAATACAAATATCAACACAATGACATTAGAATTTCAACACAAACATCTAGAAATATCAACATAGATTTATTAATATTGTAAATGCATTATACTGAGATTTTTGGTTGCATTTATTGATATACAATCATTTATCAACATATATGATAATTGAAATAAAAATTATAAAATTTCGTAATTCGATCATCGTCGAAACATATGCAATTGAGATCTCGTTAGAATCCTTATGAAATTACCTTTAATTTGATATATTTTTTATAAAAAATAATTTAACTTGAGATTCAAGTTTTGAGATGATTTTTTGAAGAGAGAGTGTGATTAGTTTTAACTACTATATCTCCTAATAAGACTAAAATTTAGGTGATTGCTAATTAGTTAGCAATTCACAACCCTTTAAACAAATATTTCAAGCTAAAGCATCACTTGCAAAAATCTTGATGCATCGATTTGTAACCAATTTTGTTTCAACCTGTTGTTTTTCTCCTTTTTTTTTGGTTTTTTTTTCCTGAAGGAATACCAAATTCTTTGGAGGGGTGTTTTCTCTACAAGGGAGTCCGAAGCAATACTTAATTTTAAGTTTTATTCTACTTATTGTTTATAATGTCATTTAATAAGTTGTCGGCATAATCTGTAAGTACAATGGTAGTGTTGGTTCTGTTGGGAATATTTAGGGAATCCACAACGCGTGCCTTCACGGTGCCGCGTTCCGTGTCTGCGGAACAAAACCGCGGAGACACGCGTTGTGGATGCCCATGCCGTCCCCATGCCGTGCCGTGAGTCGTCGCCGTGAGACGCGGCACGACACGTCTCGCCACGCGCCGAGGCGACGTGGCGAGCTCCCAGCGCATGCGTGACTCCCACTCGCTACCCCCGCGAGTGAGTTTCGTCACGGTGACGCAATAATTTATTTTTTAAAAAATAGAATTTAATTTAATTTTTTTTTTGCAACGGTAATGTTACCATTTTTTTAATCCATTTTTTAATTTTTTTAAATTTCTTTACTCTATAAATACTCCTATTTCATACTCATTTCACTCACAAACACACATCTATTCCTCTCAAATCCTCTCTATTTCAACCTCAATTTTCATCTCAAATCAACTCTATTTTTCTTCTCCTAAATTTAATCAAACTAATGGATCCTTTTGAACAAATGCGTCAAATAATGGAACAATCACTTGAAGAAGATCGATGACGGGAGGCGGAAGAAGTCGCGCCGCCCCAACGACGCTCCCGTACGTACATCCATTGTAACCGGGAGGAAGCCGCCGCAAGGTTAGTACGCGACTACTTCTGCGATAACCCGGTTTGGGGAGATACCTACTTCCGTCGCCGTTTCCGCATGGTGAAACCACTATTTCTCCACATTGCGAATACTTTGGCAGCCCGAGAAGAGTTCTTCCAGGAAGGGTTCGACTCGATCGGCCGTCCCAGCCACACGACACTGCAGAAATGTACTGTAGCAATCCGCCAGCTTATGACTGGACAAACGGCCACATGTTCGACGAATACCTCCACATTGGAGACACCACTGGGCGAATGTGCTTGCTCAAATTCTACAAAGGCGTCCGGGCAACCTTCACCGAAGAATTTCTCCGGATGCCAAGCACGACCGATTGTCAGTTCCTGCTCGACCTTCACGAAACAGTGCACGGATTCCCCGGGATGCTCGGCAGCGTCGATTGCATGCACTGGCAATGGAAGAATTGCCCGGTGGCGTGGAGGGGGTCCTACACGAGCGGCCACAAAGGCACCCACCCAACCATTATACTTGAGGCCGTTGCCGACTACCGGCTTTGGATCTGGCATGCGTACTTCGGGGTCCCCGGGTCGAACAACGACGTAAACGTGCTCCACCAATCCGACCTCTTAACCGAAGTTTTGGATGGTAAAGCGACGGCAATCAACTTCGTCGCCAACAACCGGCTTTATAAAATGAGGTACTATCTCGCCGACGGCATCTACCCGAAGTGGCCTACCTTCGTGAAGACGTGTAGCAGGCCTGCGAACCCAAAGCAGGCTCTTTTTGCGCAGAAGCAGGAGGTACTCGCAAGGATGTGGAGAGGGCGTTCGGGGTTCTCCAAGCGCGCTTCAACATCATCAAAGTCTCGGCTCGTACGTGGTTCATAGAGAGCATGGTCGACATCATGTATACGTGCATAATCTTGCACAACATGATTGTCCAAGACGAAGGACCTGAGGTGGGAAATTGGTTCGACCCCGAATCCCCCGGAAGCTCAACCGCAAGTAGTCCGCCTCGAAGTGGAGCGCATCCGTCTATACAAGAACGACTATCTATTCGTGCAGGGACACGCGACTCTAGCACCCACACCCAACTCCAAGAGGATCTAATTGAGCACATTTGGGCAAACTTTGGGGGATGAAATTATTAATTTGTGTACTTTTATTTTTTAGAAAATTATTAAATTAATTTTTTTTTACAAATTTTATGTTGTAAGTTTATTTTATGTAATGAAGTGTGTTTGTTTTAATTGAATTGAGTTGGAAATAAAAATAAAAAATGAAATTGAATGAATAGTAATTTAAGGAACAGTTAAAGAACGGATAAGAAACGGAGAGTTGCAGATTCCGTTCCTTAGTTAAAGAATAGAGCAAAAAAATACAGTTGGGCCCATAAATAGTAGTTTAATGAACGGTATAGGAACAGCGTTGTAGATGGCCTTAAAGCCATTGTGTTTCGTACCATTGTTGAAATTAAAAAAAAAATATATCACATGATATTAATTTCTTTTCCCCTTCTCTTCTTCGTTTTAATTCACATTAATAGAATGTATAGACACTTGAAAATGGGGCAGGCTGTGAATTTGTTTTAAATTAATACCAAACATCCATCCATACTTGATAAAATTTGGTTGGCTTCAAAAAGGAGCACCACCAAATTCCATTTGACATCCTCATTCTTGAATGATTTGCAGCACTGACCTAACTCCTACATATTTTACACCATAGAAAGGTTCTAAAGGAACTCTTCCAATACAACAATTCTAATCTAACACCTAATTCATCATCAATATCTTAATGCCATTTCTTGGAAGGTTTCATAGCTGAAGAACTGCCACCCGTTGCAGCCGTGGTGGCTCTTCTGTAACCTGTGGAGCTTATAAATTCAAATCAAGACAAGGTAAAATGTTAACCGAAGTCAGTGCAGTTTATAGAAGACTGTTCATACTTGGAATTTTGGAGGAGCTCTTGCTCTGAGACAATCGAGCAGATCCTGCTTGAGCCTGCTTCGTTGGTGGTTTCGGATGTTTACCAGGCACACGTGGTCTGAGATCAATAAAGAAGATACACATAATTAAAGCTAAACTCAAGACTCAAACTTGATGCATCATGACAAGTATAATTCACACACTTCATTTTGATTTCCAGAAACAGCATAGGAGAACACAAAAAAGTGCACAGGAAATGCTTACTTATCAGTTGTCTCTCTAAATAGCTTTGATTTCTCGGGGAAAAGGGTGTACTCAACTATACTGTTAATTGAACCCTCAGTTTCGGTTCCCATAGAAAGAACCCCATCTGATATGTCACTAAGTCTCTCTTCAGAGTCATCCTCTCCTAACCCCAGAATCTCTATATCATCATTGGGATTCTTTTCTCCATCCACTACATCAATATTTAAACTAGTGTCGTCCGGAAATCTGTCAGCATCTAGAACAGAGAGTCGTGATTGGCGAAAGAATTCTTTGTGGTGTTTAAATTCATCAGCTGATTGCTGAGAACCAGCTTCTGAATGCTTATCACTATACTCGGAGTTATTTTCCTCATCTGTAGCAACCTTCTCGGAAGAACTTTTCCCTTGCGAAACTTTGGGGCTTGGCCGTGCTCCTGCAGAGTGTCTTCTTGGAGAGGCAGAGCCACACCTTGCTGAGTTCAAACTACCTCTTTCACCATCTCCACTAGCTTTGAGTGACCGTAACCGCCCTATTTCTTCATCCTTCTTTGAAACAGCATTCTTTAGAGAAGTTACCTGTATGATTAATACGACTTTAATTAGCTTAATTATCTATTTTACAGTGATAGATAAACACACTTGTTGAAATAATACATAGACAAAAGGCTAATAATATGTAGTGAATAGATACAATACCATGACCATAAAGATTTTCTGCAGACCTAATTTATATAAACAGCATATGAACGCAAAAATAATACTAATAAGTATTCACTTATAAGCAACGTTACCAAATCCAACATCTCAAATAATACTTTCACAGACATAAGAATTTCATCATTTTGAGAGATACATCACATGGTGACAATTGCCTTGTTACTCTCTAGTGAATGTATCGAAAAGAAAGCATAACTTGCAAAACATATTTAACATACAAGCAAATGGAGCAAACAAATAATTAATATAATAATAATCACAAAAGAATAAAACAAGAAATTGTCATCCTGAACTAAATGAGATGATCCCTACGACCACAAGCAACATTTTGCTAGCTGATAGAAAGAGAGTTCATGCATCCAAGACTCAATGGCATTTATTTATGATTATAGTTTAAAGTTGAGTTCAGCAGGAGCAGAGTAAAATCTGGATCCAACATTAGGGGATGATCAGAACTCCAATTTAGCATACAAGGATGAAGTTTGCCAAACATCCAAACAACAAACACTAGTCAAATTATAACATGAAATATTGGCAACCAAAAACAGTAATAACCTGTTCCATAAGTTCCCTGACACCCCTGCTCTCCTTATTACTTCGAGCAGCACCCAATTCAACACCAGAAACTCTCTCAGCAAACTTCAGTGTACTTATAGTCTCTGAGTAGGACTCTACATCAGGATTAAGTTGAACAAACATAAGAGTCTTAGCTTGGCCACCTGTATCAGAAACAGAAGAAGTATAAGTACTCACATAAAGGGACAGACCCAACTGTAGGGGATTGTCAAACAATTTCATAGATATAACATTAATCTCAGCTGAAAGGTGTGATCAGTGACCATTAGTGAAGCATAGTTACAATACCTAAAGAACTTTGAAGAACTTGGGTTAATTTGCTATTCCTGTATGGTACATGAGCATTTTTTTGTGCAAGTGCAAAGATCACATCTCCCAAGGCCGAAAGAGACTTGTTGATGTGTTGTGCTTCACGCAACCTGTCGCCCGTTGCTTCAGATCGGTCAACCCTTTCGCTGCCAGCCAAATCAACTAAATGAAGACAACCACGTAGAATAGCATTGGTCTCCAAATCTGTCCCTCGGACATGAACAGTGAGTATGCTGTCTCATTGATAAAAAAACAAAATTAGAACTCATAACCCACTGATAAAAGCAAAACTGAATCAATAATATTGCCAGTCACACACCTGTGAGATCGGCTGCTTCTTTCATTTAGAGCAGTAGCACCTACAGCCCGATTCATTAATCCAACACTCATCAGTTCTAATACATCATCAGTTGATTTTACAGGATGCAAGCTAGCATCGGGCACAGCTAACCCATTTGGTTGGGAAATGTTCCATATTCCAAGTGTACGCAAGTCAAGGGAAACAATTAGATTGAGCCCAGTAGTAAAAGAAAAGTAGTAGTGAGTCTTCAGTCAAGAGATCAAGAATATTTGCAATTTCAAGAGAAATCGAATGCTTTCATAAATGTGTGCCAGAAAAAAATTTTGGAAGGATATCTCTTTTGAAAGCTGTCATTGCGGAGTAAGTCACGCACTTGCTCGTTATAAATTTCTACCATTTGGACAGCAATCTCGTAAGCAATGGAACTATGTCTTCTCTGAGAGATATTGAAAAGATCATTCAGAGCCCTATAGTTGACTCCCCAATCCGCAACTGATGTCAAATTAGGTCCAGTCTGGAAACATTTCAAAAGGCATCATCAAAATAATCCTACAGGGCTGATAACACCTCTTCACAAACTTTAACTACAATAGTCTCACCATTGTATAAGTTTTCCCAGAACCAGTTTGACCATAAGCAAATATGCAAACATTGTACCCATCAAGGACAGACCTGATTAGTGGTTGAGTATCACGAAATACCTCCTCTGTCAACAAGAATTAGATTTCTGAGTCAAAAAAAACAAATTAAAAAACAGTGATATATACATACTAAATATATACTCCCTTTGTCCCATAAGAATATGTAAATTTTGGCTGGGCACGGATTTTAATGCACAATTGGTAAAGTAAGAGAGAGGTAGAAAGAAAAAGTAATTAAAGTATTGTTGGTGGATGATGGGTCCCACCTCATTAGAGAGAAAGAAGTTTCCAAAATTAGAAAGTGCATATTCTTGTGGGACGGACTATAAAGGAAAGAATGCATGTTCTTGATGGACGGAGGGAGTATTTATTTATTTATAAACACGCAGGTTTGTGTCTATGGAGAGTGAGTCAGAGAGCACAGCCAAACAGCAAACATAAATAGACATTTCTGTAGAAATTTAATTAAAGTCACAACCTTGAGTGGATGCAGGACCAAACACCTTGTTGAATTTGAATAGACGATGACTTTCTTTTCCAGGTTTTGAGGGGTTCATAACAACTAATTCTCCATTCTCACCAAGGTATTGCATGGTTGTCTGTTTTGCACTTTGTCCCGAGAGGAATGGTCTTACACGACAATAAACTCTAATGTTTCCTACCAAAAATGAACCAAGACAAATGAGCAATCTGTTTGCACCTGAGCATGTATGAGATCTGAAGTAACTTACCTTTCAAATCTTGAACCTCATTATACAATTTCCGATTTTCATCAAGCACACTATGATAATTTTCAGCAGCTTCTACCAAGCCTTTGAGATTTAATCCTGATCAAATCAGTGGAATAAAGATAAGAGATAACCAAATGAAATTAAGTGTAATTTGCAAGCATTTGAACATGAAAATGACTATTACCCACCAAAGTTATAAAATTCTTCAGCATAGACATTTTTTATCTTCGAGACTTCTTGCTTTATGGACTCAGATGCCAACCTTAAATCCTGAGTATTTTCATAATGTGAAGAATCAAGAGAGGGACATTATGTTAGGTTTATACCATTAATTTCGAAACATACCTGTATCGATACAACTTTAGAATCTATGAACTGTCTGTATCTCTGTTCTTTTCTTTTCCAATGCATAAGTTTTGATTCTGAAGAGTCCTCAAGCTCTTTTACTTTCTTCCTTGAGTCAGTAAGAAGACTCTCAATATTCAATATTTTCTTCTCCAGCTTATCTTTGGATTCCTCAGCCTTAGACTTCAATTGTAAGATGTTCTCTTCATATGAGATTTGGGCTAATGTGACTTTTTCGTATAGTGACAAAATTTGTCTCTCACAGGCATCCCTTTCTTTCCTCAACTTAATTAATTCTTGCTCTTCACGCTTCTTGTTCTCCTCAATTTTGGCCTTCTCAATCTGTCACGAAAATAAACTTGAAGACTAAGATGCCTAAACAAAAAGACTAAGATGCCTAAACAAAAATCTTTAAGATAAACACATAGGATGAAAGAACTAGAATACAATGAAATTTAACAAATGTTTAAGAAAGGCAAATTTTTGTTTTGGGAGACAATTGCAAGCAACATTCTAAACAGAGGTTATCAAAATAACACTGTGGTTAACTAGCATGGAGTAAATTATTGTAAGGTGATAACTATTTGCTCTGAGAAAAGCCACTAACTATAAAGAATAAGATGGGGAAAAACATATTGGTAAGGACGGCGTTGAATCCTGACAATGCTCAACCACCAATCTAGAAAGCTTATTGAAAGGTGAAAACAAAGTCACACATCTATTGTCAAATAAATAATTCTGCGCAGTATCCAACTTCTAAACTTGTTGGAGTATATCATTGTTAACATCAAAATAGTGAATGCCCCAAGATTATTAATTGCCTTCAGTAAAATACTCACCTTCATCTGTTGAAGCTGGGTCACAATAACCTGCCAAAAAGTTAAAAGGTGTGAAGAAAACAGGAGAAAAAAAAGGAAGAAAACCACACACATTTCACAATTAAAACTATATTAATACCTCGTTTTCTTCACTAGTTCCAGTTGCAAGTGTTTCCAATACTTTAATTTTGGAGCAATACCTGTCTTCACGAGACTTGTACAGATGGCTTTGCTGCAATTTCAAAATAAACATAGTCAGAAAGGTTCAACAAGGAAAGCATGGTTTTGAATTTCTGTTAATGTGTTACCTTTCTCATATTGTCTGCTTGTTTCAAAACCCGCTGCTCAATTTCTTGCACAACTAGTTTCAGCACAGATGCGACTCGCTAGTGAAAAGGAAAGAAAGAAAATGGCCAGTGAAAAACAATGAAAATACAGTTTACAATGAGCAACTTAATTGCCACATGTTTACAAGTGATCTCATAAGGTGATATTGCTGCAGCATACCTGAGGAATGTCCTCATCGTTTTTCTCAATTCTGTCATCCAAAATCTTTTCGACAATAGTGAAAAGTGAGTGTGTGGAGACCTTCTGCAGACATCGAGCATGTTAAAGCATAAGAACATGCACAGTATGCAGAATAATTATTACTATATTCTACTTTGAGTGGAGGAAAGTTACCTCCAAATTACCCAATTTCATTTCTGGAATCTTGAAAGCTTCCCAGAAATGCCCATTCCCTACATGAGGAGATGATGCTATAAGTCGGAAAAATATCAAAATAGCTAAACTGGTTACCATATCCAATTATCCAAATGGGGTATCCAAACACCTAGTTCGGTAGTTCATTGACATGTGGCAAGTGAGAACAGCTACTGAATTAGTTTTACAACTGTACCAAGGTCAAGTGAGAGATACTTCTTCATGACAGAAAAAGAAGAAAACTAAGAACTAGTTTTCATGTCTGCACCAAGGTCAGGGATTGTTCATCATGGAAGACAGATCAAAGAGAAAAATAGCGTGAACTGCTTTTCAAATTGACTTCATAAGTCTATACAGAGGGCCTGAGGCCAAGTAAGAGATTGTTCAACATGAAAGGAAGAGAAAAGATTCTGGAAATATTCCCCACTAGGATTCACCTTTAATAAATAGGCAATTAACACATTGTTTCAGATTAACTGGAAAAGTTGCCATGAAAGTTTAAGTTGCTCAAAATTAGCAAGAAGAACTTAAGAACTTATTAACACACTATTAAGCTCCTCTCATTTTCCAGAGGTCACGGCATCAGCAAGAGCACCAGGAGAACAATAGGTGGAAAGTCATAGATATAAGGGAAATCTATTTTACAAAGTATACCTAAATGAAAAAACTGTATACAACTTTTACCTTCAGCGAGACCATTAGAAACTTCTACTCTTCCAGAAATATTGCCATTACGAACTTCACTTAAGGCACCCTCCCTGTGTTCGGTTGCATGAATCTCCGACTTTGGATCCATGACTAATTAGACAGTTGCTTGAAAAGTCCAGTACTGAACACAACACTGAAAACTTTAATTTCATAGTATAAATTATAGTACTAGTCAAATGCTAAACAACTATAAGGTTGCACAAGAGGAAGTAGCAGTCATGAAACATCAGTTGGTTAAAAAGCAAATAAAAAAAATTGGTTATCCATCGAAATCAATGTCTTTATTTAAACTAGCACCATAAGCGAGTATAACCCAATATCTCATAAGGTAAATCCCATAATTATAACTATATGGATTATCTCAAACTTTAATTCTTTGCCAAATGTAGCCACAGCCAAATTTAACGCTTTGCCAGGTAACTGTTTTCTAGTTGTAAATTATTTCCATCCCGCACCAAGGTATCATCAATGCCTACTTATTGCCCTAAATCTTGTTTTGAGTCTTTTGACCATGTAGCTTTAAACGAACTATACAAAAAATAAGCACTTGCACTACATCAAAACCTAGAGAGCTATACGAATCACATATAACGAACAACCTTTTCTGAATTCATTTCTTTTGGGTCACAATATGAGAAGTTTTCCAGCAAACAAAGTAAGCTGAGCCATCAAATTTTTGGAAAAAAATGTAAGTAAGAAATGGAAAAGAGAAAAAACAAAGAAAGAAAGGAAAATACTATAGAGGGGACTAAGAAGATGAATTATCAGCTATGCATCTGCATCACTAGCACATGATAAAATCAAATTTTGTTTCAGCATGGACTTGCTATGACCAGAGGGTTAATTCTTTTGTAGTTCTAAACTACAATTAACATTCCATAAGTGTACTGGACTTTTTTTCTGTTCCTGCTTTGGGAGAGACGCATGAGGGTAATGCGTCTCCCTTTAATGAAACGCATGACGGAGATGCGTCTTTAGGTAAGACGCATGAGTGAAATGCGTCGTTTGTTTTTTTATTTTATTTTTTAAAGATGCATAAGCATCATGCGTCATAGGAAGAGAAGCATCTTCCACATGCGTCGCCTTTTTTTAAAAATTTTATTAGACGACGCATGACCATCATGCGTCTTAGGAAGGGACGCATGGGGCTCGTGCATCTTTATGTTAAACAAAACATACGTGAAGCGAGTCAGTAGCTCACATTCTGCGCGAGAGAAAGAGGCAGACGCGAACTCAGGCGATTTCTTGGCGATTCCGGCGATTTCCCGTCATATTTCGGTAAGTTTCCATCAATCTTTCAACATTCATCCCTTATTTGTTGTTTATTTTCATATTATTAGGGTTTCTAATAAATTTATCTTAAACTTACTAAATTAGGGTTTATAAAAAAATTTGTCTCTAAATTGGTTTATATATATTTTTGCAGAAATTATACAAGTATTTTTTAGTTTATATTGGAGTGGTAGAATAGTTCAATTTCCTCAAGTGGGTATTTGTTATAATCCTCCTCGTGCAAGAGCCTCCATCGTATTGAATTCGTGTGTTTCATTCTCTGAATTAGTTGCAATGATATATGCTAAGATAATAATAGATTCATATCAACACTCCATCGAAATATCATGGAGGCATTGTCTCTTTGTATCTGTACGAGTTATATATGTATTGGGGTTGACAGTGATGAAAGTGTAATGTTTATGTTCAATAAGACTCTAAATTCTACTCGTCATATTGAATTATTTGTTGAGTATTCGTCTGTTGGAAATTTAGAAATCTCACCATTTGTTGATTATGGTGTTGGATCATCTGCGATGACTGAACATATGAGCTTTGATTGTGGTATGAATGAGCAAGTAAATATTGCAAATGCTGCTGATGTTGGAATAAATAATCAAGTGAATGTGCAAGAGCATATTGGTGTTGATGTTGTACGAAGAGACCTTGATCCACCATTGTCGTCATCATCATCTGATGCTATTTTAAGTGATGATTCTCCAGGTGATGTTTCTAGTGATGAGGAGATAGTGTGTAAACCCGTCGTGCAAGATGAACAACCACTTCCAGAATACGTTCACAGTGGGTTGAAATATTTTTGCAGACTACCGAGTGGTCCTTCTGAGGTACCTGATGTTGGTAATGAACACAGTACTATGTACTGGGAAGAAGCACACCCGTATTGGATTAATACGGGAATAAAATTTGATAGCAAGCTGCATGTGAAGACTGCTATTACTATGTAGAGTCTGAGGCAACACTGACAATTTAGGGTGGTTGAGAGCAAATTAAGAAAGTGGCATGCCGTATGCAATTATCCAGCAGAGAGGGACAGAAGATGGGGTAGCTATTATCAGCAAAACCGACGCTGAAAAAGCGAATGAATGTTCGTGGGAAGTTTCTGTTACACGAAGGGCCCATGATGATATGTGGGAAATTAGGAAGTGGGTGGGACGCCATAGTTGTGAGGGCCATCGTAATGATAAAGGACATGCTAACTTTTCATCATGATTGTTTTGTGTAATCGCCATCAATTGCTAAAAAATGTCGAGTGCAAAACCGCAGTTGTAAGAAATTTTGTTCATGACAGATTTCATGTGTTAGTATGTTATAAGAAGGCATGGTATGCACGAATAAGAGCTATAGAGATTGTATTTGGTGGATGAGAGGAGTCATTTAGAGATTTGTCAAGCTATATGCTTGAACTGCAGTCAAGGAATCCAGACACAATTGTTGAGTGGAGGCACAATGAGTTGTTAAGCCAGGAACGTAATAAAGTCTTCTACTACGTTTTCAGGCACTTGGGCCTGCAATACATGTTTTCCAAGAGTGCCGACCAGTTTTAACAATAGATGGGACTCACCTTCGAGGAAGATTTAAAGGTAAGTTGCTTATTGCTTGTGGTGTTGATGCTAACAAGAAATGTCTGCCTATTGCATATGTTGTTGTCGATGAAGAAACTGGCGACAGTTGAGAGTGATTTTTGGATCATGTAAGAATTCATGTGGTGAAATACCAAAGGGAGGTGTGCATCATTTTGGATAGGCATAAAGGAATCCTTAAGGCTATGCGTTCTGATGAATGAAAAAAGCCGCCGATATGTCACCACAAATTTTGTTTGATCCATTTGAGGAAAAATATCTTGACGAAACTTAAGGGTAAGGTCTATAATGTGAAAGGCATGGTATGGGCATTGGGTGTATACATATGTAGGTAGGTTATCACCCAAAGGTATCCTCGTCTGGTTGATTAGAGCGGTCATCAGCAAACCACCTTGCTTTGTCTCTGTGTTTGTATCCGGTATCCATCCCAACAAATCCCAGCACTTGCTAGGCTAATCGGGATATCCGACATGATGGTCACGTCCTGTGAAAACGCGACCGTCCGCTCTCAAGCCCCAAATGGCTTGCACATCTTCCAAGGTCACCGTCACCTCTCCAATTGGTAGATGGAAAGTGTGCGTCTCCGGCCTCCAACGCTCAATCAAAGTCATGATAAGCTCATTGTCGACCTTCATCGACTTCCCACAATCCATCACGCCTTTGAAACCAAATAGGTCTAGCCAATACCTCACATTCTCATGCATGTCCACACCCAATGTCTTACTTTCTGTCCTTCGAACTTTGAAAACTTGTGTCGTTGAAACCAAATAGGTCAAGCCAATACCTCACATTCTCATGCATGTCCACATCCCATGTCTTACTTTCCGTCCTTCGAACTTTGAAAACTTGTGTTGTGTCATCTTTCAGTAGTTTATTTGAAATGTGTTTTTTTGAAGATATAGCACTGACGGATCTTCAGGTCTATATAATAACTGTCCGCTAGAACTTGAAGTTTCCATCTAATCTAATAACATATTTACAAAACAACAATTACAAACTCACATTTAAAATACAAATAAAATATAAATTCAAATCATCATCAAAACAACAAAACATTATAAACCAAATGATTCACTCCTAATCCATTGAATACTATATATTAGAAACTCCAATTCATCACAATTCATGATTTATAAGGTCTAATATACATATAACTACTAAATTAGAAGGTTAAATTACAAGATACATTTCAACCCCTACTCTCTTTTCCAATAACAACAAAAATCGCAACACCAAACATCTCAAACATATCAAAAACTATACAATAGAATGAATTTCACCAATAAAATCCATTACAACTAACAAAACAACAAAACATCGGTCAAATTTGAACAATTTCTTATAAACCCTAATTTACAAAATTGACATAATATGCAAATAAACAACAAATAATGGAGGAATGTTGAAAGATTGAAGGAAACTTACCGGAATATGACGGGAAATCGCCAAGAAATCGCCGAAATCGCTGAGTTGCGCTCTCGCGTCTGCCCTCTGTCACGTCTGGCCCGTCTGATTTATGCAAATTAGAGACGCATGAGCCTCATGCATCTCTCCCTAAGACGCATGACAGTCATGCGTCGTCTATAAAATAAATAAAAAAAACAAGCGACGCATGATGGAGATGCGTCTCTTCCTAAGACGCATGACGCTAATGCGTCTTTAAAAAACGAAAAATTGAAAGACGCATGAGAGTCATGCGTCTTTCTGTAAAACGCATCTCTGTCGTGCGTTTCATTAACGGGAGACGCATGACCCTCACTCGTCTCTCTCAAAGCCGGAACAAAAAAAAGTCCAGTACACTTATGAAACGTTAATTATACTCTAGAACAACAAAAAAATTAGCCCTATGACCAGACAACCAGTTCACAATAATATCAATCAAAACTGTGGTAAAGAAAGAATCAAATAAATTACGGTATATCTTGATAAGTACGGTGACCCCAAAAATGCTCGGCAGAAGGCATTACTACCAATAATCTCTAGAAGGGTCACTGAAAATAATCTCTCATTGCTTACAAAACTTAGTCCAGCCAAATGGCAGCAGATTCACATTGTTCAAACCAATTTATAAACAAATGAATTGCATCTTTTCTAGCTATAAACAGTGGCACCGAAACAATTCCTGCATTTTTATCCTGTTTCATTATAATTCTAGCTATATATTTACGAACTCCGTATTTCAAATGACCCATAACCTTTATAACAAAAATATTTTGAAATGCAAGCAGATCTTCAATGTCGTACAGTAGCAACATTCAAACATACTATTAAACAGAAATCAGAGAATCCCACATTACCATTCAAATGGCAAAGCACAGGAAAAAGTTACCCATTAAACTTCAAGATACTATATATTAGAAACTCCAATTCATCACAATTCATGATTTATAAGGTCTAATATACATATAACTACTAAATTAGAAGGTTAAATTACAAGATACATTTCAACCCCTACTCTCTTTTCCAATAACAACAAAAATCGCAACACCAAACATCTCAAACATATCAAAAACTATACAATAGAATGAATTTCACCAATAAAATCCATTACAACTAACAAAACAACAAAACATCGGTCAAATTTGAACAATTTCTTATAAACCCTAATTTACAAAATTGACATAATATGCAAATAAACAACAAATAATGGAGGAATGTTGAAAGATTGAAGGAAACTTACCGGAATATGACGGGAAATCGCCAAGAAATCGCCGAAATCGCTGAGTTGCGCTCTCGCGTCTGCCCTCTGTCACGTCTGGCCCGTCTGATTTATGCAAATTAGAGACGCATGAGCCTCATGCATCTCTCCCTAAGACGCATGACAGTCATGCGTCGTCTATAAAATAAATAAAAAAAACAAGCGACGCATGATGGAGATGCGTCTCTTCCTAAGACGCATGACGCTAATGCGTCTTTAAAAAACGAAAAATTGAAAGACGCATGAGAGTCATGCGTCTTTCTGTAAAACGCATCTCTGTCGTGCGTTTCATTAACGGGAGACGCATGACCCTCACTCGTCTCTCTCAAAGCCGGAACAAAAAAAAGTCCAGTACACTTATGAAACGTTAATTATACTCTAGAACAACAAAAAAATTAGCCCTATGACCAGACAACCAGTTCACAATAATATCAATCAAAACTGTGGTAAAGAAAGAATCAAATAAATTACGGTATATCTTGATAAGTACGGTGACCCCAAAAATGCTCGGCAGAAGGCATTACTACCAATAATCTCTAGAAGGGTCACTGAAAATAATCTCTCATTGCTTACAAAACTTAGTCCAGCCAAATGGCAGCAGATTCACATTGTTCAAACCAATTTATAAACAAATGAATTGCATCTTTTCTAGCTATAAACAGTGGCACCGAAACAATTCCTGCATTTTTATCCTGTTTCATTATAATTCTAGCTATATATTTACGAACTCCGTATTTCAAATGACCCATAACCTTTATAACAAAAATATTTTGAAATGCAAGCAGATCTTCAATGTCGTACAGTAGCAACATTCAAACATACTATTAAACAGAAATCAGAGAATCCCACATTACCATTCAAATGGCAAAGCACAGGAAAAAGTTACCCATTAAACTTCAAGATTTGTGTTTTTTTTTTACATTTTCGCTCCTAGCTCTACTGATGCCAGAACCTCAAACTAATCATACATACGAATTCCAAAAGGTTGGGGTAGAAAAAAAAAGATCTTGGAAACATAAAAGGAAAATTGGCGGAACATTCAAAAGTAACGGACAAAACCCTAGAAAACAATTGAGAGATTCGGGGAAAACTCACAAACCTGAATAGTTCGGAAAATGCAGAGGATAAACCAAACCGCATTCGTTAAAATTAAATCGTTGTTTCCCTGTATATTTCCGGGATGTGGGGAAAGTGAGAAAAACAGCTGGTAATTGAAGGGGGTTTTACAAGTAAAGGCAAATCGATAACGTGGGACTCATGATTCAAAATAGAAAGCTCAGTAGCTCAACTGATGTGAATTCTCATTTTTCTTTTTCTTTTTCTTTTTTTCTCTGTGAATTCTTTTTTATTTATTTAAATTCAAATTTGTTGAGAAAGAATAATGGATTCCCGCCTTGTACTATTGTTCTGTTCGCTTGCGATTCAATTTTAATCATGTAGGGTCCATTATTTGGTAAAAAGGAGTAAAATTTCTAATTGTATTTACGAAATCACCATTCCTTCCCTATTTTCAATTAGTACTTGTACAAGTCACGTTTCATTTTTTAGATTGACACCGAGGACTGTTTTTGGCTTTCTTTTCTTTTTAATACTTTTTTGCAGGCTTTATAGTAGAATCTTTTTAGTTAATTTTTTTAAGCTTATATTTTAGACCAGTTGCTACAGATTTTGTAGTTACACTTTTGGTAGGGGCGCGTGAACATGTGGGGCAAGTTGGAAAGTAAAAAAAAATCATATTTTGTGTTGCATACCTATTTTCACTTTTTTGACCTATTTTTTACCTATTTTCTAAACTATAGCACTTTATACATCACAATTACACTAATAATACAATATTTATATAAACCAACAATTACAAATCGAGATTTGTGATTTTTTCTCCTCTGGTCTTTTTCTCTTCCAAACAATCCAACCTGAATTGAAAATCCATTTAGTCTTTGCACAATTTATATTAAATTCAGAATTTGCTCACAACTTTTATTTAACTAGATAGTGCATGTAAACTTTGATTATCCTATGCAGTGGCGAATCCAGATATTTTGAATTGGGGGTGCGAATTTTATACTCCCTCCATCCACGAAAAATAGACAAGTTTTGCTATTTTGGTCCGTCCACGAAAAATAAAATAAGTTTTAAAAGGAAAGTTTTCAACCAATACTAACCTTACACATGATTCTAAATATGGACCCAACAATTCACTAACACTCATTCCACTACCTTTTCTCTCCATCTTTCTTACTTTTTCCTAGCTCTCTCTTACTTTACTAATTATATATCAAAATCAGTGACATTCACAATCTTTGTTTATTTTTCATGGACGAAGGAGTATTAAATATAACACATTAAAAATACAATAATATTTAAAATAACATCAATATTCAATTTTAAAGTCAATAATTAAACTAAGCACTAGTATCACACCCGTGCGATGCACGGTACATTGTATTTTCCTTCAAAATGTGTATATAATATTAAATTATTCTGAACAAAAATGTGAAACTGTACGTAAAACACAATAATTTAAAATAATAAATAATAAATAAAACTACATATGTTTATATTAATAGACAAAAAAAATCTTCACCTACAACAAATACAAACATGATAATCTAATGAATAGAGTGAATAGTGATGGAAAATTTGAGTTGAAAGAGTGTATTTGTTGTTGCCAAACAATATACGATATTAATAGACCAAAACAAAAAAAAAAATCCTTAACCACAAGTTAAAACAATTATTTTGAAAAAACAGAAAATTACATAAAATTGAGACATAGTTTCGCTGTAAATCGAATGAAACATTATATGTGAGTGAGTGGATTTAGCACTTAAATGCAATAAATTTTTATAGTCCAAATAATAGTAACGTGTACATGAAGATATATTTAATTTATTTTAAATATACTATATGTAGAACAACTATAATACAATAACCTATCTAATTTAATACTGAAACACCATAAATATAAAATAATTAATTAATAACTTATAGTAATACTCAAAACATCTAAATCTTGATCACATAATAATTATCCACTAATAGAGATAGAAATTATAAATTATCGAGTTTCATTTCATTGCAATATAGTGATCCTATACACTAAAAACCCAAACCTCGAAACTTAAATCCTAAACCCTTAACTTTAAAATATACTCATCATGACCAACAAATGAGCCAAATATCAATAAAATTCTCCGTCCTTCCCAGTTCAATTTTACTTTGTTGATCATTTATTCTATTTTGAGGGTTTTAGATCTGTATTCGATATCTTACTGGGTCGGCCTACTTGATAATCCTTACTGATAGTGGAGGTTTTTTACTTGAATCTTGTCTGTAAATATGTTTATATGCTCACATCAAGAAAGTGCTTTACAATAGGACTATGGTGATAGTAAATTTATTTAAAAGATTTCTTCAGTTACATAACTTGTGTAATTATTTATTTTGGAAATTATGAAAGAGAACGGTTGGAATTGAGAAGGTCAAGATGCCGTTTAAATGTAAAAAAATCTGTGTGAATTAATTTTGAGGGTTTTAGATCTGTATTCGATATCTTACACTGGGTCGGCCTACTTGATAATCCTTACTGATAGTGGAGGTTTTTTACTTGAATCTTGTCTGTAAATCTGTTTATATGCTCACATCAAGAAAGTGCTTTACAATAGGACTATGTTGATAGTAAATTTATTTAAAAGATTTCTTCAGTTACATAACTTGTGTAATTATTTATTTTGGAAATTATGAAAGAGAACGGTTGGAATTGAGAAGGTCAAGATGCCGTTTAAATGTAAAAAAATCTGTGTGAATTAATTTTACATTTCATATGCTACTAAATTGGGGATTTTCAGCTTTTGACTTGTCATTTTAATCATTGAGGAAGTGAAAAGTTTTGTAGGGTTCTTATGATAAGTGTCGAATCTACAATATTTTCCCACATCGTACAACAAATAGAAAATAAAAATAAAATGACGGTTCAACACTCACCGCGAATCAACAATCTTAATCTAGATGAGTTGAGAATTAGATTGTGTAGTAACCTTGTCGGGGTCAACGATAACTCCAATAATATCTACAAAAATAGAAGTCGGGATAATGTTAATAATCAAATAATAATAATAATAATGTTAAGGTTTAGATTACAATGGTATCAAGCTTTTTTCCTATGACAAGATCACTATATTAGGAATATAATAATCATACAAAAAAATGCATACAATAGATTCATATGAATGCACTACTATTGGTAAAGGGTAATAATAACCATACCATAAATATAAAATAAATTTAAATTCAATTTATGTTTTTTATATTGTATGAATGTAGCCGTATGAATGGGCATCACTATTGATTTGATTCATGGCACTCAAATTACTAATTTAAATATTGACCGTTTTTAATGCAAGCTATTACTAATTAACCTATTATACTCATGTAGACTCGAATTACTAATTAACGGTCAATTTTTCATGATGGGCAGTTACAATATTAAATAGATGAATTATAAAATAACCTTTGCATAAATTCCGGGTAATGCATTAATAATTATCCCAATAAAATTTTAGTCGTTACGTTACTATTACTATCTTAATTTTATAATGATTGTGGAGTCGTGTATTAGTGGAGAATCATTTCAACAATAATATGAGGTTTGCTTCAGGCTTTGTAATAATATTGTTACAATATTTCTTAATGGCATTAACATTTCTCAGCTACCTAAATTGCCCTCAAAAACCATCTCCTATTTACCAAATTGCCCTCTTTAAAATATACTCATCATGACCAACAAATGAGCCAAATATCAATAAAATTCTCCGTCCTTCCCAGTTCAATTTTACTTTGTTGATCATTTATTCTATTTTGAGGGTTTTAGATCTGTATTCGATATCTTACTGGGTTGGCCTACTTGATAATCCTTACTGATAGTGGAGGTTTTTTACTTGAATCTTGTCTGTAAATATGTTTATATGCTCACATCAAGAAAGTGCTTTACAATAGGACTATGGTGATAGTAAATTTATTTAAAAGATTTCTTCAGTTACATAACTTGTGTAATTATTTATTTTGGAAATTATGAAAGAGAACGGTTGGAATTGAGAAGGTCAAGATGCCGTTTAAATGTAAAAAAATCTGTGTGAATTAATTTTGAGGGTTTTAGATCTGTATTCGATATCTTACACTGGGTCGGCCTACTTGATAATCCTTACTGATAATGGAGGTTTTTTACTTGAATCTTGTCTGTAAATCTGTTTATATGCTCACATCAAGAAAGTGCTTTACAATAGGACTATGGTGATAGTAAATTTATTTAAAAGATTTCTTCAGTTACATAACTTGTGTAATTATTTATTTTGGAAATTATGAAAGAGAACGGTTGGAATTGAGAAGGTCAAGATGCCGTTTAAATGTAAAAAAATCTGTGTGAATTAATTTTACATTTCATATGCTACTAAATTGGGGATTTTCAGCTTTTGACTTGTCATTTTAATCATTGAGGAAGTGAAAAGTTTTGTAGGGTTCTTATGATAAGTGTCGAATCTACAATATTTTCCCACATCGTACAACAAATAGAAAATAAAAATAAAATGACGGTTCAACACTCACCGCGAATCAACAATCTTAATCTAGATGAGTTGAGAATTAGATTGTGTAGTAACCTTGTCGGGGTCAACGATAACTCCAATAATATCTACAAAAATAGAAGTCGGGATAATGTTAATAATCAAATAATAATAATAATAATGTTAAGGTTTAGATTACAATGGTATCAAGCTTTTTTCCTATGACAAGATCACTATATTAGGAATATAATAATCATACAAAAAAATGCATACAATAGATTCATATGAATGCACTACTATTGGTAAAGGGTAATAATAACCATACCATAAATATAAAATAAATTTAAATTCAATTTATGTTTTTTATATTGTATGAATGTAACCGTATGAATGGGCATCACTATTGATTTGATTCATGGCACTCAAATTACTAATTTAAATATTGACCGTTTTTAATGCAAGCTATTACTAATTAACCTATTATACTCATGTAGACTCGAATTACTAATTAACGGTCAATTTTTCATGATGGGCAGTTACAATATTAAATAGATGAATTATATAATAACCTTTGCATAAATTCCGGGTAATGCATTAATAATTATCCTAATAAAATTTTAGTCGTTACGTTACTATTACTATCTTAATTTTATAATGATTGTGGAGTCGTGTATTAGTGGAGAATCATTTCAACAATAATATGAGGTTTGCTTCAGGCTTTGTAATAATATTGTTACAATATTTCTTAATGGCATTAACATTTCTCAGCTACCTAAATTGCCCTAAAAAACCATCTCCTATTTACCAAATTGCCCTCTTTAAAATATACTCATCATGACCAACAAATGAGCCAAATATCAATAAAATTCTCCGTCCTTCCCAGTTCAATTTTACTTTGTTGATCATTTATTCTATTTTGAGGGTTTTAGATCTGTATTCGATATCTTACTGGGTTGGCCTACTTGATAATCCTTACTGATAGTGGAGGTTTTTTACTTGAATCTTGTCTGTAATTATGTTTATATGCTCACATCAAGAAAGTGCTTTACAATAGGACTATGGTGATAGTAAATTTATTTAAAAGATTTCTTCAGTTACATAACTTGTGTAATTATTTATTTTGGAAATTATGAAAGAGAACGGTTGGAATTGAGAAGGTCAAGATGCCGTTTAAATGTAAAAAAATCTGTGTGAATTAATTTTGAGGGTTTTAGATCTGTATTCGATATCTTACACTGGGTCGGCCTACTTGATAATCCTTACTGATAGTGGAGGTTTTTTACTTGAATCTTGTCTGTAAATCTGTTTATATGCTCACATCAAGAAAGTGCTTTACAATAGGACTATGGTGATAGTAAATTTATTTAAAAGATTTCTTCAGTTACATAACTTGTGTAATTATTTATTTTGGAAATTATGAAAGAGAACGGTTGGAATTGAGAAGGTCAAGATGCCGTTTAAATGTAAAAAAATCTGTGTGAATTAATTTTACATTTCATATGCTACTAAATTGGGGATTTTCAGCTTTTGACTTGTCATTTTAATCATTGAGGAAGTGAAAAGTTTTGTAGGGTTCTTATGATAAGTGTCGAATCTACAATATTTTCCCACATCGTACAACAAATAGAAAATAAAAATAAAATGACGGTTCAACACTCACCGCGAATCAACAATCTTAATCTAGATGAGTTGAGAATTAGATTGTGTAGTAACCTTGTCGGGGTCAACGATAACTCCAATAATATCTACAAAAATAGAAGTCGGGATAATGTTAATAATCAAATAATAATAATAATAATAATGTTAAGGTTTAGATTACAATGGTATCAAGCTTTTTTCCTATGGCAAGATCACTATATTAGGAATATAATAATCATACAAAAAAATGCATACAATAGATTCATATGAATGCACTACTATTGGTAAAGGGTAATAATAACCATACCAGAAAAAAAATCTTATTTTTTCATGGAATTCGTGATGCAACGTGAGCAAGTGAGAAAGTAAATTATAAGCTAGCCAATACTTCTACATATTTATAGATAAAAAAGTATACATTGAATTGATGGAATTATAGCATCATTGTATCCTTAAATTTAGGTTGAAAATTAATTTATATATACGTATTAACTTTTACGTTACAACAATAGGTGAATGCCATTTTTATTACTTTTAAATGGGCATGCAAGAAGAGCCGTATAGGAATGCCATTTAAATTCAATTTATGTTTTTTATATTGTATGAATGTAACCGTATGAATGGGCATCACTATTGATTTGATTCATGGCACTCAAATTACTAATTTAAATATTGACCGTTTTTAATGCAAGCTATTACTAATTAATCTATTATACTCATGTAGACTCGAATTACTAATTAACGGTCAATTTTTCATGATGGGCAGTTACAATATTAAATAGATGAATTATATAATAACCTTTGCATAAATTCCGGGTAATGCATTAATAATTAACCTAATAAAATTTTAGTCGTTACGTTACTATTACTATCTTAATTTTATAATGATTGTGGAGTCGTGTATTAGTGGAGAATCATTTCAACAATAATATGAGGTTTGCTTCAGGCTTTGTAATAATATTGTTACAATATTTCTTAATGGCATTAACATTTCTCAGCTACCTAAATTGCCCTCAAAAACCATCTCCTATTTACCAAATTGCCCTCAAAACTCAACCTTTATATTAGTATATAGATTAGTATCACATAAAAATAGTTATAACACAATAATAGAACAAAAGAATAAAAAGTGTAAACTATCTAACATCTAATAAAAAACATGACGACTAATTTAATTTCCGAATTCATATCAAAGTATTAAAATATTAATAAAAAAATAAAATAAAATGCACCTACCTAATATCTAAAATAAAAATAGAAAAAAAAATTCATACACATACATTAAAAATATAAATGAGATATAAAAATATAATAAAATACATTTACCTGATACTTACATTCAAAAGTAACCTAGAGTATGCCTCATATAAATATATGAGACAATGGGGAATCGAACACGGGTCCATCTTGTGGAGAAATGACACAACAACCGCTAGACCACATAAGGTTTTTGTTAGAGAAGTATCATTAATACATTAAGTACACATTATTTTGGGGGTACAGTTGTACCCCCTTGTTATTAGCTGGATACGCCAGTGATCCTATGTGGCAGAGCTCATTTGCTGTATGATATTTATTTTATCTGCATACCTACTTCGAAAATTGTTCTGCAATAAATGGCTCTCTTAAAATTGGTGCTTAATCTTCCCTTTCCTATGCAACCTGATATATAAATGGAAAATTATATTTAAACATGTTAGCAATATAATTAGTGAACTATTTTTATATAAATCAGTATTAAAATATGCTTAAACTGTTCTGTAAATTAAAAGCGGAACAAACAATAGGCATGAATTTACTTTCTTTAATATTATTTTAAACTTCTAAGGGATTTCTAAAATTGCAATTATTTGATATAATGTGAATGATTAAAATCACAAGTTCACTTTTGTTTTTGGAGACCAAATACTAATGTTTTGATGCATCTAAATATTGGACTTTATAACTTATTTTTCAGCATAGTGAAATGAAAGACTATAATGCATCTAAGTCTTATGTTTATTGCTTAATAACCCTAAACCCTAATCAATTGAAAGGCCATGAAATCTATTTTAAATCTACCTCTAAGACTACTACTGAAGTATGATTAAATATAAGAACTTTAAGTTTTAAACCTGGAATGCAGGCATAGATGATAGAATCAGAAGTTATTTGGTTTGTAATATTAATGAAAGAATATAATACTTTTTGTATCTTCTTATTATTAGTTCACGTTGTTTGCTAATCATGAAATATAGTTGTTTCAGCATCCACGCATGCCATGTCACATGTGGAAGTTTGTAATAATTGTATATCTTGTCTTTTTTATCTGACTGCTTTCTCTCTCCTTTTTTGCTGCAGAGAGTGGCGACTGTTGTGTTCTAATAGGGTTTTAGGCTGACTTTTATTTCACTGACATGCCACATGTATATATATTAAAAGAATAGGTTAGAAATACAAATAATAAAATTGTCCTGGGTTGTATGTTTATAACCTTATGAAACTAAATGAGCCTAACCTTACTAAAGTCATATTCTAATTTCGATCATGTACATATATTATGCATAAAATGAGTGAGAAATATTTTTAAAACGTTTTTTAAAAGCATGCAGTCCAATATTATTAATTACAGAAAATAATATTTAAGATTTTTTTTGTTTTGATATGTGGAAATACTCACTCATCATTGTGTCTTATTGGAAAACTGCATTGTTTTATTAAACATCATGCTTAGTATTTTTTCCTATAAATACCTTAGCAACTCCACAAATCTCACTCAACACTCATTCGTATTCCACAAATCAGTAATATCAACAACTGAAAATTCAGTTAGCACCAGTTTCTCTTACAAGATCATCTCTATAGTTCTTTGTTTCTATTGTTGGCTATGTTCAAGTTATTTTACATTTTTTGTTGTTGTGAATAATAGTTTATTATGCAAGCACTTCTTAGCTGACTAAAGAACAGTTATTTTTACCACATCTAACATTTTGTTTGCATTCTTTGATTTCTTAATCGTGCTGCCAGTTGTTGTGCCTCCATTTTTTATCTGCATTTTCCTAAATCGAAGTTATTTTAGTAGTTTGTCAGCTTTTTTCATGAGTTACTGATCCTCCTATATTTGTTTGTTTAAAACAGGAAGTAGTAAATCAAGAATGACACATTTCATAACCTTCCTCGACAATCTTCATCCCAGTTTCTCTAACTCTATCACCAAGGTCAGATATGTGTCCGGATTTTTGATGGATATTCTGGTGACAAGAATGATTACAGTTTAGAAGTTGTATTTCATAATAATAAGGTATGTTTAGTTTGAGAAAATAAAGTATGTTGTCGAAATTGTAAGGAGACAACAGTGTGTTTCAAACATAGGAATATCTTTTCTTTTTTTATGTATAGGGCAGCAGAATACTCTTTTACCTACTGAACATACTCTTTTAATTAATACATACACATGATCTAACCGTCGCAATGGCATTGCTACAAATGAGCTCTGGTCATGCTTATCAAGATCAGTCTAACCTTCCTGCGGTCTTATCTTTCTTCCAGTTTTGAAAGATTATGACTCTGCAGAATATGACATAATCATTTGCTTAGATAAGGTCAAAGGATACTCCCATAGATTTATGTAATGATATAAAGCATTAAAAAATCATATTACATGTTAATACCTTAGATACTATTAATCAGTTTTATTAAAATGCTAATCTTTTTACCATTTTCAGATATTACTTGAGGTATACCTCAAGACTTATGTTATGCATACCAATTTCCTCACATGCTCTAAGTCATCTTTACAGTACAAGTTTTTTTTTTAAAAAAAATACTTCAATATGAAAGAGGAAATTACAAATAAACTCCTATATAAAGGAGGAAATTACAACTAAGGTCAAGAGGGCTCGAACTCGGCACCTCATACAATAATGTCTAAGCTCCTTGCCGCTAGGACAAAGGATCTGGACATCTTTACAGTACAAGTTCTAGACTAAGTAACTGCACCTTCAATACTATATCTCCCATAATGTTCTAACTGATTTTATCTAAGTTTAATTTCCTTAGCAAATGTAAGACCTATGCGGAGAGCAAGTATAAGTATGAATTTAAGCACAACAATCACACGAAATATGAACATAAACTCATCGCTAAATCCTGTATTAAATCTTTAAATAACTTGAAAGTGTGAAATAATCTGTGGTTTACATTCTGCTTCAACACTGAATGTCACTGCTACTTTTTTTTCTGTCAGTTGGTAGTTATGTTATACTACTGACTAATATAGGAATATATACAATACTAAATGGTTTTTACAGATTTTACTCTCTACCTATTTCACTTATCCAATATATCCTAATATTTTTGATTTGGTCTTCCTCCCAGCAATCTATAAACCACTAAGATTTTTGAAGAGATGGTTAAAGAGATTAATAAAGAATAAAAAAATTAAGAAAAAAAAGAAAAATTAAATCTTGAGACAAGTGCAGTAAATTATTGAATCATGGTAAGACTGGGATTGAAATATTTCCAAAAAATGTATATTTTCTTCTGCAGTGCGTGCAAACATGAAATATTTTAAAATTTTAAGATATTGTCATATCAAAAAAAGAGATGGCATACATGTAGGGGTGAGCAAAAAAAACCGAAAACTGAATATCCGAACCGAACCAAACCTAAATTTTGAAATTCAGTTCGGTTTTTTCAGTTTTTCGGTTCGATTCGGTTTTAAAAATAAAAAAATTTCGGTTCGGTTCGGGCGAAGAAAAAAACAGAAAAAATGAATTATATATATATTCTATTAATTTAATATATATATTCTTTTAATATATTCTACTATATAATAGATATTATATGTATTATTAATTTTATATTATATATAAATATTCTATTAGTATATATAAAATAAAATACACATATATAAATATATATTTATATTACATTTATTTTTTTCAGGTTTTTCGGTTTTTTTTTTCGGGTTTTTCGGTTTTGTTCGGGTTTTTTTTTCAGTTTTTTAAGTTCGGTTTTCGGTTTTTCGGTTTCAGTTTTTCGGGTTCGGTTCAGTTTGGGTTTTGAACTAAATTCGGTTTTGGTTCGGTTTTGGCAAAAAAATCGAACCGAAACCCGAATGCACACCCCTACATACATGACATTGTATTTAAGAAAATTCTATAAATCCACAAAGTGAATAAAGAATTGGAGATGGATAAAGAATAAAAAAAAATAAGAAAAAGAATGATAACGAATAAAGAATAAAAAGTGCAACAAAATAAAATCATGACAAAAAAACCAAAGACCACTTACTAGACGTAAAGGCCAATATCTGAAATGGTTCAGATTTATTTTAAAATTTTAGAAAACCAATGTCCAAATTGACTTACCAAGGAAGTTTCGGCTCTCTATAAATACCACTTCCAAACAGACACTATTTGCACACTAACTGCTCAAATGAAAACAAATAACACCATATTAGAGGTATTTTTTCACCAATGTGCATTCCATCAGGAAATATTAAAGGCCATCACTGCAAAAACTCTGGCCAGGATTGTTAAGGACACAGGGAAGAAACAACCATTACCTGATGCTGGCCAGTGGCGGAAACATGTAGTTTTTTACAGTATCATCTTACTTCTACATATTCTTTGCATCCTCATTCTTCTTCTTTTTCAATTAGAGGTGCTTGCCAATTTCTACAATAGAGAGAATCGAGTGGTTGACGTAGCCGCTGATTGAGACTGCGTTTGAGACGTTGTCGGCTGAGAGTGCGATGTAGCCGTAGCCGTTGCCATTTCTCTCAGTTCGTTAAAGCGGAATAGGTAGGGTTTCGTCGATGGAGGCGGCGCTTGAAATGGAGAGGAAAATGTATTTATATGGTGTATATTATATGTTAATAAATGCTAATGTATTTTAATTAGCCGATTTAATTGTATTAGTGTAATCTTGAGTTGATCAAATTTGGAGAATACTGTGTTGGTCCAATTTCAATTTTATTAGTTATTGGGCTTATCATTTATTTTGCCCTATGATTCTTAATAATAGTATCATTCTTTATTTAAATTTTGTAAGCTGATCTATGTAAAATGTGCGTACTCATTTGTGAGAAATAAGGATTAGTAATTTACGTTTTCACAATATAGACTTTTTTTTAATGGTCCATTGTAAAATTGTTCCATTATTTTTCTGTTATTTACTTTGGCTGCTAACCTTTTATTTGGTTCATATTTTTGGAGCTTTTATATATTCTAATTCCAATTTTGTAATATTATTCAAGTTAATTATTATGTTAATAGTTATTAATTTATTATTAATTGTCTTATTTGGTATGAAATTTTTTATTTGACAAATTTAATTTTCTTATTTTATATATTGACATATATTTGTTTAATTGAATGAAATCATGAACTATTTTTCGTTCATATAATTTTTCTTTTTTTTTTCTTCTGAATACATTTTCCTTTATTTGTATATCTTATTTTATTTAATTCGTGTATGTCCTTATCTGTTATTTTTTATGGTGCTACCCCTGTATTTGATATTGGAAATTGTATATTTTAATACTATAGTATGCTGAATATGAAATGTTTCATTACAGAATGTTAAGAGAATTTCAAATGTATGTTTGCTGTTGTTTATAATATTTTAAATTATTTATAATCTTATAAATACTATTTTTAATTAGTTAATATTTGTCTTTATGATTTATTTTTCTATTTAATTTACCTGTAAAACAAAAGATTGTTAGAAGTATATCAACAAATTTCTTAAATCCAATTAAAATCAATATAAATATTCAATTTTTAAACCTATCTATTGTAATTGAGATATTCTCAGAATTTGTTCATCAATCAATTTTAAATTTTTGGTTCAAACATTTCGAGCAATTTTGCATTTCTGCAAAAAAAAATCACAATTGTTAATAACATACTGTACATGCTTATTTTGAGAATTCCTACTGATGTCTATAGACATCACATTTTCTGAATCATAATCGATCTGTTTTTTCGGATAATTAATTTAATTTTGAAACTTTCATTAATTGATCAACTAAAATCAGTCAAAATATGAATCTATGTCTTACCTTTGTTTGAAATCCTTCGATCTGATTAACTGAGTTTCTGTCCGAAGTGGCAGATTTCTCTACTTCTCAAGTAGTGGGTGTGGAGATGGTGATGGATCTGATTCCTTCCCATATGGTGGATGTTTCATGTGTAACAAAAGAAGGTGATGTAGTTATGTTTAAGGCTTGGGTCACCTTAAAGAGGAAACATAGCTTGTTCGGGACCCTTTCAGAGGCTACCCGTTACTCGTGTCATAGTGAAGAGAACTTCTGGTTGTTGCTAGCAGATCCCAAATCAAATAGTTTGTGGTTCTCCCATAATATCAGTTTCACAGATGAGGCGACAACAAGATTGATGAGTAGTCTAAGTGTGAAACTCAAGCATGAGACATATGGGCTGGGTGATGTTTTACTTGGAAATGAGCAAATGATGACGATTGATGGACATCAAGAGCATCGTGATGTCTTTCTTGATAGTGGGATTTCCGAGCTGAAACGCCTCCTTGCTTCTTGGTTTTTACCTTATTACGAGCTCGAAAGCCTTCTTACTTCTTGGTTTCCACCTTGAGGGCAATGTGATTTCAACCGCGGGGAGTTGATACGAGCATATCTTCGGGAATATCCTCTATATCTTATTATTTATTTAGTATTGATTTACCATATCTTTTCTATAGTTTATTGATTAATCATATTTTTGCTTAGGATATTATTATATTTAATTTATCATATTTTGGTAGGATATTATTGTATCTAGATCCTACTAAGGGGCATGGCATCCCATGGAACCCACAACCGTTTGTCGTTTTACTGTATATTGTATATTTATACGACAACTGGAAAACAACTCTCTAGTGTAGTTGGTTCCATATGCACAAATTAAGTTTGAGATACAGGGGTCGATTCCCGTCGCTGGGTATTAAATTGTTCATTTTTGCCTAACTTCAAACTTCATGGATTATATTTCTCATTAGTTTTGTAGTACTAGTAATTTATTTAAAAGGAGTATATTTTGTAATTTCTCCTGCTAGATTTTATCATAGTTAGATTATTCAATTTTATAATAATTTATTTTTTCTCTAATTTTGATAGTTAATTCATTTCTCTAATTTTTATTGTTAAATCATTTCTCTAATTTTTATAATTAATTCATTAGCAAGTACTAGTAATCTATATTTTTTTTTTGTTTTTTTAACTAGCGATTTTGTGTAATTTTATTTATTTTTTCATTTCTGTTAATATTGTTCTGATAACATCATAGAGTTATGCCCCATAAATATGATATTTTTCATATTATTTTATTTATTCGATTCTCATAGTTTATTTTGTTCACTAGTAATGATATTTATAATTTAATATTAAAAAAATACTAATTCTTTAGCCTTATTAATCTACATATACGTCATATAATATTGGTAAATTTAATTTTAAAGTTATGTTGTAGTGTATAATTTTAAAAACAATATTCTTAAATTGTTCAGATTGGAACTGTTTTCGGCTTTCATTGACACTAAAAATATACAACAATGATTAACAATAACTTGGAACCCCAGTATCGGAGTCCTGTGTCCGCCACTAATTATATCCCCACATATTATAAATATGTGTAGGAGACTTCATATTATTCAATCAATAATCAGAATTATCTTTTTCCGTCTTTTACTTTTACTCTATTTATTTTCTATGCAAATTTATCATTCCAAAACCCTAGTGGACAGCGGCTGCTTGACGGAGGAAACCTCCGCGAACGATCCTCCCCCTTAGAATCCTTCGCTAATCGCGCAGATACGATATCTCATCATATCACTATTCCTAGATCATCGTACACTAAAAATAGAAAAATAAAATTATACTAGATACATAATATAGGGATCCCATACTTATACGTGGGCCGCTACTAAGAGATCATACGATTTGTTTTTCGATCAATTCAAAAGCTACGTACAAGGATGGTATTATACATTTATCACTTCAAGAGTAGTATACTCTTAGTAGTGGTTAGCAAAAACTCGGCTAATAGTTCTTAGTATAATAAATTAATGATTCTACAGATGCTTACTAGTCGTTATTTTACACTCGATGTATACTTAATTTTATTGATTATTGTGTGATTTAAGTTTTGCTTTCGGCTAAACTTTTTTTTTTCTTCTAAAATTTGCAAATGCAATAATTTAGTTAATCTTACCATTATTAACAAATTCCACTATTTGAGGCTTTCGAGCGTATGGGTGTTGATTAAACAATCTTAAATATCTTGTTTTTTTACGCAAATACATTTCAAATTAGTTGAAGATCCATGCACCTAAAACAGGTTTTAGCCATCAAGATTCAATACTATATAGTAAATGAAAATTTGAGGTGCATGAAAAGGAGAAAAGACCGCAAATTTTATTTTGAAATGAAAATTACCGATTAATAGATATAGAGAATTGAAATGACATAGTTATTATTAGATAGGGAGAACATAGTATCCCATTATTAGAAGAGCTGAGATTGGGTTCATAAATTGCCAGTAATCTTATCCATAATACCCGCAACGATATCGTTGGACTGCTTGAGCAATGTGATGCTGCTGTGCAGCTTCTTCCTCTTCTTGGACAGCGCCGGCAGCTCTTCCAGCATCTTCTCGAGCCCACTTCCCTGAGGCCCCATCACCTCTTTTATTATCTCCTCCTGCATCTCCTTGTTCACCAGCTTCTGAATGCTGCAGAGCAAGTGCAGCACCAAGTTATCCACCATCCTCCCTGTCACCACGTCCCAATACGCCGCCATCTTCATCTTCAGATCAAACGCCGCCTGCACCCTATCCGAGTTCCCGCTCCACATGTGAGATATTTGTACCGTTCCAAATTTGCTCACTGCTGCCGATGAATGTCTAGCGCGAACCTTTGCCACAAAATCGCCCTGCTCCAACATGAGCTTGTTCCAGGTAGCACTGTATTCAGGATTGCACGTGTAGTCAGTATGTTTCTCCATCTCCAAAAAGTCGCTTATCCACTCCACAGAGTGCTTCTTCTTCCTGGCAATCAGATTTTTCGCTGCCCGCCTCGCGCAGGGGACGATCTGCGGGTAGTAGTCGCAGTGCTGCAGCAGGACGGAGATAACCACCGTCTCTATGTAACTCCATATCTTTTCGGCACACTCAAACGGTGCCACTGATATCTCCTTCATCTTCTTCCCCAGCAGACCGCGGAATGCGGATTTGGGGATGAAATTGGGAAGCCCCACCGACCGGCTCTCGTCTAAAGCCTTCATTTCATCCGCCAGAAATTTTCCGTTGGGATCGGATTTCGTAGACCTCAGCTCGTTGGAGAATTTGTTGAGCATTTCCGGGAGTTTAGCAGTATCATGCTTACCAACATCGAGATTCTCATCATACTCACCCTGCAACAAGATCTTCCTCAAGGAATCCCTAGCAGAGTCTAGGATATTCATGAATCCGGTCATCGCATCCGCAATTGAGCTCAAATGCTTAGGCATTTTATTTAATTCCTCCACATTTGCGGAGAGCTTCTCGTTTATTTTCCTCACTATCTCAGGCAAGCTTTTCACGATAATGCTGGCCTGAATCATCGTCAGCCTCTCTGCCAAAGCAGGAATCCCAACGATGGACTTGTCAATCCTCGAAAGCAGGGGATTCGTCTCGAACAGCCTCTCCTCTTTAGCCCGGGCTTCTTCGTACGTCTCATCGCCGATGCGGTTGATGACGCAGACGTATCCGAGGCCGATGTTGACGTCGTCCGCCGTGATCTTCTCCAGCAGCCCCTCCGGCGACTTATCAGACTTGGTCACGACGGCGAGAGTCCTCTGCCCTGTTTTGTCCACTCTCTGCGACATCTTGATCGATTCGCACGTCGGGAAATCGACGCCGGCTGAGAGCACATTCAGAATTATGCTCTCATCCGGCGTTATGTACTTCATTATTATGTCTTGGATCTGCTCGGAGATATCCTCCGGCTGGCCTTTGACTGGTACCCTAGTTATGCCAGGGAGATCGATCATGGTGAGATCGGGGACGCCTTTCTTCTTCACGACGAGAGTCAAGGGGGTGTTGGAAATCCCCTTCCCTTGTCCGGCTATCTCCTGAGTAGCGTAGTTGATCTCATTGACAATGTTTTCTTCATCTGTTTCAACGGTTTTACCGTTGAATTCTAAGGAGAGCTGAGGCTCGGGGCTTGTGTGATTTTTCAAGCTCATGATTAGGGGGACGCGGGTGCAGATGCCGTCGCCGCGGGGGAGGCGGATGCCGGCGAGGGACTCGAGGACGCTGGACTTTCCGGAGGACTGGTCGCCGACGACGACGATGGTAGGGAGCTGGATGCCCTCCTGCATTATTTTAAGGTGGCGGAGGCGGTCCACGGCGTCAAGGAGAGGGCGGATGCGGTCGTTGTAGGACGACACGAGAGGAGCGTAGACTGATCCGCTGTCATTAGAGACGGCCACCAGAGCCAGGCTCTGATCGTATTCAACTGCAAGGGAGTTTGTTTCCAAGGGCTTGGACGAACTTCCCATGTTTGCTTTGCTTTACTTTAAAATAGATGTGTTTTGATGGTATAGGTAATGGTTCACGATATGATGAGATGAGGAAATTCTTTACTTTTATAGGGACTCTCTACTAATGATCATCATTTACACTCTCAATTGATTCCTGATTTTCCAAATTCCATAACGCCCACAACATGGGAATGTAACAATATTCCATTTATTTACGATCACATCTCTTTCACTTCCAAGCCCTATGCATTTATTTTTGTCATCAGTTGAACAGGCGCCACACATTTTTTGTTTTATGGAAAGAACTCTGTATTACTTTGATTTGTATAATGGCACTCTATTCAACATTTGCGCACAATTATAGAATGTTGATCAAAAGCCAAGAGCTTTTTCAGATTTGTAGCCAATATATGGACTATAACAAAATAAATATTACTAGTACTATAATATTTTAAAAACTGAATAATTGACATAAACAATAAATGTTGGTATCAACGCTCAAACCCAGGAATGTCTTCCATTCGTGCTAAAACACGCTAATGTCATTGATGTGTTATTAAACATGCAAATATGCCACTGCACTTTCATATTTAAAGAATAAAAGGTTCTCTTTCAAGGATTTTTTTTTCAAACTCACCCCAACATCAAATTTTGCCCATGTTTCTGAACCTAAAATAATGAGTTTAGCCAAATATGAGCAGGGTCTAAGATTCGAAAATGGATAGAGCAGAATATATATTAGTACTTGGTTTAAGGCGGGCATAACTATTTTTTTTAGTCTTCGGGTCGGCGTCGGATGCAAACGGAGGGGGCGGATATGACGATTTTACATTTGGAGAAGGAGAAATTAGTTGCACAGAGGGGCGGTCGCCACCCTCCTTTGATCCGTCATTGAAGAGGAGATGAATATGAATATGTGTATATTACTCTATCCGTCTTTATGTAGTTTGATGTGTAATTTTAGAGCTTTTATATTAATGGATTATTAACACACAAGTTTAATAAAATAGCTCTAATATTACAATCTATCTGCAAGAGTACAGAGTCGACTGTAGTACTTCGAGTGTCGAACCACAGGGAGGCGTATGTTATTTAACAAGAATTGACAAAATTAATAAACTAAAAAAAACAAACTAAGGTACGAAAATGGAGAAACTCAAGAGATAAAGAACGTTGCTCCTAATATGCTCCAGATGTGAATTAACTTAACGGACCAATTAACCTATGGATTAACGATTAATCTAATGAAAGTTGTAAAAATCTCGTTCATTCTACTTGCACTGAACATGTTCGTAGATACTTGAATTTAACCTTGCTGAACACTAAGATCAAATTCGTACTCATCAGATTATCACTCCTACAGACGCATAGTAAGCTCTAATCCAACTTCTAAGTTCCAACGTACATAATTCGTTTACAAAATCAATTGAACATTCCTACAGACGCATAGTAAATGTACAACAATTATTGTAACGACATGTAAATCAACTTATCCAAGATTCGCATGCTGAACACGATACAAATCTCAAACTCTTTATCTACGTTTCCACCTTTTAACCAAGTTAAAGAGACATTGGCTAAAAGATAAGATTGAATAATAAATCAGGCCGGAATTATCATTCAACGTAAAAAGCACCGTAGAAAAGATCATAGAATAATATTAATCCATAGAATCCTAAAGTAATTTACATCTTTCACAAATTAGGAGCAACGGAAGAGCTTAGCCTAAGCACATGGTAATAATAACAATTAAAACCGTAGGAAGCTTGCTCTTGTTGAGTAGAATGGAGATATGGAGATGGATCGTCGGAATGTTAGTCGGAATTTCTTCCTTCTCTTCTTCCTCTCTCTTTCTCTCCTTTATGTCACCAGCCGTCTCCCCCCTTCCTTTTTTCTCACCTGCTCCCCCCATAATAATGTCACATCACACTCTCTCTCTTCCCACCTTTTTCCAAAACCGTCCCATCCACTATTTCTCTCCATTCTTTTCTTCTGCCACAAAACTGCAATATTGCAGTTAGAATCAATGAACTACCCGGCCGGGTAGAATTTTACAACTGAAAAATCACCTGGCCGGGTGGCCAATTTCTAGGACTTGCTGGAATTTTCGCACAACCTTTTCACCATCCGAGCTTCATTCTTTGTTTCACCATTTATTCCTCTTCCTACACCACAAAACATACTTTTGCGAGCATCAAACTATATAAATCATGTAAAGTTAGAGGAATAAAAATGTACAATTTGATTCACATCATAGTTGAGTCGCATTCATTTTTGGGTCGTTCCAACTTCCAAGTAGTCGAGTCGGTTTTTTTCTTCTCTTTTTCTCTCTCGTGCTTTATTCTATCATACTTTATTCTTTCTCCATTTTAACCTTTAACATCAATCTTCTCGTGCTCAAAAGAAATGTCTCAACTAACTTGAAACAGATGAAGTATTATACTCATTCCGTCCCGAAGTAGTTGAGTCGTTTATTTTTTGCACTAGTTTTGCAAAAAAGAAATGACACAACTACCTTAGTACGGAAGGAGCTCCTAATCAAGGAAGAGACAGTGGTGATGCGAGGATGGAGTCTGGGTCGTCACGTGACTGAAGACGAAATTGCATGGAGGGCAAAACCGTTTCGGTGAGTCACAGAGTTTCCAGTTGACGACTCGCTGAAACCTACCAAAATTCCAGAGACTTTCCGGCGAGTAGCTGACATGCGCGACTCGCGAAAACTGTAGCAGGAGCTTTCCGACAGGTCATCGACTTGCCACTCGGCGACTCGCCAAGACATAACGAAATTCCAGGGACTTTTCGGCGAGTCGCCGACTAGCGACTCGCACAAACATGCATTCCGAAGTTTAGACCTTTTAATGTGTTTTATGCTATGTTTTGGGGCTAGTATAAATAGACCACTTAGCTTATTTCTTGTTTTTAGACTTTGATGAATATTGTATCCTCCTTAGTGAGATTTTATCTAATTCCTTTTTGAAGGTTGTTTGTTTCTTTCCCTAGATAGAATCAAGTAAATGTATGCATCAATACTAAGTGTATCTCTTGAGTTGTGGAGCCAAATGGTGATTAAGATTACTGAAAGTGGCTTAAAGTTGTCTCTATCATTTTTGTTAAGGTTCAAAAGTTCTAATTGTATTTATTCATCATTTACACCTTCTCCATTTTCTATTCTTACATCCAATTCAAGTTTGGATTTAGTTTTTTGGCTATATCCACTTTATTTTTGTTTGATTTTGTGTTTAATTCGATGATCAACACTTGTGGCATAATCCTTGGGTAAATCAACATGGATCCAATCACATTGATCTTATCACTTTTTTACACCCAAATTAATGAGACTTATTTGCAGACAGATGAAGTATTTTCTAATTATTTTGATTTACAATATTATTTTTTATTATCCCTATGATATTATTAACAAACGAAATTATTGTTATGTTTAATTATTTTGATTTAAATAGTATTCTATTTTTATTGTTTTATGTAATTACTGTATCTATCATACACTCGTAGCATAAATATAAAATTATGGTTCAGTCACTATATAAAATAAAACACACGAAACCCATGAGAGATGGCTAGAAAGATTAGGAATTGCTCTTTTTTTTTGAGAAGGATGAGGAAATGTAATTCTTGCAGATGTGCTAGGATATTCACGCTCTCTCTTTCTCATTTTTACATTTATCTTTTCACAGTTCACGCTATATCTTTCATACTTTAATGAGTAGTATATAAGTGGAGTAGTATTTTATAGTACTCCTATATGATTTTTATTACTATATTTTTAAATTTATCAAAAACAGTTATGTAGAAGGAGTACTTATAATGTACTATTTCCATCTTTAGGAAAAGTAAACTATGTTTCCTTACCAAATCTATTGCACACACAAATTCTCAATCTCTTAATCACAAAGTAAGACATCCATGTCTCAATACCGTTTCTTAACTGTTTCATTCCTTAACTATTCATGGGCTCCACTTCACTTCTTACCCCATCTCTTAACTAAGAGACAATATCTACATCCCTCCATCTCTTAACCATCTCATCCTTTAACTATTCATTCAATTTTTATTATTTTTATTTCCAACAAATTCAATTAATAAAAACACACTTCATTTAATAAAAGAAAATTACAATTTAAAATCCTAAAAACATAAAAAAAACACATAATTAAAATCTAAAAAAAAATAAATAAGACATAATTTAAAATACTAGAAATTAAAAAGTGCACACTTAAATTTTAAAAACTACCCCGCCGGCGAATCATCCCCGAAGTCGGTGGCAGTGCATCCAAGCTAGATGGAGGGGGAATACCAAGTTGACTTTCCAGATACTCAATGCCAGCGTGATGGGCTTGAAATTGGGCAGACGTCATGCGGGAAATATCAGCCATCGTGGGGCTGAAGTACATGGACATTAGGGTGGACGGCGGCCCTTGGGAGCCCGCCTGGCTTGATTTGCCTCGGCCTCGGCCCCTCCGCTAGCCGCCTTCACCGTCTTGTTCCCTTGTGGCCGACATCGTGTACCGGACGAGCCATCGGATGTCGGGAACTCAACCTCTTGTGAGGCGTTGCCTTCCCCGCCCTCACTAGACGAGTATTGGCCACCCGCCGTAATGTTTGTGCGTTTCGAGCTCGAGCCCGTGCTGGAATCGACACCGCCAACCCACCTATCAAGATGTTTGACCCCCTCCCAAACATCGGGAAATTTGAAATCTTTGCCGGTGTCGGATTTGAAGACTCGCAAAGCCGCTCTCAGCATGTCGGATCCACTGGCTCCGCTTTGGTATTGCTCAGCTTCCCTCTTGTAGATCCCACAAAATATTTTGACATCTCTGTCGGCTCGTTTAAAATGAGCGCGAAGCATCTTCAGGTTGCGGCTGAAGGCCCCCGTCGGATTTTTTGCGTTGTATACGTTGGTGACCTTATCCCAAAAACCCTTGCGGCTTTGTTGATTTCCGAGGATGGGATCGTTCGACTTTCTGATCCAAGCGTCGAACAGAGCCATCGCCTCCGCTTGTGTGTGTGGATGACGGCCCCCATCCTCACGGTCCTCCACCGCCTCCGGAGTGTGTTCCTCCTGAACATCCTTCCTAATTTGGGATAATCCCTACGTTTGCATGTTCCTCGGACCGGGGGACGGTAGTATGCATTCGCTGGAAAAGATGGTGTTTGGTACGCCGACGTGGACGAGCCTTGGGTGCCCGGCGACGAACCGGAACCAGAAGCACCCAAAACATTGTACATGTCCCCCAGTCGACAAACGCGTTCAAATCGTAGCCGCCGCCCTCGCCGCCGGAGTTTCCTTCACCGGATATTTTTTGCAGATATTGGAGAGGAAAGAGAGATGATAAAGTGTCTGTGATAGTGTAGTGTTTGTGCGTGGAAAAAATGGTAGGGAAATTGTCTGTGTGTAGTGTTATTTATAAATGAATGTGGGAAAAAAAGAAAAAAAAATCCAAAAAAAGCGGTAAAAAAACGGTCGGATAAAGGTCAATTTTTATTATTATTCAGATTTAAAAAAAATTAAAAATAGCCAAAATCGGCGCCCACTCTCATAGCCGGCGAGTGGGCGTCACGCCTCAACCGCTGTTCGCCACGTGGCCGACGCACGTGGCGAGACAGCCCGCGTCCCACCCCTTCCCCCGAGCTAAGCAACGAGACGGAGCACCTGTAGCGGCGTTTCGCTGCGGGCTCGTCTCGCCGGGACGAGACCGAGCCTGCAGCGAGACGCCGTTGCGGATGCTCTAATATATGTCGTAATGTATCATTATTCAAATCTACGTATTCTTCTTCATCTCCCTTAACTCCACCCCTCTCTATGTAAAACATATAAAACACAATTTTAAATTCGGATTTGTAAAATATTAAGAATTGAATAGGATGGAAAAACCTCCATTGAAGGAGGACGGAGATTTTACAGAAATCCTAGATGTAAGAGGAAAGAGAAAAGAGTATCTTTAATGACTACATTTTTATTAATTGGTGACTACAAAATACAATGAGGTCATCTGCATCCCTGTTTCTTATCCGTCTATTAACTGTCTCATCTCTTCACTATTCATGGGCCTCATTGTACTTTTCACCCCATCTCTTAACTAAGAGACAACACCTGCATCTCTCCATCTCTTGATCTTCTCTTAACCATCTCACCCCTTCACTATTCATTCAATTTCATTTTTTATTTTTATTTCCAACAAATTCAATTAATAAAAACACACTTCATTAAATAAAATAAAATTACAACTTAAAATTTTAAAAAAACAAAAAAAACACATAATTAAAATCCTAAAAAAAATTAAACATACATAATTTAAAATCGCCCGGTTACGATGGATGTAAATCCGAGATCACCTTTGAGGCGCCGCGGCTTCCTCCTCCTCACTACGTCGATATTCTTCTAGCGATTCTTCCATTATTCGACGCATTTGCTCAAATGGATCCATGAATGGATTAATTTGGGAGAAGAATAATGTTTTGAAATGAAGAATGTAGAGTGTTTAAGCGAGAATAGAGAGTTTTTTATGGTGGATTAATTTGTGGGAATGATTTGATATTTATAGAAGTGATTGGGGGCTTAAAAAATACAAAAAAAAATAAAAAAATTTGTAAAAAACGGCTAGTATAATTTTAGGATTTTTTTATTTTTTGAATTTTTCCTGAATTTTTAAAAAAATGGAAAAAAATATTTTCAACGGAAATAAACAACGCCCACTCGCATTTTTTTTTATTTTTTTATTTTTTCCTGAATTTTTAAAATAACAAAAAAAACATTTTCAAAGGAAATAAACGACGCCCACTCGCTTTTTTTTTATTTTTCGAATTTTTCCTGAATTTAAAAAAAAAAACATTTTCAACGGAAATAAACGACACCCACTCGCGGGCCGGCGAGTGGGCGTCACGGACGAACCAGAGCTCGCCACATGGCCAACGTGCGTGGCGAGCTGTCTCGCGCTCTGCCTCTTCGCGGCGAGACAAGGGACGGGCTGGGGGTGAGATGGGAGCCCGCATCACTGTCTCAATGCGGGTGCTCTGAAATGCTTTATATAGGCAGAAAACTAAATGCCTAAACAAACTAATTAATCCTAAACAATACATTTTGATTTTCCAATTCTAAATAGGATTTCTTCACACGGCATAGATATGGGAAGGGGCTTGGCAAACGCTGGCTTCGTCGCTGAGGCTAGGCATGCATATGGGTCGGAAATCGCCGGTTTCGGTTCATGAACCGGTGGTTCACGGTTCATCATCTCTATGAACCGGAACCGGCCCGCCAAGGGTCCCGGCGGTTCCGGTTCCGGCTCAAAAAACCGCCGGTTCACGAGGCGATTCAAAACCGCCGGTTTTTGGCCTGAATCACCGGTACCGGGCCGGTTCGTAATTTTGTTTTTGCATTTTTATTTGTTGCAATAAAAACACGATGAAAGTTGCAATTTTATTGAGATTACAAGTTACAACAATTACAAATCACAAAAAACTTGAAGTCTTGAAGTCTTAAACAAAAATTTAAATAGAACGAGATTACTGGTCTACAACGAAGCTAATTACAAATTACAAAAAAGACTAAAAGTTCTGAACAATAAATTTATAAGTATATATACTTTTATTCGGTGAAGGAGATCTTTCTAAAACCAATTAAACGCTTGTTCGAAGTCCAACTATTATCCACAAAGTGAACCGTAATTCCCATGTATGAATGCCGGTTAAAACAATAACGTGATAATTCAACTCTTTTCTCTATACATCTAAGAAAATGTTCACTTTGTGTCCCAAGTTTAGTAAATAACGTGATAATTCAACTCTTTTCTCCATACATTGTCAAACGATAGATCGTTGAACGGTCCTTCGACCTACTCTTTTGATAGCTACTTTCAAACCACTTTTCATAGTAACCTCAAATTTTTTTTTCTTCATAAACATTAAAAGGAAAATGCTTCATTGCAGCCCATCTAGTCATAACGTCAGCAAAAATTTTTTGATCATATTTAAAATGAGGCGTACCTGACGAACCTGGGCCACCGGGTTGGAAGTTTTAGTTGGGTTTGGGTAGAGGTAGTGTCACATTCTACCGGATGTTTTGTCACCAAATGACGACGGAGGGTGCCATATCCCCCACCACTCGCAAATTTGTAGACTTTATCACAATACTTACAGTATGCATGAAACGTCGATGCCTCTTCTTGAGAGTGCAGATCATGAGGACTTGAAATCACCACCGGGACCTTCTTGTAGTGTTTAACAAAAATATCAGATTTCAAAGCTTTTGTAGTGTTAGTGGGTGGAGGGGGAGGAGGCATGTCCTCATTTCCGCCGGTGCTAGACGGAATACGAAAATGAGATCTATCATCATTGTTGTCCGAGTTCGACGATATAGACACGTCGTACCCGTCATCTTATTGGGAACCACTGCCCCCGCCCCCACTTTGATACATTTGAGCGAGTAACATGTCGGTCCTATGATCTTCTTCTATCTATAAATATTATATAAGTTGAAGTTTATTTAGGAACACAAAAAAATTTAAAAACTCAATCTTATGAAATTATGAATTGTAAAAATAATTTTATTTTTTAGAACTTACTTGCATGCGTTCAGCTGCCACTCGGGAAACCTCTTCCATAACTTCTCGATGACTAGGTTGCCTTGATTTTGAGGGACGACTACTTTGATCCTGGGCAATTCCTTTGCCCCGATCACCACGTCCCGGTCCACCACGAGAAGAAGACATAGTACAAAATGAAAGTAGTATGGAATATGGAGTATTGAATAAATAATAAATTACGAACACAACAACAAATATAGTAGTAAGTAGTAACTAGTAAACAACTTGAGCAATTAGAGAGAATGGAGAGAGAATAGAGAAATTAAGATTGAGAGAAGGAAATCATTTTTAACACAAGAATGGGGTAAGTAAAAATGATGGGGAAGTAGGGTATTTATTGGAGTAAAATTGGAAAGAAAAAAAATTCAAATTTCAAATTCGGCCGGTTTACTGCCTGAACTGGGGTTCAGTCCATGGTTTCTAACGGAAACCGGTGGTTCCTGATCGGTTTTCAGGCCTATACACTGTCACCTATGCTCTACCACCTGAAAAAGCACCTGAACCGTCGGAAACCGGCAGTTTACGTCAGAAACCGCCGATTTTCGTCAGAAACCTCCGGTTTTTCTGCACACCTAGCCTGAAACCCTACACCATAGCCAGAATCCCACCGTTGAAACCGTTGAACCGCCGGTTACGGTTCGCGATATTCCCGAACCTGAACCGGCCCGCTTGAACCGCCGAACCGCAAGCCGGTTCGAACATTCGGTGCCAGTTCCGGTTTATGAACCGGCGGTTCCGAACCGCCGGTTAATCAGCGATCCGGTTCGGTTTGTGCATGTCTAGCTGAGGCCTTCGAAATTGCGAAGCGAAGCACCCACAATGGGGCGCCCGGTTCATGAACGACATGATTGAAGAAGTGTGGACCCGTAACCGCCGTCGCTGAGTTTGCGTATTTTTTTAATTCGTATTGTAATGTATTAATTTTTATAAATGAAATGAAGTTTTTTTCTCAATTTTTGTAATTATTTAAATATTCAAATAAAAGAAAATGCATATGCCGCCTTAGGGCGCCCCATTACAAGTGAGAGGGTAGGAGGATAAAAATGATGATGTGGCGGTACATAGGGCGCGCGTAAGGACGCACATTGCTAAGAGCATCTGTAACCCTTGGGGCCGGGCCGCAAATTGCGAGTCCCGGCCCGTCCCATGCATTACACGGAAGGGCGGCACGGCTCAGGCCCGTCCCGGTGACGCGTGACCGGCCTGGGGAGCGTCCCGAGTCCCGGCCCGGGACGGGGTTGCACGGAGATGGGCCGCAAGTCCCGCGTCCCGGCCCAGCGTTGCACGGTGACGGGCCGGGCCGCAACCAAATTTTTTTTTTTTTATATTTTAAATTCGAAATTTTTATATTTTAAATTCGAAATTTTTGTCAACTACGTTGTCACCGAGCCGCCCGTGCAGGGCCTTCCTCACGACATCCGCAATGTCATGGCTCGTTCAGCTGCGATGCGCCAAGAGGAACAACACACTCGCCTCCAAGCCGATCTAATCGAAGAAATTTGGACTCGCAACAACGTTTTCCAGCATTGACGTTATGTTTTCATGTATTTTATTTTCAGTTTGAAAATTTATATGTTGTAATTTTGCAGTATTCGATGAAATTAAATTTTCCGTGTTATAAATTTACAGCGTTTTTTATTTTACTTTCAAAATAGGTTGGAGTTGTGAATAGTGTCATTTATTAGTTGCGGCCCGGGACGCAACCTGCAGGGTTACAGCAGTTGGGGCCTGGGCCGCAACTGTAGAGGAATGATGACATAGAGGGGACTTGGGGCCGGAAATGGGGACGGGGTTACTGATGCCCTAATGCTCTTAGATGTGATGTGATGTGATGTAATTGTACTAATTTTCAAAATTAGTTTGGACAAATAAAATGACTTCCTGCCTTCCGATGCATGAGTCAGAAAATCAGGTGACTCTTCATGGGAATGGATCCCCTGCTTTAACACAGCAGGGGCTGCTGTGGAACTAAACGCAACTAATTACACTCAAAACGCAGCCTCCCTTCTATTTAAAAGCATGAATATTGATAAAACTGCTGCAACTTACAGCACAATGGTGCTTTGTAATTTTCATAATATAATATATATATATTTATTGTATTGAATATAATAATATTATCATTATTTGTATTTTTGAATTGAAAAGGTGCTGCTGTGTGGGCCACAAATAGTGTATCATTAATTCATTATGTTTTTTATGTTACGATTTTTTTTAATAAATGGAGTAGTATAGTTATTTTATCAATATTCATGCTTTTAAATAGAAGGGAGGCTACGTTTTCAGTGTAATTAGCTGCGTTTAGTTCCACAGCAGCCCCTGCTGTATTTTTAACACAGCAGGGGATCCATTCCCGACTCTTCATCTCACCTAATGATCATACTAGCCTATATCTATACGACTATACATATTCTAATATTGAGATACTCCTACTTCATAATTACTCCCTCCGTCCCATTAAATATGCAATATTTGCTTTTCGGCACATGATTTTATGCAGTGTTGTTTTGTGAGTTAATGAAGAGAGAGTAAAGTAAGAGAGAAGAAAAAGTAGAGTGAATATTGTTTCCATTTTTAGAAACGTTTAATTTTTAATGAGACAGACTAAAAAGAAAAATGTTTAATTTCTAATGGGACAGAGGGAGTATCTATTTGCATGGTGAATTAATTAGTTTGTAAGTTTACAAGTAATGTGAAGTTATTCACTTAAATACAGTATTTTATTATGTATATTCGTTCTTACGTGTTGAAGTGAGGACAATCATATAAAAATAGAATAAATATTTATTTTACGTTTTATACCTTGTTTTGATTTTATTGATTGTTTGATTGCTTGGACTTGTTGAATCATGAATCAATAACCTTGCTCATTCACTTATATTATGGGTCCCATTTTTAAAATATTGGTACGAGCATCTCCAACCATTTAAAATATACTAAAATCTATTTTAGTGTAAATGTCATATCAAATATATTCCTTTTGTCCTCAAAGAATATGTACTTTGGGGTCGGCACAAGTTTTAATATAAAATTGGTGAAGTAAGGAGATGTAGAGAGAGAAAGTAAATAAATTATTATTAGATGAGAATGGATCCCACCTTATTAGAGAGAAAAATTTTCCCAAAATTAGAAAATGCATATTTTTATGGGAATGACTAAAAAGAAAAGAATGCATATTGTTGAGGGACAGAGGGAGTATGATTTTACTAACACTATTCAAACTAAACCCAAACCTAAAAGAATATTCTCAAATTTAAAATTTTATTTTATTTTAACATAAACCTAAAAATGTAGTAATATAGGAGTATTTTTTACTTAAAAACTAAAAATAAAATTAGTTTTAAAGTACGACTAGACTTAATTACGTAACCCATTATAGATTTTAGTTTCTCCACTACCTAAATACTCCTCCACTATCTAAATAACCGCTTCCCACTTTTCCCATTAGCATGTAATTACCACCCCACTAATCTGCCTCACTCAATCACAAACAAACCCTATTAAATGAAGAGTTTCCTACTCTCAATCATATCATACTTACATAACATCGGCGACCATATACACACAATACACTTGCCTTTCTCATAAAAAAAATGGTACGCAAAGGTCCTTTCAAAGCGAGTTTGATGGAAACAAAGTCTCGTACCTCCACAGCCGAATTTCATCAGAGCCTGTCTCTGGTGAGCGTCTCTCGAGATGTTGTCGGATCATCATCACCCACTGCCGCCCCTCTGGTGTCGTCCTACAACGACAAGATCCGGCCACTCCTCGACGCCGTGGACCGCCTCCGCAACCTGAAAATCATGCAGGAGGGCATCCAGCTCCCCACCATCGTCGTCGTCGGCGACCAGTCCTCCGGCAAGTCCAGCGTCCTCGAGTCCCTCGCCGGCATCCGCCTCCCCCGAGGCGACGGCATCTGCACCCGCGTCCCCCTAATCATGAGCTTGAAAAATCACACAAGCCCCGAGCCTCAGCTCTTCCTAGAATTCAACGGCAAAACCGTTGAAACAGATGAAGAAAATATCGTCAATGAGATAAACTTTGCAACTGAAGAGATTGCCGGAAAAGGGAAGGGCATCTCCAACACCCCATTGACGCTCGTAGTCAAGAAGAAAGGCGTCCCCGATCTCACCATGATCGATCTCCCCGGGATAACTAGGGTCCCGGTGAAAGGCCAGCCGGAGGATATCTCTGAACAGATCTCCAACATCATCATGAATTACATAACGCCGGATGAGAGTATCATTTTAAATGTGCTATCAGCCGGCGTCGATTTCCCGACGTGCGAATCGATCAAGATGTCGCAGAGCGTGGACAAGACGGGGCAGAGGACCCTCGCCGTCGTGACAAAAGCTGATAAAAATCCGGAGGGGCTGCTGGAGAAGATCGTGGCAGACGACGTCAACATCGGCCTTGGATACGTCTGCGTCATCAACCGCGTCGGCGACGAGTCCTACGAAGAAGCCCGGGATAAAGAGGAGAGGATGTTTCAAACAAATCCCATGCTTGCCAGAATTGACAAGTCAATTGTTGGAATTCCGGCTTTGGCTGCACGGCTGACATCGATTCAGGCCAACATTATCGTCAAATGCTTGCCTGACATAGTGCGCAAAATCAACGAGAAGCTCTCTGGCAATGTGGAGGAACTGAACAAAATGCCTAAGCACATGAGCTCAGTAGGTGAGGCGATGACGGCGTTCATGAACACTCTAGGTTGTGCGAGGGAATCCCTGAGGAAGGTTCTGTTGCGGGGAGAGTTTGATGAGTATCCTGCTGATGATGATATGCACGCTACCGCTCGATTAGCGGAGATGATGAATAAGTTCTCGGAGGAGCTCCGGTCTGCGAAAACCGACGACGGGAGTGAGAATTTTCTGGTTGATGAAATGAAAGTGTTGGAGGAAAGCCGGTCAGTGGGGTTGCCGAATTTCATCCCTAAATCGGCTTTCCGAAGTTTGTTGGCGAAGAAGGTGAAGGGGGTGTCGGGTACGCCGTTTGATTGTGCGGAGAGTATGTGGAGTTATATACAGAATGTAGTTGTCGTAGTTCTGGTGCAGCACTATGACAACTACAAGCAGCTGATATGCTGCACGAGGCGGGCCGTGCAGAATCTGATATGGAGGAAGAAGCAGTATTCGGAGGAGTACATATGCGATCTGGTGGAGATGGAGAAGCTATCGGATTACACATGCAATGATGAGTACACGGCCTTGTGGAACAAGCTGATGGAGGAGCAGGCCAGGTTTATGGAGAGGATTCGCGACAAGTGTAAGGAGGCGAAGGTGAGCAGGTTCGGGGATGTTAATGTTGAGCATCTCTGGAATGAGAATGAGGAGGTGGTTCAGGCAGCGTATGATCTGAAGATGAGGATGGTGTCGTACTGGGAGGTGGTGACGCGGAGAATGGTTGATAATGTGGTGTTGCACTTGCTGTTTAGTATACAGAAGCTTGTGAATAAGGAGATGGAGAAGGAGATAATCGATGAGGTGATGGGGCCGCAAGGGAATGGGCTCAAAAGGATGTTGGAGGAGGCGCCGTCACTGTCGGAGAAGAGGAGCAAGTTGCATAGCAGCATTGCCTTGCTCAAGCAGAGTAAGGATATTGTGGCAACCATGATGGATAACATTTCTGCCCAACTTCACTAGCTCTGCTTATTTAGCCTCGTTTCAGCTCTAGGTATGGCTTTATATATGGAGTATGTTTTTTCAGATGTTTGAATCATTTACATTATTAAATACATGGTTTTAGCTAAATTAAAATAGTACACAAATACTCCGTCAAATTGAAAACAATCAGCACAATATATATATATATATATATATATATATAATAGTGGAGCGTTATTCTCCTTTTCACATCTTAGATCCTTTTTCCTTCTTAATATTACGCGTTAGATCTAAGGCATCAACGGATCAGATTGATTCTATAAAATTGGTTCCGTGTTGCATTATAGAAGGTGGTTGTATGCATTACAGGGTTATTATTGACATTTGACGGAAAAGTAATTGCCACATTTTGGTATCTGCGAATAATGCACCACATGGTCACGAGTAATGCATATAATTGACTATATAATGCACAATATGTGAACTGCAATGCATACGAATAAGACGTACCATGTTATGATGTTTGGACACACGTTTCTTGTTTCCCCTAAGGGTTTAATAAGCTTAGGGGCTAGGGTATAGTACGTAGACACGTATGTAATCTTCACATGGTAACGAGTAATGGATATAATTGACTTTATAATGCACAATTTGTGAACTGCAATGCATACGAACAAGATGTGCTGTGTTATGATGTTTGACACACGTTTCTTGTTTCCCCTAAGGGTTTAATAAGCTTAGGGGCTAGGGTATAGTACGTACGCATTAATAACAAATTTTAAAACGATACGAATAATTCACCAAATTGTCACGAGTAATGGATGTTATTAACTATATAATGCACAATATGTGAACTGCAATGCATACGAATAAGATGTACCATGTTATGATGTTTGACACACGTTTCTTGTTTCCCCTAAGGGTTTAATAAGCTTAGGGGCTAGGGTATAGTACGTAGACATTACTAACAAATTGTTGTTATTGGAATATACGTATGTGCATTATTTGGTTTAGGTAGTGCATTATGTAGCGGTTAATTGTCATTATCTCAGTATATTATGCATTATTAGAGGTATTGTGTATATGGGTAATCAACGGATTGAAGATTACATACGTGCATTTAGTAATGTCTACGTACTATACCCTAGCCCCTAAGCTTATTAAACCCTTAGGGGAAACAAGAAACGTGTGTCAAACATCATAACATGGTACATCTTATTCGTATGCATTGCAGTTCACATATTGTGCATTATATAGTTAATAACATCCATTACTCGTGACAATTTGGTGAATTATTCGTATCGTTTTATAATTTGTTAATAATGCGTACGTACTATACCCTAGCCCCTAAGCTTATTAAAGCCTTAGGGGAAACAAGAAACGTGTGTCAAACATCATAACACAGCACATCTTGTTCGTATGCATTGCAGTTCACAAATTGTGCATTATATAGTCAATTATATCCATTACTCGTTACCATGTGAAGATTACATACATGTCTACGTACTATACCCTAGCCCCTAAGCTTATTAAACCCTTAGGAAAAATAAAAAACGTGTGTCAAACATCATAACACAACACATCTTGTTCGTATGCATTGCAGTTCACATATTGTGCATTATATGTGCAATTATATGCATTACTCGTGACCATGTGGTGCATTATTCGTAGCGGTTTCCAGCCATTATTAGATTACTATTGTACCCTCATAATGCACAAAATAGGACAAATAATGCAACACGGGATTAATTACCCAATGTTGATCTTGACCGTCCATTTCTCTAATCTAATGGCTGATATTAAGAAGGAAAAAGGAGGAAATATAGGAAAAGGAAATGAATACATCCCTATATATATATATATAGTAGTGATCAATGTATAACTAATCTTAAGTGTATAACTAGAGAACAAATCTCAGCCACACATCTTAATGGAACAAATATTATTTATTTTAATTATAGAAAATATGCTGAGGGTAATTTTGGAAATTGCCTTCTTAATTTAAATCTGGATCAAAACATGCAAATCTGCGATCAAATTACTCCATAATCTGCGATCTTTTCTTTCCTTCCAAACCTGCGATCCGATTTTTTCCAAATTTCGTTCCAAATCTTATTACTTCATTCAAATCGCGATTGAATTCAATTCGACGCGATTCAATTCGTTATTCAATCCATTCATCGCGATTCAAATCAATCATCATGATTCAAATCAATGGATTCAATTATGAGGTCGGACGAAGATTATTTCGATTCCGATTCATCATCTTCGGGCGAGGAAGCTGAGACTTCTAAAGGTAATCATTATTCGTTCAATTCTATAACAATTACTTCACTCTTGTTCAATTCTATAACAATTCCTACTATTTATTAATATACAATATTTTCGTGTATTGTGATTATGAAAACCGTAGTTTTTGTGATTAGATTTATAGTTGTTTCACTGATGTTAAGTGATTATGAAAATCGTATGATCTTTGTATTATGTTTACATGGTTAGATTTACAGTTGTTTTGCAAATAAGAGTGAAGTGAAATCAGAATAAGAGTGATGTGTTTTGTGAACAAGAGTGATGTGTTTTATGAACAAGAGTGATGTGTTTTGTGAACATGAGTGATGTGTTTTGTGAACAAGAGTGATGCCCTCAGAATAAGAGTGATGTGTTTACATCACTCTTATTCTGATTTTACTTCACTCTTGTTCACAAAACACTTCACTCTTGTTCAGAAAACACTTCACTCTTGTTCACAAAACACATCACTCTTATTCTGATTTTACTTCACTCTTGTTCACAAAACACATCACTCTTATTCTGATTTTACTTCACTCTTGTTCAGAAAACACTTCACTCTTGTTCACAAAACACATCACTCTTATTCTGATTTTACTTCACTCTTGTTCACAAAATACTTCACTCTTGTTCAGAAAACACTTCACTCTTGTTCACAAAACACATCACTCTTATTCTGATTTTACTTCACTCTTATTTGCAAAACACATCACTCTTATTCTGATTTTACTTCACTCTTGTTCACAAAACACTTCACTCTTGTTCACAAAACACATCACTCTTATTCTGAACAAGAGTGATGTGTTTTGTAAACAAGAGTGAAGTAAAATCAGAATAAGAGTGATGTGTATTGTGAACAAGAGTGAAGTCTTTTTCTGAAAAAGAGTGCAGTAATCTCATTATTAGAGTGCTGTGTTTTTTACAGTGGTTTGCGTACCAAAATGCCCAGATGAATTGAAACCAAAAATTGGACAAATTTTCATGACCCTTGATCGTGCATTGGACTTCTACAACAATTATGCTCGATATGTTGGATTTGACACCTGTAAAAAGGGATCGAAAAAGGAAAAAGATGTCACTACTTGGATTTACGTGGTGTGTAGCCGAGAAGGTACAAAGTAAAGAAACAGTGAACAATCTGAGGTGAAACGAAAGCGTTCTTCTATTAAGTGCTATTGTAATGCTAAAGTGTCTTGGAAGTATATTATGGGTCTTGGTTATGTTATACAAAGTTTCGTTGAAGAACATAATCACGAGATGGTTGAGGAACACCATAAGCGTTTTATGAATTTGAACAGTAATTTGGATTTAGTCCATCAGAAATTCATCCTCGATTGTGCTAATGCAAATATTGGTCCAACTTTAAGTTTTAGCTTACTTAAAGAAGTGCTTGGTGGATTAGATTATGTAGGGTGTACTGTTTTAGAAGTGCGCAACTATAGACATGACCTTAGAGCATATGTGGAAGGAGCTGATGCACAAATGTTATTGAATGAGTTGCGAAGGAAGAAGGAGTTGTGTAGTGCATTTACATATGAGTATGAGGTCAACTCAAAGGATAGGATGACACGATTGTTTTGGTGTGATCCTACTGCCAGAAGAAACTACCATTTGTATGGAGATATTGTTTCGTTTGATACGACATACTCAACAAACAGGTATGTGCACAGTAATTACTCTTTTGTTAAATTGTTTTCTGAAATCATAACATGAGTGATGTGTTTCTGAAAAAGAGTGAAGTGTTTTGTGAACAAGAGTGAAGTGTTTTCTTAACAAGAGTAATGTGTTTTGTGAAAAAGAGTGATGTATATTTCTGCATGCTTATATTGATGTGTTTTCTGAAATCATAACAAGAGTGAAGTGTTTTGTGAAAAAGAGTTAAGTATTGTCTGAACAAGAGTGACGTGTTTTGTGAAAAAGAGTGATGTATTTTTCTGCATGCTTATATTGATGTGTTTTCTGAAATCATAACAAGAGTGAAATTGTATTGTGAAAAAGAGTGAAGTATTGTCTGAACAAAAGTGACGTATTTTGTGAAAAAGAGTGATGTGTTTTCTGCATGCTTATAGTGAATTGTTTTTCATTTCAGATACTGTATGATATTTGCTCCTTTTACGGGCAAGGATAATCATGGTCGCCCTGTAACATTTGCTGCTGGCCTTTTGTCCAAGGAAAATGCCAACTCCTTTTCATGGTTATTTAACCAATTTGTAAAGTGTATGGGTGTGGCTCCCAAACTCATTGTAACCGACCAAGACTTAGGAATGAAAGTTGCTGTTGAGGAGGTCCTTGTCAATACAAGACACCGGTGGTGTATGTGGCACGTTATGAATAAAGTTGCCCAAAGAACATGCTTGGTAGTGAACAATTAAAGAAGGAATTGAATGCATGTGTATGGTCAGAGTTGATAGAACCTGATGCATTTGAGGAAACTTGGCATGCTATAATGGAAAGATATGGGCTGACCAATAATGTCTGGTTTTCATCAATGTTTGCATCCAGAAAATTTTGGGTTCCAGCCTTTTTCCGTGATTTTCCGATGAGTTCGTTGATAAAGACAACTTCTATATCTGAATCACAGAATAACTTCTTCAAAAGGTACTCAAAGTCTCGGGCTAACCTTATGCAATTTTATATGAACTATAATCATGCTCTGGAGACTCAAAGAAGTAATAGTGCAAAGCTTGAATACTATGATTCAACAAAAGTACCTATTTTGCAAACAGGATTGGAAATCGAGAAACATGCATCGACGATATATAGTGGTAGTGCTTATACTGAAATTCAAGAAGAGATAGTATATGCATGTTTCTCTTTGTCTTGTGCAACTCTAGGAGTGTCTACCAATACAGATATTGAAGTATATGACATAAAGGACAAGGATTCAAACTCATGGACAGTAACTTACTCCATTGGTGATGACACCTATTTGTGTGGATGCAAAAAATTTGAAAGACTTGGTCTATTGTGCAGCCATATATTTTGTGTGTTGAAACATAATTTTGTTAAGTTGATACCCGAGAAGTTGCATGGAGGAAGATGGTTGAAGTCACAGTTTGTGAAGCCTATTCCATGGAGGTTTTTGTGATGATCAAGAAATACACCTTGCTGTGGACAAGAAGAAGATTGCATTTAAAAACTTGTATGGATTATTCATTGAAACAGCACAAAGCATTGAAGGGAACATTGATCAAATCAATGCATTCGCTGCAATTATTGAAGAAGGTAGGAAGCAGCTTCTTGGCGAAGATGTTGTTCTGTCTTCCACACAGAAGAGAGCAATGATTGAGAACTTCTATGGCTCACATGTCCCGAACAATATTGAAGTTCATCCTCCTGAGGTTGTTAGTACAAAGGGAAGTGGAAGCAGGAAGAAATCGAAGAGGGAGTCAGCAATAAAGTTAGCAATGAAACCAGGACGAAAGTGTGGAAACTGTCATGAGATTGGACACCATGATTCTAGGAACTGCAAAAAGGTTAATGAGAAGTCAAATCAGTGGCAATGAGGATTTGTATAGAAATAGTTCACATTTTAGTATTTTTAGAGTACTAATGATTCATTTTATTACACTTTTGAGTGAATTTTATCTCAATGCGAATTTTTAGAGTACTAATGCTCAAGTGCCAGTAAGTTCATCACTCTTGTTCACAGAACGCATCACTGTTATTCTGATTTTACTTCACTCTTGTTCACAAAACACATCACTCTTACTTTGATTTTACTTCACTCTTGTTCACAAAACACATCACTCTTACTCTGAATTTACTTCACTCTTGTTCACAAAACACATCACTCTTACTTTGATTTTACTTCACTCTTGTTCATTGAACACCTCACTCTTACTCTGATTTTACTTCACTCTTGTTCACAAACGCATCACTCTTACTGTCATTTTACTTTAGTCTTGTTCACAAACGCATCACTCTTACTGTCATTTTACTTCACTCTTGTTCACAGAACGCATCACTGTTATTCTGATTTTACTTCACTCTTGTTCACAAAACACATCACTCTTACTCTGATTTTACTTCACTCTTGTTCACAAAACACATCACTCTTACTTTGATTTTACTTCACTCTTGTTCATTGAACACCTCACTCTTACTCTGATTTTACTTCACTCTTGTTCACAAACGCATCACTCTTACTGTCATTTTACTTTAGTCTTGTTCACAAACGCATCACTCTTACTGTCATTTTACTTCACTCTTGTTCACAAAACACATCACTCCTACTCTGATTTTACTTCACTTGTGTTCACAAAACACATCACTCTTATTCTGATTTTGTTTCACTCTTGTTCACAAAACACATCACTCTTATTCTGATTTTACTTCACTCTTCTTCACGAAACACTTCACTCTTATTCTGATTTTACTTCACTCTTCTTCACGAAACACATCATTTAGTGGTTTACAAAACACAACAGTGAATTAAATAGTAAACAAGATATTAATGTAAAATAAGTACTTGTTAATTCACTGATGAAGTTTTCTACAATAGTTCATGAACGCTTGAAGTTTACAATCATTTTTTCCACATCTATGTTATTGGTTTTCCCATATTTTTCATAATGCTTTGATGTTACTGACAACATATTCAGTGACTGATGGTTTTTTTCCGACAATAATAATGCGCTGCAATACTTTGCTCTCAGTCTTTGGAGTATTCCTTTGCTTCTTGTAGTTAATCCACACTTTCAATCTTGTTCGCGCTCACCATGATAACATTCCAAATGTCGCATAAAAAAAACTCCGCAATCTTCTACATTTGATGTTGTTCTCCAAGGCATTTTGAGGTATGCCACCATATTTTACTGTTATGTCCACATCGTCAGCATTCTTTGAATTGTCAATCAGCACTATACTGTAAGTACTAAATCTGAAGCATATGGTATAGTAATGTTCCGCAGCACAAATTGGAAAGAACACCTACATAGATAATAATAATAATTTCAGAATAAAAACAACTAGAGAATATAATAAAGAATCAATTGTGTTCAGTATTTACCAAATCTACGTCGGCCCATTTGAAATACGGAATTTGTTCAACCTCAGATTGTAAATTGTCACAGAATCTATCAATTATGGTCATGAGGTCGACCCCATCAGGCCGGTGAACAACTGTATACAGCTGAAAAATCAGACAAGTTAAATCTGGATTGAAATAATTCACTTTGTTTTACTTCACCCTTGTTCACAAAACACATCACTCTTACTCTGAATTTACTTCACTCTTGTTCACAAAACACATCACTCTTACTTTGATTTTACTTCACTCTTGTTCACAAAACACATCACTCTTACTCTGAATTTACTTCACTCTTGTTCACAAAACACATCACTCTTACTTTGATTTTACTTCACTCTTGTTCACAAAACACTTCACTCGTAAATCTAACCATGTAAACATAATACAAAGGCCATACGGTTTTCATAATCACTTAAAATCAGTGAAACAACTATAAATCTTACCACAGAAACTGCGGTTTTCATAATCAAAATACTGTTCAAAATTTATTCTATTCTTACCGTTGGGTATGTTGTGAAAAAGAGGCGCCTCGATGAAGATAAGGACCTGTATTCTTCCATGTTATTTAAATAAGAAGCCCATGCACTTATCACACCCACTTCTATTAGCGTATGTGGCAACAGTGAACAAAATTTTCTTTTTGTTACCATTATAACATCATCATCATACACTATAGTGTCCCTGTTCAAACATGTGTGTGTGTTAGCACATCTTTTGTATGTTTTTTTTCTAAATCAGAACTATAATATAAATCTTACTCATTTAATTCATTTGTTGTCATAATCCACAAAAAGACTTGTGACTCTTTCAAGGTAAACTTGGTTTTAGCCTTAACCACTCTTTCATGGAATGGAGATTTCAATGCAGCTGATATTATCTTCTCAGCTTTTGAACGTATCTCCATTTGTTCAATCCTAGCAGTTACCTGTCAGGGCAAGAATGATATGAAAACATCACTATATAAGACATATAGTTCACTTGATGTTTGCTAAAAGTGTTGGTGAATGGATGAGATATATCATTGTTTAACACTTACAATGTCTGGATTGTAAACTACTATTTCGGTTGAAGGATTTTTGCCAGATACATTTAACTCTGATTGAACACAATCATCATCAGCATATATCTCCATGCATGCTTCTATTGCAGATGCAATTTGGGCATCCACAATGTCGTCCAATTTTCATAATAAGAAATGAAAACACATCACTATCAACACGATTTTTACTTCACACTTGTTTACAAAACACATCACTCTTATTGAGATTTCACTTCACTCTTGTTCACAAAACACTTCACTCTTGTTCACAAAACACATCACTTTTGTTCAGAAATCACTTCACTCTTGTTCATAACACACATCATTCTTACTTCGATTTTACTTCACTCTTGTTCACAAAACAAATCAATATTATTCTTATTTCACTTCACTCTTGTTAACAAATCACATCACTCTTATTCAGAAAACACTTCACTCTTGTTCACAAAACACATCACTCTTTTCAGAAAACACTTCACTCTTGTTCACAAAACACATCACTCTTATTCTGAATTCACTTCACTCTTGTTAACAAACACATCACTATACACATGCAACACAGAAACCTCACTTAACAATGGAACACATCACTCGAAGCACTTTTTTATACCTTCATCTGTGTGTTTTGTGATGTTGCTTTAGCTACATCTTCATAAAATTCATTTGTCTCCTGCAAATAGTGAAATGCGATATAGCATAAGAATAAAAAGTCAAAAAAGTAAATAAATATTATGCATTAGTACAGAACATAATACAAATTGTTTTTAGTTCACTCTGAATCAAATGTCAAGTGTTAAAGTACAACAGACCACAATCAAATTGTTTAAAATATCCATGGTTTCTGTTCCAAATCTTGAACTTACTGGTTTCTTTCCCAAGTTAATATCAGGCAAAATTGTTGTGCCTTCATTCACTAATTTGCATTTTTCATCATGGATTTCCATCAGTTTTTCCATAAGCTGAATCCATTCTGGATCATCTTCTTGATCCTCTTCCATAGCTTGTGTCATGTTTTCAATTGGCTTAGACACAGCTTGGTCCCCTTGATCAACCTCCACACCAACCATCTTTAGTGCATTTATAGCTGCAACTTTGAAGCAATTGATGTCATTGGTATTTGCTGGAGCAACCTTTATATACCTCATCATTTTACTAATTGCATCTACAGCCTCCCTAATTGAACTTTTAATTTCATCAGACGAAGGAACTTGATCAGTTGAAGGGGGGGCTTCATCAGTTGAAGGGGGGGCTTCAACAGGTAAAGTTGCTTCATCAGTTGAAGGGACATAGGTCGTGACAGTTATTGAATCCTTGTTGGCATATAAAGATTCAATGGAGACAGGATCAATGATACTTTCTATGCTTCCTCTTCCAATGGTGCCTCCATTATCAAATTCCATCTGTCCTCTCTCCTTAAGAATGAATTCTGTCCAGTTACGGACAGTTGGGAATCTTCTAACAACCAGTCTTGTTCTGTAGACAACCCTATCTACATAGCATGCCTGCAAAAACAGATCAATAATAAAATGCATTACAAGGACTTCACTCTTATTCTGATTTTACTTCACTCTTGTTTACAAAACACTTCACTCTTATTCTCATTTTACTTCACTCTTGTTCACAAAACACTTCACTCTTATTCTCATTTTACTTCACTCTTGTTCACAAAACACTTCACTCTTATTCACATTTTACTTCACTCGCAAAACACATCATTCTTATTCTGATTTTACTTCACTCTTGTTTACAAAACACTTCACTCTTATTCTCATTTTACTTAACTCTTGTTCACAAAACACTTCACTCTTATTCTCATTTTACTTCACTCTTGTTCACAAAACACATCACTCTTGTTCACAAAACACTTCATTCTTGTTCTGATTTTACTTCACTATTGTTCACAAAACACTTCACTCTTATTCACATTTTACTTCACTCGCAAAACACATCACTCTTATTCTGATTTCACTCATGTATAAAAAACACATCACTCTAACCATGCATTTACTACTTAACCGTGAAAAACATCACTCTAAATATGATTTTACTTCACTCTAAGCATGTTTTTACTTCACTATAAAGGAATTATTAAAATAGAAAACTCACCAAGAGGAAAGTGATTGGTCCAGTGAATGGGGTGGATTTGTTCTTGAGTTTCCAGCTATCATATGCTGTGATTAGCGTATCCAACACGTAGCTGCACCAATTGTACTGCCTCACATTTGAAATGTTGCCAATATCGTCCAAGATACGGCCAAGACATTTTTCGTTGGCAGTTGGTGAGATCAGAACATTGTCCAACAGAATAAGAAATATTTTCTTAAACCACTCTCCACCTTCTAGATCACTATCAAGCTGCTCTTGCAAATCAGCTGGGGTTATTGCTTTGTTCTTCTTAGCATTGACAATGGTCTTCATCACATCATTCATTTCATGCTTCTTTTCTCTTTTAATCATCAACCCTCCTCTTGGCAGTCCCAACGTAGCATACACATCCTCCTCAGTGATGTGTAATGGTTGATCATCAACAAGTTTTATTCTAGAGCAGTTGTCATGATTAAAATTTTCAAGTAGTGAAAATGCCGTGTCAGCAGGAATACATCGTATCTTCAAATGCACAAGCTGTCCGAAACCCATCTCTTCTAGAGCAGCTTTTTGTTTGGAGTTCATTTTCTCAATGGCATCAACCAGAACTTTCACCCTTATCTTAATGACCAATTTAGGTCTTCTGATTTTACAAGTAATAGATTTGTCACTCTTTGCTTTAGCCTGTTTCTTTCTGGCAGGCATTTCTGGTTTGTCGATGCATTGTGACCTCCCACGCTTTGAGGCTGAATACATACAAGATTTTTGATCAAATTCATGAATACACACTTAATATAGCTCAAAATTATACATTAATAACTATGCCCAATACATAAATAATTACATAACTCACTCTCTGGTTTCTGCATATCATTTTTCTTTTTTGACCTTATTTCGGTAGAAGTTGTTGTTCGAAGAACATCCTGTTGATTTATTGTGCTTATTTCAGTTGTACGTGCAGCACTTTGTAGCAGTCTATCTTCACGCATCTTAGACCTTTTTTCGGCTGCAGCAACCTCATGGATATGAGGAAAAAAATCAATATAGCAAAAAATCAGACACATCACACTTGTTCACAAAACACATCACTCTTATTCTGATTTCACTTCACTTTTGTTCATAAAACACTTCACTCTTGTTCACAAAACACTTAACTCTTTTTCCGAAAACGCATCATTCTTGTTTACAAAAGGCATCACTCTTGTTCAGAAAAGACTACACTCCTGTTCAGGAAAAACTTCATTATTGTTCAGAAAACACATCACTCTTGTTCACAAAAACACATCATTCTTGTTCACAAAAACACATCACTCTTGTTCAGAAAACACTTCACTCTTGTTCAGAAAACACTTCACTCTTGTTCACAAAAACACATCACTATTATTCTGATTTCAGTTCGCTCTTGTTCACAAAACACATCACTCTTGTTCAGAAAACACTTCACTCTTGTTCAGAAAACACTTCACTCTTTTTTGCAGAACAACTATAAATCTAACCATGTAAACGTAATACAAAGGCCATATGGTTTTCATAATCACTAAACATCAGTGAAACAACTATAAATCTTACTACAGAAACTACGGTTTTCATAATCACTTAACATCAGTGAAACAACTATAAATCTAAACACAGAAACTACGGTTTTCATATTCACAACAAACGAAGATATTGTATATTAAAATTAATAAATAGTAGGAATGACTCACGGTTCGAGCCTGAGTGAAGTGAAATGGAACTTCCGGTTGTTTTTTTCTTTGTTCGTTCGAAAGCTACAAAGAATACAAATCTAAATCAGATCTAAAATAAAACCTAGAAATGATTGTTAATCAGTAGGAAACTTACTTTTCGAAAAATCCTTTTGATTTGTATCCATTTGTTTGACAAAGTAGATGATGCTGACGAGTTGAATGCGGTTTAATCGGCGACGGCGACGGCGACGGCTTGAATGCGGTTGAGTCGGCGATTTTCGACGGATTGAACAGAGGAGAACGAGAGAGACGAATTGAATCGGCGCGAATATCTGAATGACTAACACAATTTTGGATTTAATTTGATGGTGTAATGACAATAATACCCCTGACTTGTTATTATGGAGTAAATTTTTGATTGAGGGAGCTAATATATCATCAAATTCGAAAATTACTATTAGCCATTGATTTTTTTGATCTTGTGGCTATTATTTGTTCTCTAGTTATTTGATTAAGGGGTGTTTGCCATAGATCATGACCCTATATATATATATTTATTTATATATATATATATATATATATATATATATATATATATATATATATATATATATATATATAGTTGTGATCAATGTCGAACCAATTTTAAAGACCGAACTAGAGACCAAATCTGGGCCATTAGATCTAGTTTTTTTGATGAGATGTGCAGCTGTGTAAATTTTTCTGTCTTCATTAGCAGCTCATTTTACTTCATTGTATAGGTTTATTACTTCATTCCATACGTAATACCTTGAAACTACAACATGTTTTTATTTTCTTCCAGTAGGTTTTGAAATGATTCAACATATGTTTCATTTGAATTCATTGACCTGAGTTTTTACTTTATTTACATTAAAAAATGCAACTTATTCAAGTGCATTTATTACTTCATTCAGAAACGTTATTACTTCATTGGATAAGGTTTTTATTTCATTCCAGTAGGACTTCAAATGCTTCTACACATACTTCATTCCAATAATTTATTACATAATTCCATGTGTTTATTACACCATATTAGCGTTGTGGCGGTGGTGATAGATATTGTAGAGAGAAAGAACGTCACGCGACGGCGAAACCGTATTTACGTACAGGAATGAAGTAATAATCCTACTGGAATGAAGTAAAAACCTACTGGAATGAAGTTAAATCTTCGTAACATGTTTGTATGACTTATTTACCTTCGGATGAATTAAAATAGGCTCGTGATGAAGGCGAAAATAATTGATAAATTTGTGCCTCGCATCCATAAAAAAACTAGATATAAAAATCCTAATTTAGTATGGTTCGGTGGTTCAGTCTTTAAGAATGGATTTGTGAATAATGAGACTCATATATATATATATATATATATATATATATATATATTCTGAATCCGAATATGTGCGGTTTTGAATGTATGTGAGAGCTCTAATTTTTTCAAGGAGAATGAATATTCGGCCAATGCATCACTTAATTTTCTTTTCTATGCTAAATACCTTATTAAAAAAAGTAGTAGCACAAATCATAGTACAAAATTGTGAGAATATTGTATTAACACTTTCTTTAACTAAAACTATATAATCGAAGAAAAATATAACTAAAATTTGCTATCATACAATATACTAGTACTTTTAGTGATAATTTCAAAAGATGTTATTTGGAGTTAATTTCATAAATAATTACTCCATCCGTCCCACAAGAATATGTACTCTTTCATTTTTATTCCGTCATACAAAAATATGAACTTTCCAATTTTGAAAAGTCTTTTCACTGAGTGGGACTCATTATCGACTAACAATACTTTAATTACTCTTTTTTCTACTCATTTCTTACTTTTCCAATTTTGCATTAAAACTAATGTCGAACCCAAAGTGCATATTCTTTGGAGACGGAGGGAGTATCATATTTGTAACAAATTAGTTATTAATCATGTTTCAAAACTACTACTCCTACTAAACTTATATTTTGTGTATCATTAAAGATTTTGACTTATTTTTATGCTTAATTTTATTCCATGTGGCACCTAATGTTGGACATGTATTAAGATTACTCGATAAATTAATTGACATAATATTTTTTTATGACAAGGAATTAGCTCAATTCGAAAAACTTCTATTCTATTGCAATACTAGAAAAAACTTATATGTATCTTGAATGAGGTAATTTGTGTGACAATCATAGGAAGTTTGGGAAATAGACATACTGTATAAAGAAAACGAGAGAATTACGGGAATGGATCCCATACTGTGCCAAAAAACACAGCACAACATGCTGTGCATAATACGCAATATTTTGTGAACAAAACGCAGCCATCTCTTTCTCTCTCTTCTTTCAATATTTTATTCTTTATTTTATACAGTCTCTTTCTTTCACTACTTTTAGTATTTTCATTCATTCTTTCTATGTTTATATATAAAATACTAAAAACTATTGTATACGGATTTTAAATGACACCAACTCTTCAAATCATCAGACGTATAAAATAATTAACGGTTGCATATTTTGAGCTACTTACTCTATTTCATGGTAACTGTAATTAATACTCTCAGATTTTACAACATTTTTCAGTATTATATACTCTCTCTGTCCCACAAAAATGTCACACTTATGGGACCAAACAAAATTTTAGGAGTTTTTGTTTTGTGCGTTAAAGGGAAAGAGAAAATATAATATTTATATTATTTTAAGAGGTAACTTTTTATAAAAATGGAAATGTAACATCTTTAGTGGGACAAACTAAAAAGGAAATTGAGACATATTTTGTAGGACGGAGAAAGTACTCCTTAGAATATGTAAAAACAAAGAATGCAAATATCGCAAAAAGAGAGAAAAAGATGGCTGCGTATTTTACACAAAATCTTGCGTATTTTAATTTTATAATAATTTTTAGCATTTTCTAATATAAAAACAAAGAATGAAAGAAATATGAAAGAATGAAAATATTGAAAGACGTGAGAGAAAGAGATGGCTGCGTTTTGTTCACAAAATCTTGCATATTATGCACAGCATCTTGCTCTATGTTTTATTGGCACAGAAGGGGATCTATCCCCGAGAATTACTAGGTACTCTAATAGATTAGCACAAAAGAGCAGTGGCATTATACCAAGTTACCCACTGACATACCAAACACTCCAAATATATCACACTGAAAACACACTAACATACCAAACTACTAACACATTCCTAAATAAAGCTCACACTGAGCATAATTAGGGGAAAATACTAGGATACCATAATACGATCACAATTCATTACATCCGAATTAAATAAACCTAGTCAAGATCGATAATGTCCTTGGCCTGCTTAAGTAATGTGATGCTGCTGTGCAGCTTCTTCCTCTTCTCCGAAACTGCTGGCAGCTCCTCCAGCATCTTCTCCAGCCCATTCCCCTGAGGCCCCATCACCTCGTTTATTATCTCCTTCTGCATCTCCTTGTTCAACAGCTTCTGAATGCTGCAGAGCAAGTGCAGCACCAAGTTATCCACCATCCTCCCTGTCACCACGTCCCAATACGCCGCCATCTTCATCTTCAGATCATACGCGGTCTGCACCATATCCGAGTTCACGCACCACAGATGACCTATTTTAACTTCTCCGTATCTGCTCAAGGTAAAGGCCGCCGGTGAAGTTCTAGCGCGAACCCTTGCCATGAAATTACCCTGCTCCGACATTAGCTTGTTCCAGTAAGTGCTGAATTCAGGATTGCACGTGTAGTCTGTGAGCTTCTCCATCTCCAGTAAGTCGCTTATCCACTCTACCGAGTTCTGCTTCTTCCTCGCTATCAGATTCTTTGCGGCTCGCCTCGCGCAGGGGATGATCTGCGGGTAGTAGTCGCAGTGCTGCAGCAGGACGGAGATCACCACTGTCTCTATGCAATTCCATATCTTCTCCGCACACTCAAACGGCGCCGTTGAAATCTCCTTCATCTTCTTCCCCAGCAGACTGCGGATCGCAGATTTGGGGATGAAATTGGGAAGCCCCCCCAATCGCCTGTTCTCCAAAGCCATAATTTCATCCCCCAAAAAATCCTCCTTAGATTCGGATTTCGCAGACCTAAGCTCTTCGGAAAATTTGTTGAGCATTTCCGCCAGTTTAGCAGTAGGATTCACACCAGCATAGAGATAATCATCAAACTCACCGTGCAACAAGTTCTTATTCAATGAATCCCTAGCAGAGCCAAGGATGTTCATGAACTCAGTCATGGCATCACTAATTGAGCTCAAATTCTTAGGCATTTTATTCAGCTCCTCCACATTCGCAGAGAGCTTCTCGTTGATTTTGCGCACGATCTCCGGCAGGCATTTGGCGATAATGCTGGCCTGAATCGCCGCCAGCTTCTCCGCCAGAGCAGGAATCCCAACAATGGACTTATCAATCCTCGAAAGCAGGGGATCCGACGCGAACAGCTTCGCCTCTCTAGCCCGAGCCTCTTCATATGTCTCGTCGCCGATGCGGTTGATGACGCAGACGTATCCGAGGCCGATGTTGACGTCGTCCGCCACGATCTTCTCCAGCAGCCCCTCCGGCGACTTATCAGCCTTTGTCACGACGGCGAGAGTCCTCTCCCCTGTTTTGTCGACGCTCTGCGACATCTTGATCGATTCGCAAGTCGGGAAATCGACGCCGGCTGAGAGCACATTCAGAATTATGCTCTCATCCGGCGTGATGTATTTCATGATTATGTCTCGGATCTGTTCTGAGATATCCTCCGGCTGGCCTTTGACCGGGACCCTAGTTATGCCGGGGAGATCGATCATGGTGAGATCGGGGACGCCATTCTTCTTGACGACGAGAGTCAAGGGGGTGTTGGAGACGCCCTTCCCTTTTCCGGCGACCTCTTGAGTGGTGTAGATGATCTCGTCCACAACATTTTCCTCATCTGTTTCAACGGTTGTGCCGTTGAATTCTAGGAAGAGCTGAGGCTCGGGGCTTGTGTGATTTTTCAAGCTCATGATTAGGGGGACGCGGGTGCAGATGCCGTCGCCGCGGGGGAGGCGGATGCCGGCGAGGGACTCGAGGACGCTGGACTTGCCGGAGGACTGGTCGCCGACGACGACGTTGGTGGGGAGCTGGATGCCTTCCTGCATGATCTTGAGGTGGCGGAGAGTGTCGACTGTGTCGAGGAGAGGACGGATCTTTTGGTTGTAGGGGGAAACGATGGGAGCGTCGTGGGGGATCATCAATGGAGGTGATTCATCTTCTTGTTTGTAAGCTTGATGGAAGTGGAATTTGGAAATCTTGAGGAGGTTCATCTTGGGCACGGACTCTACTGTAGAAGATGATATTTCGTCTATAGGATCAATAGCAATGCGGATTGCTGCTAGAGAGATAGAGAGATTGATAGATAGAGGAGTTTGATAGGGAGGCAGGTGGTGATTTTATAAAGCGACGAGAGTAAGAGCATCCACAACCGTGCTCTTGCCAGCGGCACGGTTGTGTGCCCGACCCCACTTTTTCTGCCTGCTCTCTGGCAAAAGCACAACACCCACAGCTGTGCTCTTCCGCAAGGACGAGCACAATTAATTTAAAATTCAATTACACAAAAACATTTCCATAATACTAAAATTCATTAAAAAACCACAATAAATATTACAAATTACAAATAAAATAAAAAAGACATAATTAAAATCCTAAAAATTAAAAATTACATAATTAAAATCATAAAAATTAAAAATTACATGATTAAAAAACTAAAAATTAAAAATTACATAATTAAACTCCTAAAAATTAAAAATTACATGATTATTGGCTAATATTACCCGAGGAAGACTACGCATCCGGCGGCACCAACCCCAATTATTTTTTGAGACCCAATATCATGTCCTCGTGCGTTTGAAGTTGCGTGGGGGTCATAGTTGACCTATCGGCCATATTGAGTTTGGCCAAAAGGGCCCACAACTAGTTGTTCGGGGGTGGAGGTGGAACATAGGGTGCGGGTTCGAGGGCGGGGGCAGATGGAGTCGCGGCGCGACGGCGTTCGGTCGCCGCCTTCTTCCTTCCTTGCGGTCGGCGTCGGGAACCGCTTGGTCCGGCGTCGGGGCTACCCAAGTTAGCTTAGGCGAGTTGGCTAGCCACTTCTTCGCCGGCGTCGGATAGGGATGCCGACCGTGACCGTTTGGAGGAGCCGCTAGAGGAGGATGTTACGCCTCCCAGATACTTCGGGTGCGTCCTCGTTTCCTGCCAAACATTTAGGTACTTGAACGACTTACCGTTCATGGATTGGTAGGTGCTCAGCGCCACAGTGATGATGTCGACCTCGCTCCGGCCGCTCCCGGCATTCCGCGACTCCTGGAGGAAATAGCCATTGAACTTGCCAATTTCATCGTTGGCTCGGCCGATGCAGTTGCGCACCATACTCTCGTTGCGCTCGATCGTTCCCGGCGGCCGGTTTGCATTGTACCGCCGAGAGACGCGCCACCAAAAGTGATCGCCGGATTGGTTCGTGCCAACCGCCGCATCTTTGGAGATTTCCAAGTATGCCTTGAACAATCTTTCCATCTCCGCCGGTGAGTACGGTGTGCGGACACCGGCGCGAGATGGAGGAGTCGGAGTTTGGGAAGGGACGGGAGGCCTAGGCTCCGGTGTCCACCCGTATCGCCCATCGGAGGCACCTTGCTCGTCAACCGGGTATGGCCGGTAGCCACTCGAAACGCCCGAATCTTGGGTGAGAGGAGGGGCCGAATAGTCCGTTTCCGGACTAGGAAACGGTTGTGAACCGAACCATTTGGGGTTCCAACCGTGGGAGCCCGTAGGGTTATCGTCTTGGCCGGACATAGTGATGTAGTAGGGTATGAGAGAATGAAGATGAAAATGGATATGAGAGATTGAAGATGAAAATGGATATGAGAGAATGAAGATGAGAATTGTGTAGTTTGATGTGAATTTTTGGGAGTGAAATTGGGGGTATTTATAGATGAAAGTGTGTATTTTTGGGGTACAAAAATGAAAAAAAAATTAAAAAGTGGCAAAAAACGGTTATAAACAGATATATTTTTTTTTGGGAAGTGAAATTTTTTTTATCGGTTTTTTTATTAAAAACCGATTTTTTAATTAAAAAAATAAAAAATTTAAACACAACGGCTATGCCGTTGACGAATCCCAGCGCGCCACGTCAGCTGCTCGCTGGCACGGCGCGAGCGCAGCGGCGTCGGGTAGCGTCCGTGCCAGCGGCGCGGACGGCCGTGGCGACGTACCACCGTTGTGGATGCTCTAAGGCCATCCGCATCCATGTCTATTAACCGTCTCAATACCGTCTCATCTCTTCATTATTCATGGGTCCCACTGTACTTTTCATCTCATCTCTTAACTAAGAGACAGCACCTGCATCCCTCCATCTCTTAATCATCTGATCCCTTCACTATTCATTCAATTTCATTTTTTATTTTTATTTCCAACAAATTTAATTAATAAAAACACACTTCATTAAATACAATAAAATTACAACTTAAAATTCTAAAAAAAATAAAAAACACATAATTAAAATCCTAAAAAAAAAATTAAAAAATACATAATTTAAAATCTTCCGCTCACTCTCTCTAAATTCAAAATCTCAAAACTCAAAGAAGCAGAAGAAGGAGTTCTCTAATGACGATCATGTGCGTCTATCGGTTGTCAAATTTGCCCAAATGTGCTCCATTAGATCCTCCTGGAGTTGGGTGTGGGCTGTAGAATCACGTGTCCTTACCCGAACACACAACCGCTCTTGCAAAGACGGATGCACTCCACTGCGAGGCGGACTACTTGCGGTAGAGCTTCCCGGGGTTTCAGGGTCGAACCAATTTCCCACCTTAGGTCCTTCGTCGGCGACAATCATGTTGTGTAAGTTATGCACGTACACATGGTGTTGACCATATTCTCCATAAACCACGTATGAGCCGAGGCTTTGATATTGTTGAATCGAGCTTGGAGAACCCCGAACGTTCTCTGCATATCCTTGCGAGCAACCTCTTGCTTCTGTGCAAAAAAGAGTTTGTTTTTCGTTCATCGACATGTTGAATGTCTTCACGATGGTTGGCCACTTCGGATAGATGTCGTCGGCAAGATAGTACACCATTTTATACTGGCGGTTGTTAGCGATGAAGTTGATGGCTGGCGCTTTACCATTCAAAACTTCACTGAAGAGGTCGGATTGGTTGAGCACGTTGACGTCTTTGTTCGATCTGGGGACCCCAAAATACGCATGCCAAATACATAGCCGGTAGTCGGCAACGGCCTCGAGTATAACGGTGGGGTGTGTGCTTTTGTGGCCGCTCGTGTATGACCCCCTCCACGCCACAGGGCAATTCTTCCATTGCCAATGCATGCAATCGACGCTGCCAAGCATCCAGGGGAATCCGTGCACCTGTTCGTGAAGTTGGAGCAGAAACTGACAATCTGCGGTGCTTGGCTTCCGGAGAAATTCGTCGGTGAAGGCTGCCCGGACGCCTTTGCAGAAGTTCATCAAACACAGTCTCCTAGTGCTTTCCCCAATGTGCAGGTATTCGTCGAACAAATCCGCCGTTTATTTAGTAGCAAGCTGACGGATTGCTGCAGTACATTTATGGAACGTCGTGTGACTAGGACGGCCAATAGCGTCGAACCCTTCTTGGAAGTACTCTTCCCGGGCTACCAATGTATTTGCGATATGCAGAAATAGCCATTTCCGCATGCGGAAACGGCGACGGAAGTATGTCTCTCCCCATACTGGGTTCTCATAGAAGTAATCGCGTACCAACCTTGCGGCGGTTTCCTCCCGGTCACGATGGATGTAAATCCGGGATCGCCTTTGAGGCGCCGCTGCTACCTCCTCCTCCCTACGTCGATCTTCTTCTAGCGACTTTTCCATTATTCGACGCATTTGCTCAAATGGATCCATGAATTGGGAGAAGAATAATGTTTTGAGATGAAGTATGTAGAGTGAGTAAGAATAAAGAGTTTTTTATGGTGGATTAATTTGTGGGAATGATTTGATATTTATAAAAGTGATTGTGGACTTAAAAAAATTGAAAAAAATTAAAAATTTGAAAAAAGGCTATAAACGACTATAAACAGCTAGTATATTTTGGGATTTTTTTAAATTTTTGAATTTTTCCTGAATTTAAAAAAAAAACAAAAAAAAACATTTTCAACGGATATAAACGACGCCACTCACGGGCCGGCGAGTGGGCGTCACGGACCAACGGGAGCTCGCCAGCTTCCTCTTCCGGGCGAGCTTCGGGACGAGATGGGGATGAGACGGGAGCTTGCATCGATGTCTCGATGCGGTCTCGTCTCGGAGAGACGATATCGAGCCCGCATTGAGACGCGATGCGGATGCTCTAACGTGGTGAATTCTTTTACATGCACTCTACTTTTACTACGTACTTTATTGCATGAATAAATAACTGTAGTTTTACTTAAGCCCCCACAAATAGATTGTACTGATTCACTCTATTTACTGCTTTAATACTCCCAAGTCCCAAAGTCCTCAAAGGAGTTGAGTGTACTCCCTCTATTCAATAATAGTTGTGTCATTTTATCATTTTGATATGTTCTATATAATAATGAAGTAATTTCTCTTTTTAGTAAAAATCCAACCTCTTTCTTCTTAATTACTTTTATCTCTTTTACTTTATTCTCTTCATCTCTATATATCTTTTTCGTTTCATATTTTATTATTCATTTACTTAACTAATTTAATACCATTTTTCTTAAATCATGTGCTGAAAACAAACGCTTCTCCATCTCTTACTTTATCCTCTACCATACTTTACTCTGTCTTCATATTTCTTAGAGCCACTCCAAGGGAAGATGTAAATGGATAAGTAAACTCTTAAAACTACCATATTTATCTTTTTTTTAATGAAAAATCATTCTCCAAGGGGAAAAGTATTTGAGAAGGTATTATAACTTTTCCAATTTTGGAGAGGTATCTTTACCCATCCATCAATGGAGATGTAAAATCTTATAATTACCATATTTGTCTTCTTTTTATGAAAAAATCTTTCTCCAATAGAGAATGTATTTGAGAACTTATTATACCTTTATGTTTGAAATGCATTTTGTACTATTATTTTATTTTAGAAAATAATTTACCTTTCTATATCTTTTCACTTTGGATTGTATTAATTTTTGAAAAGGTATATTTCACTTTTTGAGAAGGTAAATACTTCATATGTTCTATAGTAGTGGATGCATTTCTTTTCGGCACGGAGATTATGAAAAAAAAATGTGTAATGCTATAAATAAAAAGATAGTACTAACAAAATATGAGAGAGGAAATTGTTGAGAGAGGAAAGTAAGAGAGAAAGAAAAGTAAGTGAGAAAAAATGTGTTGACTTATATACTAAAAAGAGAAATGACTCCACTACTATGGAACGTACCAAAATGACAAAATGACTCTACTACTATGGAACGGAGAGAATAGATGATATATGGAAGGACTTGGAAAGAGGTCGAAAACACGAATAAAATGCAGATCAAGTTATATGGAATGATAACAGAACCGATTGGATCAGTTATCAAATGTCGTTGCTACTTAATCAATGCAATCTAGCTCTCGCCCTTTCCGCCTTGCCAAAGTAATTTATAACTCCCAATTTTGCACAACTTTAACCGTAAAGCGGCAAGTTCGGGGTCGATCCCACAGAGAAGTTGGTGTGTCGAGTGTGTGAGTAGTGAACAGGGGGTGTTGGCTGCTGCCACGCTTTAACTTGGGAGTTTTTAACTACTGTTTTTAATCTAGACAGAATTAAACTAGCTAGCTTGATCAATGAAAATTTAACTACTGGATCAACTGAATTGCAGGCAATAACAGAAAAGTAAATGCGCGGATTAAAAGCGAAAATAACTTTGATTAAACTAAAAGCTGAGTACAACGTGAAATTTAAACTAAGCTAACACTTTGGAAGCTAAGAAAGCGGTAAAAACTGAGAAGAATCTCAGCGGGAAACTTAAGATAACGCTAACAGAAATGAGTATTCTGCAGCGCTCCCTTTTGGTCGCCCTTTAAACTAAGCTATCTAACTGAACTAAACTAAGCTAGAGAGTTAAACTACGCTAGATAACTAAGCTAAGCTAAACTAGACGGAAAGTAAAGTCTCGGATGCCTTCTTTTGGTGGCACACCCTCTATTTATAAGCTCGATCCGGCCGCCAGCTGGATAACGATCTTGACAAGGATTATTCGCTCATTCTGAGAGTGAGCGACTAATTGATTGCTACGTGTTGTTCTTCTAGAATGACGACGCTTTTTGGTAACAGATTCGTGACTCAACTCCGTCCTTGCGTCTCATAAGCTAGCACATGTCCCCTTCTAGAACATCGTCCTTGATAACAGAATGGTGTGCCATATCCAGCTCATTTCCTCACGTGTTCTTCTTCTAGAAGCCAGCGGTCCCCATCTAACTGCTTGATCGCTCCCCCTTGATCAACTCCCCCGATTTTTGGCCTTTTATCACCTTTTGTACTTGCTTGATCAGTTCGGCCTTGCTGTCTTGGTCAAGTGGTATTTCTGCACATTTAACACTTATTTTGTGCGATAAACCGATCAAGTAGCATGTATTTCACCCTTAAACCGATTCATGAAATGAGCCTTATCAAACTGCTCACACTTAAAACATACTTATCCTCAAGTATAAAGAAAAATAAAAGAAAAAGATAAGGCAAATTTCAGGCATGGTTTACTTATTTCACTAGTAAAGGAAAATGAAAAGAAAATCAAAACCTTAAGATAAAAACACGTATTCACATGTATGCATTAGACCGAATAATTTTCCAACAATCATACCCGAGGTCGAGGTCAATCCATTTGTCAGTAGCTTGTGTTCCTTCTCTTTCCCCTTTGCTTGATCAAGGTGTCAGCTTGTCAAGATTGCTCAATTTAAAAACCACTGTTGGATTCACTCAGTCACTCCTTTCTCACCAGAGATGTTAGGACTGTTCACTCGGTGTTGCCACAAATTTAATACTTTGAATCGGACTGCACAAGATAGTTCCTTAAGGTCTTTGTTTTGGGTTGTAACGGGGCTCAAGGGTAGTAACGTATTAGGTTAGGGTTCTAGGGGTTCTAAGTTCAAATATAAAATTTTTAAAGAAAAATTACATGAGCCGAAAGGCCAAAGATTTGACTAAACTCGCTGGATCAAAATTGGGATATTTATTTCTTGGTGCTCCTTCTCGGGCAGATTTCGACAGTTAGCCTTATAACCTTCGGCTTATTATTATTTTTACTTTTAATTTTCTGGGTCAGGTTACAACTATTTCCTGCCCTTTTTTTTTCAGACCTTTTCATCCTTTTCATATGATCAACCTGATTGTCTAACTTGATCAACCCGACTACCCTTTATTTCGACCATTCTATTGCTATCTCATTTTGTTTCCTTTGACAACTTCATCTCTTCGACCCTCTTTTCTCAAATGATATGAAACTCGTATTTGGTCTTAAGGCTTCAAAGAATGGGTAAGGGTGTTTGGGATCAAAGTGGTTAACTAAGGGGTGCCTTGATTAATGAGGCGGGGTTGTGGAGCGAAGGAAGAAAACGTCTCAAAAGGCTAAGTCCTAGTGCATTTAGTCCTTACTACTTGCGCAATTTTCATCTCAATATTAAAAGTCAGCCTCTCGTAAATTTTTCTTTTGTAAAAATAGTATAAAGTGTTCTAATTTTGGCTTATAACTCACGTATAGAGAGTTGGCACAGTTGGTTTAGAAATTGAGCGTTTCCATCATACTTGCGTCATTCAAATTGATCAAGTTTTTGCAATCAAGTTTTTTATGTGAGCATACTGAATCCTTTTTCTAACTCTCCCAAAAAGTAATCAAGTCTTCCATTTATCCAATTTCATGCATATTGCCTATTTTATTACTATCTGGAATTTGTTATTTTTTTTTGAAAAATTTTAGCATGTATGATTTTACTGTAACTAACCCGTCCCCCCTCCCCACTGCATATGAACTCGTCCTCGAGGGACTGGATGCAGTGGAAAGAAGGGTTAGACACAGGCGGCGGCACAACAACAATCAAGGGAACTTCTCACACTTAGACCAGACACTGGGCTAAGTGTGAGGCAGTGCCAGCAATCAAAACATGCTAATAACCACACAAAAATAAAACAGATATAGGCAAAACAGAGAACAACTTCCATAAATTTCTCACACTTAGTTCAGACACAGGACTAAGTGTGAGAACGGAGTCAAAAACACAATTTACACAAAGAAACAAGGTTAAGGGTGATACTACTGCCTTCTAGATTGTTGAATCAGGGGAATGTTGCGCACCTTCCTTATCGCCTCCATTACACAGATCTTCCTTATTGCTTCTAAGGCTTCGTGTTTATCGGAGCTCCTCCTCCTTGGTATTTCATTATTTTTATTCTTTTTTTCCTTCTGGGGGGGGGGGGAAGAAAGCATGCTGGCAGCGTTAGTAAGCCACATACCTTGGTTGGTATGGTGGCCCATACTAGGGGGAGGAAGGATATTTTCTTCCCCCTTCCTCTGCTCTCACCTGGTTGCTCTCCACAGTCTTGCTTGCTTCAATAACTGCTCTGATCCTTTGGTTTTCTTCTCATCCGCTTGCTGCCTTGAACCCTCAGCTTCGGGAAGCAGCTGGTTCATTGTCTGGTGGCGCGTCCTTCTCGGGATGGAGTCTTCCTCTATAGTCGATGAAAGGTTAAATTCTGCCTGCTTTCGTCGTAGAAGGAGGTCACTGGGACGAGGTAGCCCTTCTGTTGGTGGTGGCGGAGCAGGGTCCTTAGACCGAGAAATTCTTAGGCGAGCTTTTAGGGCGGTGTAAATTTCCACGGGGTCAGCGCCGGCGGGAAAACTTCTGAGTAAGGAGTCCACACGCCTTATGTCAGCCGGCTCCATATATTGGAGTGGGCCGATGAATCTAGTAGGCGATAATGGGGTTCTGGTGGTTGGTGGACTCGGTGGTGAAAATGATCTCTGATTATTACTGTTGAGACCGGCTCCTAAAGAAAACGAGGAGGTATTGGAGGTCTCGAGTTGATTGCCCTGCATTTCTTTCTGATTATGTTTGCTGGTGACTTGAATTTGGAGAGAATTAGATGAGGATAGCACAAGGGTTCTGAAGGTAGTTGATAGAAAGTGAGATCCGGACTGTTGGTCCACTACCCGATCACATGAATACCCGATCACTCCTTCTACATGTTTACTGGCGTGAGTTAGGCATTGGTAGTGAAATGTCGTCCACTACAAACGCCTACATTCCGTTCCTTTCAGGTAACTTGCTTTCCTCCAGACTGTTGGTCCTTCCTGCGAACTTTGCCCTTTTAGGCGCAAGTTGCTCCCATCTTCTCTGTTTGCTTTGATCAATCCTCCTTTCCTGGCAGATCCGCTGTCCTTCAGACTTCGACTTGATCAGATGCATGTGCCTTTCAGGGAACTTGTCTGGAATGGCTTCCCTATTTTCTTTTTTGCAGAATTTGGCGTAGGTGACTCGCCTCTATGTTTTCACATCTTTTCCTATCAACTGCTTCCCACTCAAACTCCTGTAGAAGGAGTAACCATCTGATCAAATGCGGGTTTGATCTCCTCTTCGACGATAGGTATTTGATGGCCGCATGGTTTGTATACACCATCACTTTGGAACCACGTAGGTGTTGTCTGAACTTCTCAAATGCGAAGACTACTGATAGCATCTCCTTTTCGGTCACATCATAGTTCCTTTGCGCCTGACCCAATGTTTTTGATGCATAGAGGACAACATAACTTTTCCCCTGGATTTTCTGACTTAGTATTGCTTCCACATCACAGTTACTAGTCTCACACATCACCTCAAAGGAGTGATTCCAGTCAGGGCCGCGTATTATAGAATAACTCATCTATCGATCTTTCAGAAATGGGAACGCGGCCTTGCAGACATCAGAAAATTTAAACTTTACGTCATCCTGGGGAAGCTTCGTCAGGATCTGGGCTCTCCCGGCGAAATCCTTGATGAGTCCTCCACGGGCCCCAGCGTGCTTTAACAAGGCTCTGATCTCCTTCTGGTTAATAGGGTACTGAAGTTTTGCCACATGTGTGTGCCTTGCCATGACTGTTCGAGGGTCCGACCAGTTTAGACTTCGCTTCTTGGGCATCAGCTGGGGTTGGTGTTGGAAGAGTAGTTCTTCCTGTTTCTGCAATCGTGGTTTGACTGTTTTGTGATATGTCTGGCTGTACAGGTCCTTGAAAGCCATCGGTGATGCTGGTACGGAAAGTAGTTGCCTTGTAAACGAGGATTCCTTCTTCAGCATTCCTTTTAATGGAGCGGCTTGGTCAGGTGGTCTTGGTTGAGTAATCTCTCTTGCCTCGGCTGGTTGTGACGGCTGGCAAAATTCCATAATTGCCCTTCTAATGGCTTGATCATCCATTGCTCCAGTCACTGTCGTATTAAACCATTCTGCTGCCTCTTTCTTCAGCTGTTCACCTTCAGTGGAACCAGAGGATGGCTCTTCGAAGGATTCCTTTTTCGAATACTCCTGTTTCCGAGGGCTGATAGCGTTTATTGTTTGTATGCTCTCTCTGTCCCGTGGCTTTCTTGCAGCTTCATTAATGCCAACCGTAAGTCGCTCTCCTTTAAACTTCAGATTAATTGTCCCATGGCGGACGTCAATGACTGTGTTGGCGGTGGATAGGAAAGGTCTCCCCAAACGGATTCCAATAGACTCCTCTGCTCCTGGTTACATCATTTTTATAACAAAGAAGTCGGCGGGATACATGAATCTGTTTACCTTGACGATTTCATCTTCCAGAACTCCCTCGGGGTAAATGCAAGACCCGTCTGCTAGCTGTATTTCCATATTGGTTTTGACGAGCTTAGCATTATCCAGCTTCTTGTATATATAATATGGCATAATATTGATGGAAGCCCCTAGGTCGCACATTGCGTGCTCCATTTGAACGTTTCTGATGGAAATTGGGAGCGTAAATACCCCTGGGTCAGTTCTCTTGGAGGGAAGATCACCAGGTTGGATTACACCGGTCACTTCCTCTGCTTCGACCCTCCTCCTCTTTTCAGCACCCTGTTCACAGATATTTGACTCTTCTTTCGCTGTGACTTGATCAAGGGCTCTGGATTCAAGGCTTTTATTAAGACTTGTCCTGGATGCTGAAAAACTTGCAGTTGAGCTCTGATAAACTCCTTCTGATTTCAGAGAGACTGTATTGACAATCTCTCGACCTGCTGGTGGTTGCACTGCAGCCGGAATCTTTCCTTCATTACCTCTCAGCTAGCCCAGTGACATGGCGACCTGAGATAACTGCTTCGTAAGCATTTCTAATGTAGCTCTCTGTTCTTTCTGAGTCTCTTGTATTTCTCGCATCACATCTTGGGGTTGATGCGGAATCATCGCATCTCCTGGGCCTTCATTTTGCTGCCTGTTATACCTCTGATTAAATCGGCCTCCTCCATGGCCTTGCTGGTAGTAGCCAGGCGATCCATACTGTTCCGGTTGATTCTGGGGGAAATGATTTTGTTGGTTTCCTTGGAAGTACTGTTGGTTCCCTTGGGATTGCTGGTTTCCCCTGCGGTACAGCGGGACATAACTCACCATTTGATTACTTGGTTGCGTACCCTGGTTGCTATACTGAGGGGCTTGGTGCTGGTCCCCCATTCTCCTTCCTGTTGTCGGCTTGACCAGTTAAGTTGTCCTCCACTTGCCCAGTTCCCTTGAGGTCCACTTGACCAACCTACCTGACCTCCTTGCATTCTATTCCCTCCAGTGTTTGGTCTATCCAAGATTCGAGCTGGCCAGTTGGACTGCCCGTCAGAGGGCTGTACCTGTTGTGGTTGGCTTTGATTCTGATCAGTCCATCTGAAGTTGGGGTGGTCCCTCCACTGAGCATCTCTCTGTTTCCTCTGGATCCAGTTGCCATTTGTGTTCCAGTGGCGTACAACGTTTACTTGCTCCACCTCAGGGGGAAACTCGCAGTAATAGTAGTGATGCTCTTCTGGCGGTGGCGGCTGGGCCACATACTGTGTCTCCTTCGGTGCAGGCGGTGGCCGCGGTCTCGTTTTTTCTACTGCTTCCAGCAGTTTCTTCTCCATCTGCTCTAATCGAGCCTCCAGCTTTTCATCGTTGCGCGCCTCAGCTGCGTGCACTGCTCCTCTTCTGTACTGCCCTCGAGATGTTTCGTACGACCGCTTAGCCTCAATCAACCTCTCCAAAATATTCTTAGTTTGGCTAAAAAGGGTATTTGAGAAATCCCCTTGTGCTGCGAGGTTGAGGTCGTTCTTGCTGTCCACCGTGAGTCCGCCATAGAAGATCGAGTAGATCTCCTTCTTTCCCAGCTTGTGGTTAGGGCATGCTTGAAGCAACCCTTGGAACCTATCCCAGTACTGGCCGAGGGGCTCGTCATACTCCTGTCTGGCTTCTGTAATTTCCCTTTTTAGGGCACTTGTTTTTTATATCGGAAAGAAACGATCGAGGAATATCATGCGGAACTCAGCCCACGTCCTGATGGATCCTTCCGGCAGCCTTGACAGCCAGACACCCGCATCGCCCTTCAAAACGAAGGGAATAGCCTTAAGCCTGTAATCTTCGGACGTGGATCCAGCTGGCACGGGCTGAATATCACAGTATCTACAGAATTCTTCTAGAAAAGCATACGGACATTCCTTCGAAAGGCCATAGAAGTGGGACAAAACGGCCAGTACTCCTGATTTGATTGCGATGGTCCGCATTCCAGGAGTAGCGGCGATGGCATGTGTGGGCTCTCTCTCATCATGAGCGTGTAGAGAGCCGATTCCCGAGTCGCCAGCGACAACGGCCATCTCTGCTTCCGTTCATTCTGGTAGTGGTGGTTGTGTTTTCTGCTCGGTGGCTGCTGCTGCTTCTAATTCGGCTCTGCGACGAGTGATGACAACGCCGACTTCCTGGACTCTCCACTGAGTGTTAGTTCTTCTGTATATCAAGGGATGATTCCAGTAATCGCCTTGGTGGTACCTTCTCATCAACAGCAGGAAAAACAAAAAATGAGAAACAAAATTATATACACCTACGCACTACGCACAAACATAAAGTAACACCATGCTTCCCCGGCAACAGCGCCATTTTGGAAGGACTTGGAAGAGGCCGAAAACACGAATAGAATGCGGATCAAGTTATATGGAATGATAACCGAACCGATTGGATCAGTTAGCAAATGTCGTTGCCACTTAATCAATGCAATCTAGCTCTCGCTCTTTCCGCCTTGCCAAAGTAATTTATAACTCCCAATTTTGCTCAACTTTAACAATAAAGCGGCAAGTTCGGGGTCAATCCCACATAGAAGTTGGTGTGTCGAGTGTGTGAGTACTGAACAGGGGGGGTTGGCTGCTGCCACGCTTTAACTTGAGAGTTTTTAACTACTGTTTTTAATCTAGACATAATTAAACTAGCTAGCTTGATCAATGGAAATTTAACTACTGGATCAAGTGAATTGCAGACAATAACAGAAAAGTAAATGCGCGGATTAAAAGCGAAAATAACTTTGATTAAACTAAAAGCTAAGTACAACGTGAAATTTAAACTAAGCTAACACTTTGGAAGCTAAGAAAGCGGTAAAAACTGAGAAGAATCTCAGCGGGAAACTTAAGATAACGCTAACAGAAATGAGTATTCTGCAGCGCTCCCTTTCGGTCGCCCTTTAAACTAAGCTATCTAACTGAACTAAACTAAGCTAGAGAGCTGAACTACGCTAGATAACTAAGCTAAGCTAAACTAGACGGAAAGTAAAGTCTCGGATGCCTTCTTGTGGTGGCACACCCTCTATTTATAAGCTCGATCCGGCCGCCAGCTGGATAACGATCTTGACAGGGAATATTCGCTCATTCTGAGAGCGAGCGACTCATTGATTGCTACGTGCTGTTCTTCTAGAATGACGACGCTTTTTGGTAACAGATTCGTGACTCAGCTCCGTCCTTGCGTCTCATAAGCTAGCACGTGTCCCCTTCTAGAACATCGTCCTTAATAACAGAATGGTGTGCCATATCCAGCTCATTTCCTCACGTGTTCTTCTTCTAGAAGCCAGCGGTCCCCACCTAACTGCTTGATCGCTCCCCCTTGATCAACTCCCCCGATTCTTGGCCTTTTATCGCCTTTTGTACTTGCTTGATCAGTTCGGCCTTGCTGCCTTGGTCAAGTGGTATTTCTGCACATTTAACACTTGTTTTGCGCGATAAACCGATCAAGTAGCATGTATTTCACCCATAAACCGATGCATGAAATGAGCCTTATCAATATACCTCTTTTATTTACCTTTTCTCCTTGGAGATCTCTTATTTTATTCCATCTTTTACTTTACTCTCTCAATTTTAACCTACACATAAATTTCTAAATTGTGCCAAAAAAAATGACCAACTACCTTAAAACTGAAAGAGTATTAAGAAATTTAAAAAAATTATACTCTTTCCGTCCTATAATATTGTATGTCATACTTATAGCACAAACTTTTTTGAGATGCTATGTTTTATGTTGAGTATAGATAGATAAAATATATTTTTCTATCAACTTTAAAAGAAAAAGTAAATGTGATTTGTTTTGGGATAAACTAAAAAAAACTTGACATTTATCGTAGGACACAAAGAGTGAGAAAGAGTAGAATTAAAAGAACAATAAAATATGCGAAATTGGATATTTTATTTTTTTTCTTATTTTATCATTTTTCTCTTAATTTTTCTTGTCTTATCAATTTTTCTCTTCTTCTATCTTACTTTACCAATTGTGTATTAAATTCGTACCATTTCAAATATTCCTATTTTTAAAATACGAAGATAAAATAACCAGAGCATGAGACAGATTGCTATCATTATAAATGCTCTTTAACATATCAATTTCTTTAAAAAAAATTGCCAAAAGAAATACTTTCTGCGTAGATCAACTATCTTAAGACCATCCGCAACGCGTCTCGTTGCCGTCTCTATCTCGTCTCAGCGAGATGAGACGGCATCGAGACGTCGTTGCTGCCATCCATCTCTGTCTCGTCTCGGCGGGCGTCTCATCCCGGAGGGACGGTTGGCGCGACAGCTCGCCACGCACCAACGCCACTAGACATGCACAAACCGAACCGGCCTGGCGGTTAACAGCCAGTTCGGGCCCGCCGGTTCATGAACTGGAACCGGAACCGGCGGTTTGAACCGGCAGGCGGTTTCGCGGTTCAGGCGGGCCGATTCAGGGTCAGGGATACCTTGAACCGTGAACCGACGGTTAAATCGAATTTTTAAAGAAAAAATTTATTTATAAAAATTGATTTTTATATTTAAAAACAATTTTTACAAATAAATGAATACAAGAAATTCATAATAGCCCATATATATCTGATGGGCTTACGAATTTATGAAACCATTCTTGGTTGTTTCTCTTTTATAGAGACATCCTTGAATGTTTTATGTTTCACTTTCGATGTGGGACAAAATCATTCTTTGTTATTTCTCTTTTATAGAGACAACCTTTAATGTATTATGTTTCACTTTCGATGTGGGACAAAATCATTCTTGGTTGTTTCTCTTTTATAGAGACATCCTTAAATGTTTTATATTTCACTTTCGATGTGGGATAAAATATGTTGAAGTATTTTATTTTATAACTACATGTTTAGAGCATTCATTCATCTTTTTCCAATGTGGGATACAAAACTTTCTTGTATCTTCTACTTTTCTTCGTGTTTTGTATAATATATATAAACAAAGTTATTATTCAAATATATTCTTGATTGATAAAAATAAAGAATTATTGAGAAATATGATTTGTATATAGAAAATATTTATTTGTATAATAATTATTGTTAGGTTTGTACAATTTGTATAAGAATTATTCTTTTAATGTGTATAATATTATTTATTAGTTAACATATACATAAATTTATAAACATAAGCAAATCATTAATGATAAATAAGTAATGAATAATAGTTTATGTAATAATATTTGTTATTAATTTATAATAATAGATGATAGAGTATTAATATAGATGAAAAATGATGAACGATCTATCATATACTTATAAATAATGACTTTTATCCCACATTGAATGAAAGAGTAACTCATCCAAGAATGTGTAACTATAAAAAAGAATAATCCAATACACTCTCTTTCAATTTAAATGCTCAAGTCCAATATTAAGTATTGATATTTTAAAAATCAAAAGGTTTAACTTTAAGTAGTGTTTATTAATTTTTATAAATAGAATGTATTCATTATAAGAATTGTTCTTTTAATGTGTATAATATTATTTATTAGTTAACATATACATAAATTTATAAACATAAGCAAATCATTAATGATAAATAACTAATGAATAATAGTTTATGTAATAATATTTGTTTTTAATTTATAATAATAGAAGATAGAGTATTAATATAGACGAAGAATGATGGACGATCTATCATATACTTATAAATAATGACTTTTATCCCACATTGAAAGAAAGAGTAACACATCCAAAAATGTGTAACTATAAAAAAGAATAATCCAATACACTCTCTTCCAATTTAAACGCTCAAGTCCAATATTAAGTATTGATATTTTAAAAATAAAAAGGTTTAACTTTAAGTAGTGTTTATTAATTTTTATAAATAAAATGTATTCATTATAAGTTGTAATTTTTAGTCTTATTCAAATTTATTAACAATAAAATTGTAATTTTCACCTTATTGTTTGAAATTTGTTTAAGCACATTTTATACATAATAAAGACTAAAAAGACAAAAAATACTCCGTATTTAAAGTTGGATTTGATTTTTAAAATGCCAATACTTGGATGAGAGTATATTGGATTTGATTTAATTTGGAAGATAGTATATTGGATTATTCTATTTTATAGTTACACATTCTTGGATGTGTTACTCTTTCTTTCAATATGGGATAAAAGTCATTATTTGTAAGTTTATAATAGATCGTCCATCATTCTTCGTCTATATTAATACTCTATCTTCTATTATTATAAATTAACAACAAATATTATCACATAAACTATTATTCATTAGTTCTTTATCATTAATGATTTGCTTATGTTTATAAATTTATGTATATGTTAACTAATAAATAATATTATACACATTGAAAGAATAATTCTTATACAAATTGTATAAACCTAACAGTAATTATTATACAAATAAATATTTTCTATATACAAATCATATTTCTCAATAATTCTTTATTTTTATCAATCAAGAATATATTTGAATAATAATTTTGTTTATATATATCATACAAAACATGAAGAAAAGTAGAAGACAAAAGAAAGTTTTGTATCCCACATTGGAAAAAGATGAATGAATGCTCTAAACATGAAGTTATAAAAGAAAATACTTCAACATATTTTGTCCCGCATCGAAAATGAAACATAAAACATTCAAGGATGGCTCTATAAAAGAGAAACAACCAAGAATGATTTTGTCCCACATCGAAAGTGAAACATAAAACATTCTAGGATGTCTCTATAAAAGAAAAACAACCAAGAATGGTTTCATAAATTCGTAAGCCCATCAAATATATATGGGCAATTATGAATTTCTTGTATTCATTTATTTGTAAAAATTGTTTTTAAATATAAAAATCAATTTTTATAAATAAATTTTTTTTTTTAAATTTCGGTTGAACCGCCGGTTCATGAACCGGAACCGGAGGTTCAGCCCAAAAACCGGCAGTTTTGAACCGCCTCGTGAACCGGCGGTTTTTTGGAACCGTCGGGACCCTTGGCGGGCCGGTTCCGGTTTATGCATATGATGAACCGTGAACCTCCGGTTCATGAACCGAACCGGAACCGACGGTTCAGAACCGTTGCGCATGCCTAAGCGCCACCCGGCGCGCGCTGGAGCTAGGCGTGACACCCACTCGCCGGCCCGCGAGTGGGCGTCGTCACGCTGATGCAATAAATCATTTTTAAAAATCCAATTTTAATAAAAAAAAAATTTTAAACGATAATGTTACCGTTAATTACCGTTGAATGGTAATTTTGTATTTATTTCTATAAATACTCCTCTTTCATCCTCATTATACACACCAACACACATATCTATTCTTCTCAAATCATCTCTTTTTCCTCTCCAAATTTTATCTCAAAATGTCCGGCGACGGAAACTCTGACGGCGACGGCGGCTACGACTTGAACACGTTTGGCGATTGGGGGGCATGTACAATGTCTTGGGTGCTACCGGTTCCGGTTCGTCGACGCCGGGCACCCAAGGCTCGTCGACACCGGCGGCGTACCAACCACCCCATTTTGATGTGAATGCATACGCTCGTCCCTCCGCCCAGAGGTATTCACATGGATTATCCCAAATTAGGGAGGATTTTCCGGATGAACCCAATCCGGAAGGGGGACGAGGAGGTGGAAGCTCCAGGGCTCGGGCCTTCGACGCCGTGGAGGAAGAGGAGGAGGCGGCCGAGGAGGAAGAGGATGTAGGCCGTCATCCATACAGCCGCAAGGATACGATGGCTCTGTTCAATGCTTGGGTAAGCGTCTCGTTCAATCCCATCGTCGGAAACCAATAAACCCGAAAGTGCTTTTGGGAAAAGGTCACCGACGCCTACAACGAGACCAAGCCAAAGGGGTCCCGCCGCCGCAACATGAAGATGCTCCGAAGTCACTTTGACCGAGTCGACAGAGATGTCAAAAAATTCTGCGGCATCTACAAGAATGAAGCGGCTCATTACAAAAGCGGTGCCACTGGAGCCAACATTATGAGAGCGGCTTTGCGAGTCTTTTTCGACGACAACAACAAAGAATTCAAACATGTCGATGTTTGGGAGGCCGTCAAAGACGTTGAAAGGTGGACCGGTGGTGTCCAGTCCAGCACGGGCTCGACCTCGAAACACACGAAGCACACAACGAATGACCAATACTCGTCTAGTGAGGGCGGGTCAGACAACGCTGCACAAGAGTTTGCCTCACAGGAGGTTGAGGGCATGACCACCGATGAAGGGGGGTCCTCCCGTGGGCGTCGTCGGCCGCAAGGGACCAAGGCGGCGAAGGCGGCTAGAGGGAGGAGGGGCCGAGGCGAATCAAGCCAGGCGTGCTCCCAAGGGCCTCCGTCATCCCTAATGTCCATGTACTTCCCGCCACGATGGGGGACACTTCCTGCATGACGCCTGCCCAATATCAAGCCCATCATGCCTGCATTGTGTATCTGGCGGGACAACTTGGTATTCCGCCTCCATTCGGTGCACCGCCACCGCCTTCGTGGGATGATTCGCCGGCGGAGTAGTTTTTAAGTGTGTAATTTTTAATTTCTAGGATTTTAAATTATGTTTTTTTATTTTTTTTAAAGATTTTAATTATGTGTTTTTTATTTTTTTAGGATTTAAATTGTAATTTTATTTTATTTAATGAATTGTGTTTTTATTAATTGAATTTGTTGGAAATAAAAATAAAAAATGAAATTGAATGAATAGTTAAGGGATGAGATGATTAAGAGACGGTTAAGAGTTGGAGGATTGTAGATGTTGTCTCTTAGTTAAGAGATGAGATGAAAAGTACAGTGGGGCCATGAATAGTGAAAAGATGAAACGGTTAAGAGACAGATAAGAGAAAGCGTTGTGGATTGCCTAATACTGAGCTACATATACTAGTACTTTCCAACATCTAATCCGTAGACTACCCAGCCTTATTTTATCCAGAACATTACAGTGTTAAATCCATCACTTTTCTTTCATAAAGCTGTCTTATTCTTTGTAGTATTACTAGTACTTATTTTTCAAATTCTACCATGCAATAATTTATTACTTCTTCCATTCTTGGTTAATTAAAACGTTTTTTTGGTACTGAGTTTAAGTGTAATGTATTAAATGGACGTAATAAAGTAAAATAAATAAATAAAAAATAAAGTAAGAAAGGGAGTTATTTTTTTACCAAAAATAGAAATGATTTAATTAACTTCGAACTCCCTAAAATAATAAAATAACTCTATTAATATGGAACTGAGGGAGTACTATATAAACTCTTTTTTTATAACATTATTCTAATTTTGAACAATTTCCATTCGTCATTAAAATTAACGCTATATTCCTAGAAAATCATGTGTTAAGCATGTTTGATGAATTAGTTTAAATTGGGTATTGGGTACCCAAAACTGTTAAACTTCTCGGCCAATTGCTATACCAATTAGGCACTTGCTTAATCCACCCTTCCTCTTCTATATACTTTGTTCCATAATAGTAAAGTCATTTTGTTATTTTAGTATGTTGCATAATAATAGAGTTATTTCTTTTTTTTTAGTAAAAATCAACATATTTCTTTTCACTTACTTTTCGCTCTCTCCTACTTTGTTGTCTCTATTTTTCCTCTCTCCTATTTTTTTATATTTTTATTTAATACATTACATATTTTATTCTTAATCTATGTGTCGAAAAGAAATGCATGCACTATTATGGATCGGAGAGAGTAGTAATCTCACCAAGGGTATGGATCCCTTGTGCTCCACTGCAGGAGTGTTGTGCTCTAACAGTTCCAATAATTTATTTATTAAATAAAATATACTCCTTTCGTCCCTTAAATATTATCACAGTTTGAAAAAATGTAAGCATCCACATCCGTGCTCTTTGGCAAGAGCACAGATGTGGGCCCGAAGCCACTTTATTAATTTTTCACTCCCTGCTCTTCCCCAAGAGCACAACACCCACATCCATGCTCTTCCTCAAGGACATGCTCAAGGGATCCACCATTCCATTATTTAATTTAAATACTTCAATTACTAAAAACATTTCCACAATATTAAAATGCATTAAAAATATCTGATACCATTACTAAAAAATAAAAAATTACATAATTAAAATAAAAAAAATAAAAAATTACATAAATAAAATCCTAAAAATTAAAAATTACATAATTAAATTCATAAAATTAAAAAACCCACTACTTGTGGCCGAATTTCGCCCAAATGTGTTTGATTAGGTCTTCTTATAGCTCCGTGTGGGTTCTGGTATCGCGCATTGTGTGTCTTGTTTCGATCCTCTCGCCCACCGTCGTATGCACACCTCGGCGTGGGGGAGATCCTGCGGTTGAGCTTCCGTTAGCCGCCCTCGGTCCTTCGTCAGCTATAATCATGTTGTGCAAGATAATACACGTGTACATGATGTCGGCGATATTCTTAACGTACCACAGCCGAGACGGGGCCTTCACAAGGGCTTGAAGGATCCTAAAAGCTCTTTCGACGTCTTTCGACGTCTTGCGGATTGCTGAACGTCTTCACGAAATGTAACACCCGTACCTTAAGTTTGAAATTAATTTTATGTAACGGAATAATTGATAAAATTATTTCGAAATGCTATGCTTCTCGGTAAATGTGATATGAGAAAAATTGTGGGTTATGTGTGTGGTGTGAAAAGGAATGTGTTTATGTTTTTTTTTAATTGTGAACGATGGGAGGCACGTTTAAGGTCTCGTTGAAAGGTCAATGATGAAATTGCTATTCTTTAGCAAGGCGAATGAATTAAGTGGAAAGGTATGTATGTTTTATGGATAATGACGCGCGTAATTTGAGGAACGGTTGAATGAATTTTATATTTGGAACAACACCAAATATAAGTTATGTACGATTTCTCGTACTTTAATTTTTGGTTATGAAGAACGAGATAACAAAATTTAATAAAGGCCCGTGAATTTTATTTAACGAAGGAAAATGCAAAAAATATAAAAATGTATGAAATTACTTTGGACTTTCCAAAATAAATTTGAAGTCCAATTAAAAATAAAATAACTTGAGTTCTAATCACTCTTTAAATACATCAAGTGGTAGTTTTTAACTTGGGCTTGTAATTTATTTATTGGTTTTAGCCCAATTGAAATTTAATTTATGGAAGCCCAAGTTTGGTTTTAAACTAGCTAAGCCCAAAAAGAGCCCCCCCCCCCCTCGACGGTTTTCCATCCCCTCCCACATGACCGATCGGTTTTATTCCTCTTTGATCCACCTCTCCACTTTCCCCATCAATATCTACACCCCAAAGCCACCCCCCCACTTACTCTTGTAACCTTTCACTTAGCAAAAAAAAAAGAGAAGAGAGAAGGAGTCGGGGAGAGAGAAAGAAGGGAGGAGAGAGAGAGGGAAGAAAGAGAGGAAGAAGATAGAGGGAATTGGGCCATGTACTTTTGTTGTTGGGCCTTGGATTTTTTTTTAGTTGTTTGGCTCTTCCTTTAATTGATGGGGGCTCACTATGTAATTTTGGAGGAATAAGGTGGCTAAGAAATTTAATCTCGGGTCGGTGATTGAGAGTTTAATCGGGGGAAAATATTTAATTAAATTCCGTAAGTTCTTTTGACGAGTGAATACTTTACCTAGGTATGAAATAATACTTTTTCAACGGTAAATAATTACGGAAATTAAAGTATGCGCGTAAATAATTTTTTTTAAAAATTATTTTCGACGTTATGGAAAATACGAGGAGCCAACGGAGGAAAGAACGAGTGTAAGCGGCCGACCGGCGTCGCACGCGACGCCTTGGGCGGCCGCCGAATAACCGAAAGTGCACGAAAATCGAGAAAGAGAATTAAAAGATTTTAATTAGAGTGCATGCATTCTAATTATCGTCGTTACAGAGGTTTGATGTGAACTTTATGTGTTTTCCAAAAAGGTGGTTCGCACGCACGCTGAAAGTCGGAACGAGGAATTTTTACGGAAAACTTAAGCATTTGAGGTGGGCTTTATTCTTTAACGTTTATTTTAAATCAATATGTTTACGGTGTTATAAGGATGTTTCTATAAGTATGTCATGCCGTGTTTATGTTTTGAAACTGCCTATCTGATTGTCTACTAGAATAAAACTCTACTAGACTTTGATGGTTAACGAATTCAGGTCTAACTAGGGTCTACGCCCTACTTAGACTAGTGCACTGATGGGGATCGTGAGCCGTCCCCTAGGTCGGCCGGCCCAGTGATCGAGATTGTGGCCACAGTCTCGTTTCACATGATGGTTCAGATATGGTATATGATGGAGGATGATGTTAGTCCGCGCGGACACTATTTCATGGAAATAGTTTTTCTTGTGCTTCTCGGTTCTTTTAAAGTGAAACCCGGGATCCACACGATGATGGCTTGACATATCTTAACGATGAATGTTTTCGGGCGTGAGTTCATTGGGTGCATCAAGTACTCAGCCCCTGCATATGTTTTCCCTATGTGCAGGTTGAGCGAGGTCGGGAGGCGGAGGATGTTGAGTGGTGATTCAAGAACTGGTCCGGTTACTATTATGTCTTCATACGTAGTAGTAGCTAAACTCTCAAATTGCTTCCGCTATTCAATGTCCCAAGAGACTCCGTTATTTTCTTTATTGTCGAACTCTGTTATCTTTCATGTTGTAGACTTCGGGATTGAAACGTTGGTTAACTTAAAATGGAATTTCGTCTTTGACTGTTAAGTGGTATTGCCTTGAATTGTTTGATTGTTTCCCCCTTCATCCCCGCTCCTTATTTCTCCCCACTAGTCACGATTTCCCGTGCTTCCTATCCTTAGGAAGTGCGGTCGTGACAGAGTGGTATCAGAGCCGTTTTTCCTTCTGCTCTGGACCGAGAGTCGTTTATTCAATCTAGTCTAGACTCGTTTCGCTAGACTAAAAGAATATCCGTTTAAAGCTCAACACTCCGTCTCACCGCGCTCAACATGAAAGAAGGCAAAAGTTTGACACGAAGCATATTAGAAGTAAAAGAATGAGTGGGGCGCAGAAAGGCGTGAATTCCAAGTAATGATGAGATGACGAGACGAGGAAAACCTTGTGAAGCGTGATTAGCGTTAGATCGAAGGATTGACGAAATTGTAAAAGTACCACGTCTTTAAAAGTACGAAGCATCTATCCTTAGATGACAACAAAAAAAAAGAAGAAAAAGAAAAAAAAAAGAATTGTTATGACTTTTCCTTATGGAAATCGACAGGTATATGCACGGTAGCACGTATGACGTTCTCTACGCGTTTTTATCTCTTTCTACCTCGTTTATTCTTTTTCTAAGATTGGTTACTAAGGGAACTTACTTTTATGTAGATGGCGATCACGATCCACGCACCGCTAAGGGGAAGGTACGTCAAGAATGGATCGCGGGCGGTGGAAATGTATCGCGGGTTCGAGAGGGACGCGAGGGCCCCTTTGATATCTTATGTCGTCGATTACTTGACCTTATGGCGGGATGCTCATGGCTGTGGAGTGAGGCACTATGAGGGAATCAAGAGATTGATTGATGGACTACCGGCATCTTGGAATAGGTGGGCCGACGAGGCTTCACGGTCATACATCTGGCATAAGCTTCCCGACTACAGCATGCAGGGAGACATGCATGGTTTTGTGAAGGTTCTCTTGGAAACACTGGTCGATGCTCGTGGTGGACCGCCACCCTATGCTCCTCCTAGGAAGGAGGCGTCTTCATCGAGCCGCAGCCCCTACAGCGGGGGTCGGTACGAGAGTGAGACGCCGCAACCAAACTGCCCCAAGAGAAGGAGACTTGGGATGCGCACCTCCGCACCTCCCGCGACGGAAGTCCTTGTGGTTGATGAGCATATCGACGTCGCTACTGATGTGCGGGAGAGTGATGAGGAAGAGGAAGAAGATCCCCTTGAAGACGAGGAGGATCCCATGGAGGATGAGGAAGACCCTGAAGAAGAGCCTCTTGCGAGAGAGGTTGAAGTTGATAGCGAGGAAGGGGCGAATTACGAGAGAGCTCCCGAGGAGTAGTGTCTTCTTTTGATGTTTGTTAGTTTCGAATGTTTTGTTTTGACGAACTAGGTAGTAGTTTCTTTTGACGTTTGTTTTTCCCTCCCTGTTTCAAAGACCTTGTGGAAACACGTACTTGTTGGTTTTGAGATAATTAAGTTTCCGTTGTTTTATCGTTGTGTTCGTTCTACCATGTTGTGTATGGAAAGTTGTGTTATCGCTTTGGAAAGGTTGTGTGGAGTGGTGATGGTAAAGTTGGATTTTATACTAATGCATGTGTTGAACAGAATGCCTCCCCGACGTGCCGCAGTTCACCACGAGAATGGGGCAAGCAACGAGACCCAAAGCAGTGTGGGTCCTGAAGGACAACCACCACCACCACCTCCACCACCGCTACAACCGGAACGGAACATCGAGAAAGAGTTCCGAAAGGAACGTCCTCCCGTGTTCGATGGAATGGGAGATCCAACCAAGGCCGAGACCTGGATTCGGGCCATAGAACGCATCTTTAAGTTCTTGAGCTGCACTGACCAGGAGCGCCTATCGTGCGTGACTTATCAGCTCACCGGGTCCGCAGAATTCTGGTGGGAGACTAAGCAGCGGACAATGACGCAGGAACAGTTAGACACCCTGACGTGGGAAGACTTTAAGGAGGAACTGTATGACAAATACATTCCAAGGAGTTACCGTAAGGCAAAGGAGGCCGAGTTCTACAATTTAAAGCAGGGGCGGATGACTGTGACAGAATATGATCGTGCCCTATGTGACATGTCTCGCTATGCACCCGAGCAAGTAAACACCGACGAGAAGATGGCGGAGAAGTTTTGTGCCGGTCTGAGGCACGAAATCAGGATGGCGTTGGCATGCCGTGTGATAAGGCTAATTTCATTCATCGGTCTAGGGGTTCATTTCATGAAATTGCTGGGTCTAACGCATTGAATTAAGTCAGGTATGTGAAGTTTTTCGCCAGATCCAGGAAAAGAAGAGGACGCTTGTATGGTCCTAGGAAACTGGCGAAAGGGTGAACAATTGGAAGAAAATTGCTAGACGGAGGAAGCCTCGGAGTTGAAGGGTAGAATAGGGATTTCTACGACAACTCTAGAAGGCTATGTCCGCATCTATAAAAGGGAGAAGCATGCAGGCTGGAGGGACCTTCTCGGTGGAGGCCTCACTAACAGCTCCTTGCTCGATTCACCTTTCCACACACTTGACTCTGAATTCGCGAGAGATTCCAGTTGGCACTTGGCTGGTGGTTCACGTTTAGCTTTCCGACAATGGTTCGAGGGTTGTAACACCGTCCTAGTTCAAGGGCGAAGAAACAATTTACATTTCCGTTGCTATTTACACTGATTCCGCCGAGCTTCGCTGTTCGAAGCTCGGTTTTCTTTTGACAACCAATATTTCCGGTTTATTCCAGATTTTACTTTCGCTTATGTCTATTGTGTTCATTTCTGGTTTGCTGGTTGAGTTCGATTGATTTCGAGTTAGGATTGTCGGAGTTAGTTATTTTTGCAGTTGGTTCTGATTTATTGCCGATACTTGTTGTTTGGATCTGAAGAATGGTTCTGCTTTTTGGATGAATCGGAGGTTGGGTTTTGCTGGAGTTTGTGATTTGTTTGCAGATTGTTCATGATTGATTGAGATTGGAGTAGATCTGTGAAAATCAGAGTTATGGCGTTGGTTTTGCTGTTTGTTGGGTTCGGATGGCTTGGATCCGGAGTGGATTAAGCGTCCGACGTAATCTGAGAAGGAGTACTTGATTTCCATGCCTAGTTTACGTATTTACATTTCATTTCGCCTAGTTTACGTAGATCTGTCGTATCTTCGAGTTATTGTAAGTTTTCGTCGACCAAATCTGTTTATTATGTTTGAATCTGGGCATTTCCTCTGTTTTCTCCATTTGCGAATCTGAATTAGATAGAAAAGTGCACGAAGATTGTTAGCTGCAGCTTTACCGTACGTTGTCAGGCTTGGCTTTCATGGTCCCCACTTTTTATTTCCTTTGTCTAGTGGTTATCGGTAGTTATGTACTCGGTCTAGGAATTGTTTAAACTTTTCTGCCTGTTACTTGGTTTAAGAGCCCTTAGTTCTTCGGTCTGGTATTTACGTTTTGTGCTTAGGTCTAGTAGTAATTAAAATCTCAACCCCTTTTGCGTGGCAGCAGCCATTTTGTCCAAATTCTCTCAATACTAGCCTACGAATCCATCTCTGTGGGATCGACTCCACTTCCCTATACTAATCCATAGTATTCGGGTTGAGGAAATTTAATTGTTGAAGGAGAGTCGTGAGTGCCCAACGCCCGGAGCGCCATTCGATCCCTCGAGTTACTGGACCCTGTGATTCAGTTAATTCGGAGAAGCGTGGTGTCTCGACCTAGCAAATGCTTAGATCGAATTTTGCAAGCGCATAACTCATAAGACGAGACTACTCACACACCTCTTACCCTTCAAATGGCGCCGTTGCCGGGGATGGATGGCGTGCTTAGTGCTAGTGTTCAGAGTCTGTGGTGTAAATAGTTTTGATTTGTTTTCTTTCTCTTTTTGTTTTGCAGTTTATGAGCAGAGGCTCAAGGTCTACCTACTGGAGCAACTCATCTGGGTGGACACACGGCCAGTTTGGTTGGCGGGTTAAGGATACAGTCTCTACTGTAACCACCAGATCAGGGTTCACCACGGGAGGCCCGTTTCCGAGTGGATTTACTAGCGATGAATCTTGGACGTCGTCAGGACGCGAAGATCCAGAATCACCACCCGAATCAGAAACAGTGTCAGAAACAGGGGAAGCAGAGGAATTAGTCATGGCGCAGGTGGTAGACCCAGATCCAGAAATCGGCTCTCTCACTGCCCATTTAGATGGAGAACCAGCTCAAGCTATAGTAATGAATCCACGCCAGAGGACTATCGAGATCAAGACAAACGTACTCGGCATCTTGCCGACGTTCTCTGGGCGTAGATATGAGTGTCCGTATGAGTTCTTAAATGAATTCAGTAAGTTATGTGGTATTCAGAAGAGGCCGAATGATGCAACAGAAGAGGATTATCGCTTACGAGCGATTCCGTTTACCTTGAAGGGGGAAGCTAATACGTGGCTATTGAGGTTGCCTCCGGATTCTATCCGCACGTGGAGGGACTTCAAGTTAGAATTCTTAGATTATTTCTTCCCATCCAACAAGACGAATGCACTTAAGAAAGAAATACTAGAGTGTAAGCAAGATTACGATGAATCGTTGAGTCAGTACTGGTCGAGATTTAAGGGGTTGTTGGATGCATGCCCGAATCACCGGATGATAGAGGCAGAGACCTACTCTCTGTTTTACGAAGGAGCCACTCCCGAGTCAAAGGACTTAATGAACTCCTCGAGTGGGGGAAATTTCACAAGAAAAAGGGGAAGTGAGGCAAGAGAGATCCTAGGGAAGTTGATTGACGCTAAGAAGGCGTACGATAACCCTAGGAATGCAGTGAAGAGAGGATCGGTGCATGCTGGGAGAGAACAAGAAGATAACAAAGTCGAAGCGAGGATTGATAGGCTCGAGAAGGCTCTTTTGAACGCGATTGAAAAGACGATTCCCCTGGCTTCACAAGGGAAGGAGAAATCTCCTGGTCCAGGAGATAATCAAATGCAACAATATTACGGGACCCAGGAAGGAGATTATCAGGCCCAGGTCAATGCAATGGGAAGTTGGAATCCCGATGGGAGCTGGAATCCATGGAGACAGAGAGATGCGCCTTGGAGAAACCATCCGAATTTCAGATGGACTGACAACGAACAGAATCAGCCGGCACCACAACAAAGTCAGCAGTTTGCACCTCAGCCCGAAAGACAAGGTAACTGGTCAGGAAGGAATCAAGAGGGGCAGGGCAACTGGATTAATCGGAACCAAGGAGACCACTCGAGCTGGGGAAACAGGAATCAGAATTATCAAGGGAACCCTTATGTACCACCGCACCAAAGGAATTTCCAAAACAATTACCAGGGCCAAGGAAATCAATACAATAACTCTTCAGGCGGTCAAGGAAACGCTCGTCAGAATCAAGCAAGTGGACCGACTCTGAGTATAGGGACGGGACCCAGTCAACCACCAAAGTTAACAAAGAATATCGATGATATGGTGCAAGACCTCGTCAGTTCTCAGCAACATATGCAAAACAACCTGCAATCGAACAATGACGTAGTGCACAAGCTGCAAGATGCTCAACAGGAGCAGAAAGCAGCCATGGATATGTTGGCTAAGCAATTGTCCCAAATAGCCACTTCTTTGAGTGACATGCGGGGAAACGAAGGAAAAATTCCGGCCTCAGTAAGGCCACCTGATAGAGCTAATATAAGTCAGATTACCTTGAGGTCCGGGAAAGGATATGAGGGACCGGTGGTGAGAACAAAGGAGGGGGCAGATCCTAAGGAAGGCAAGAAGAAAGAGGATATAACTCCTAGACCCAGATACTTGGAGGGAGGAAGTACCTTGGTCAAGGATGACCTTGAGGAGAAAGATTTGGAGAAACAATTGCCTAGACCGACCGAACCATTCTTCCTCGATCCAGAGCCGGAGTTGGAAGATGAGGCAGTGGGAAAAGAAACTGGAGAGTTATCAGCTGAAAGTTCTACCGGAGCAGGGAAGCGACTGAAACCCTTTCCGAGTCGGGGGGAAGCCAAGAAACAGAAGGAAGAACCGGTAGACTTCATGGACATTTTTGGGAAGTTGGAAATCAATCTGCCATTTTTACAGGCCCTGAAGATGCCAGTCTTTAGCAAGTTCATCAAGGAATTTATAGCTGGGAAGGCTAGGCCCAGTGGGAAAATTTTGATAGGCGAGAATGTCTCCGCAGTAATTCAGAAAAGGAAGATGCCTTCAAAATGCAATGACCCAGGTATGTTCACCTTACCCATTTCTATTGGTAATGTGAAAATCGAGCATGCTATGTGTGATTTAGGTGCGTCGATAAACGTGTTACCACTTTCCATATACAAGAAGTTAGTTGGGGTAGGCATGGTGGATACGAAAGTTGTGATTCAATTGGCGGATAGGTCATGCATCTGTCCTGAAGGGGTGCTTGAGAATGTGATAGTCAGGGTACATGACTTCTTGTACCCTGCTGATTTCCATGTGATTAAGATGAGTGATAATGAGTCTGCTGAGTCGGGCGGAGTACTTTTAGGGAGACCCTTCCTACGAACCGCTAAGACTATCATTGATGTTTTTGATGGAACAATTTGCCTTGATTACAATGGGGAGAAATATACATTCAGCATTGATGAGGCAATGAAGAAACCTCTTGACGTTGAAAATTTGCATGCTATAGATGTTATTAACCCTTTGGTCCAGGAATATCTTGAGACGGAATTAATGTAGGAACAGATTGAGAACTCCGAGATGAGTCTTGACATTAATAGAGAGGTAGCCAGTTGGTGTCAAGCAATGAACACAAGTGAGTTATCTGATGAGGAGTTAGCTGAAGCAATTCTGGAATTCTGTGCAAATCCGGAGCTAGCCAGGTCAAGGAATACACCTTATGTGGCGAGTGTGGAAGGTTCTGCTGGGTCAAGGAAGGGAATGACTGCGGAAGTAACAGAGAAAAATCCCTTGCCCCAGGAAAAAGACGTTCCCAAGGAAGAGCTGAAAACACTTCCACCAGGCCTAAAGTATGCTTATCTAGAGGAGAACGAAACTTTCCCTGTTATTATCAACAGCAGCTTGACCGAGGGACAAGAAGAGGAACTGCTGAAGGTAATCCGAAGAAACAAGAAGGCTATTGGGTGGACACTCTCTGACCTGGTAGGAATTAGTCCAGATTTGTGCATGCATCACATCCGCTTGGAGGAAGGAGCAAAAGCCTGCAGAGACCCTCAACGCAAATTGAATCCTAACATGAGGGAGGAAGTGCTGAAGGAAGTATTGAAACTACTCTCCCTAAGAATCATTTATTCCATACCAGACAGTGAATGGGTGAGTCCAGTCCATATGGTACCCAAGAAGTCAGGAATACAGGTGGTCAAGAACGACAAGAATGAATTGGTGCCCACCAGACTAGTCACTGGGTGGAGGATGCGCATCGATTATAGGAAGTTAAATGAAGCGACCAAGAAAGATCATTTCCCTCTACCCTTCATTGACCAGATGCTGGAGAGGCTAGCGGGCAAGCAATACTTCTGTTTCCTAGACGGGTATATTGGGTATTTTCAAATCTATGTGAATCCCGAGGACCAGGAGAAGACAACTTTCACGTGTCCTTTCGGCACGTATGCTTACAGGAGGATGCCGTTTGGCCTGTGCAATGCGCCAGGCACTTTTCAGCGGTGTATGATGAGTATCTTCTTGGATCTTTTGGAGGACTGCATCGAGATTTTTATGGACGACTTCACTGTGTACGGGAATTCATTTGACTCATGTTTGGCTAGTCTGGATAAAGTATTGAGAAGATGCCAGGAAAAACATTTGGTTTTGAACTTTGAGAAATGTCACTTTATGGTCCCTAAGGGAATTGTCCTAGGGCACGTAGTCTCGGAAAAAGGTATACAGGTAGACCAGGCAAAGATTGAGGTGATATCAAAACTGCCTTACCCGACGAACCAGAAGGAGGTAAGAGGATTCCTAGGGCACGCAGGATTTTATAGAAGATTCATTAAGGATTTTGCGAAGATTGCTCAGCCACTCACTCATTTGCTGCACAATGATGTTGAGTTTGTTTTCAATGAGGAGTGCATAAAGGCTTTTCAACTACTGAAAGATAGACTAGTATCGGCTCCCATTATCCGAGCGCCCGATTGGAGTTTGCCATTTGAAATAATGTGCGACGCGAGTGACTATGCAGTAGGGGCGGTGCTAGGTCAAAGAGTTGACGGAAAAAGTTACGTAATTTTCTATGCGTCAAAAACGCTCAACCAGGCCCAGAAAAACTATGACACCACGGAGAAGAAAATGTTGGCAGTCGTGTACTCTTTTGAAAAATTCTGACCATATTTGCTTGGGTCGAGGGTGATAGTCTTCACTGATCACGCTGCGATAAAGTACTTGCTGGCGAAGAAAGAATCCAAGCCGAGATTAATCCGTTGGGTGTTGCTTTTGCAAGAATTCGATTGGGAAGTTAGAGATAAAAAGGGAACTGAAAATAAAGTAGCCGATCATCTAAGCAGGATATTTCAAGGGGAGACCGAGGAAGCAATACCGGACGCATTCCCTGAGGAACATTTGTACTACGTGAAAAAATTTCCTCGACCTACCAGCTGGGAGGAGGTTATGGAGTTAACAGGTCCAGGGGATGACGAAAAAGGGAAAAGCCATCAAAACGCTGAGCCATGGTTCGCAGATCTGGCGAATTACTTAGTCACTGGAGAAGTGCCCAGTTCGCAAGTAATCTCCCGGGCCCAGAAGATGAAATTGAAGAGCGATGCCAAGTACTATTTCTGGGATGACCCGTATTTGTGGCGAATGGGAGCCGACCAAGTAATCCGGAGGTGTATCCCGGAGTGGGAACAGAGGGATGTGCTGAATCATTGCCATGCCCTAGCTTGTGGAGGTCACTTTGGACCTAGGAAGACAACAAAGAAGGTGTTAGATAGTGGTTTTTACTGGCCTACGTTGCATAAGGATGCGTTCGAGTTTTGTCAGAATTGTGAGAGGTGTCAACAGACCGGGGGAATATCCAGGAGGGATGAGATGCCGCAAGTCCCAGTGATTGTGTGTGAGATCTTCGATGTTTGGGGGATGGACTTCATGGGTCCATTTCCGTCTTCATACGGGAACACCTACATACTTGTGGCAGTGGATTATGTGTCAAAATGGATAAAGGCAAAAGCAACCACCTCGTGTGAAGCTAAGGAGGTAGCAAGGTTTCTTAGAGCTAACATTTTCAACAGGTACGGAGTGCCCAGAGCTATAATATCTGACAATGGGACACACTTCCGCAACCGGACTATTGAAGCTCTGATGAGGAAATATGGCGTCCATCACAGACTGTCTACACCTTATCATCCTCAATCCAACGGCCAGGCGGAAATATCCAACAGAGAAATAAAGGCGATACTAGAAAAGACGGTTAATCCGTCCAAGAAAGACTGGAGTAAGAGGCTTGGAGACGCACTATGGGCTTACCGGACGGCATACAAGACGCCTATTGGGATGTCACCATATAAGCTTGTGTTCGGCAAAATGTGTCACTTGCCCGTGGGAGTAGAACACCGAGCATATTGGGCGGTCAAGGAAATAAACATGAGACCCGAATCCTGCGAGGAAGAGAGGAAATTGCAGCTGCAGGAGTTGGAGGAGCTAAGGCTGGAGTCATATGAATCGGCGATGTGGTACAAAGAGAAAACAAGACTCTGGCATGACAAGAACCTCCGGGTCAAGGAATTGCAAGTCGGGCAGAAGGTTCTCCTATTCCAATCCCGGCTCAAGCTAATGCCTGGTAAGTTAAAGTCCAAATGGATTGGGCCATACACTGTTGTGAGTTTGAGTGCAAATGGAGCTGTAGAAATCCAGGGAAGTTCTTCAAACTCTACTCCTTTTCTTGTTAACGGTCATAGGGTAAAGGTATTTAGGGATAGCTCGGAGATGTGTGTAGTGGACGAAATGCCACTACGCGCACTCCACGATATCGCCTAATAGATCTGGGAAGTGAGTGTTCTTAGAGATTTCCTAGGTCCAGCATCCAAGAAGTTTTAGCATGACCTGACCTAGGGAATCTTGAGAACACTTGAACATAAATTGTAAATATTCAATCGCTTTCTTTAAATCAAGAAAAACCCAAACAAATCAGAAAAAAAAATAATCTTCCAAAAATATTTTCGAAATACCAGACTCCTTAAGGAATTTTTTTTTACCGTCATACCCTAGACCCGGGGAGTCTGGCGTTTCAATTTTTAGTTTAATGTTTTTCTTTAAGTGTGATTTTGCAGAAGGAATTCACAAGGGCAAGGAGTTGTGGAGTAAAAATTTTGGAAGGAGTTGGCACAGGTTCGGATTTCAAAAGGAACTTTATGGGGAGGCGTACGGTCGCAAGCGTCATCACCTGCAACCGCCTGCCAAAAACGTCCTCTCTCATGCCTACACTATAATCGGTTTAGCCTTCTTATTTTCATTACCTATTCTCTCTCCAATATTCACAAACACAAAAAATCCCCAATTTCCTTTTCCCTTTTTCTCTCTCTCTAACCCTAATCTGCAAATTCCGCCCAAATTCTTTACAAAAAATTTCCACAGAACATCCATGGAAAACAAACAAGGAACCGGAAGCACCTCAGGGTCCGCCGACTCTGGGGCGGCGGCGTTTATGGCCGAGCTATTCTAGAAATTTGGGGGTGCGGAGAAGGCGATGGAGGCATTCGACATGTTTGCAACCGCAATGGGTAAATCCGTACAGGCTGCTCCGTCTTCTAGTGTACCACAACCGGAGGCCGTCTCAGAACCCGTCGCCGAACCTGAAACCGTTCAAGAGGCCACGACCACTAGCCCGGAACCAACCACCGCAGGGAATCGTGAAGGCGACTCAGATTTGGTCACAGGGTTGGAACTGTTGGCTATGTGCGAACAAAGGGTAGACTCTGCAACTGAGGGGGAAACCCCTGTTTCGATTAGTGTTTCTGAGGGGGTGAGGCCCGTACTTGCTAGTGAGGATTATGTTGAGAGAGATGTTCTGGAACCATCTGGGGAAGTTAAAGATTTTGTTGCTGATGTTAGTATTTCTGAGGGGGAAACCCCTGTTTTGGAAAAATCTGTGGAGGGAGAAACCCCTGTTTTGGAAAAAGCTGTGGGGGGAGAGGCCCCTATAGTTGGTGAAGATGGGGGCGACGAGGCCCTAATTTCTGAACAAAATGTGGAGGGGGATACCCCTGAGAAACCGGTGGGTACTGAGGCCCACGTCGGGGAAGGATTTGAGGGGGTAGAGACCCCTGTTTACATCTCGGGGGCAACCCCATTGTTGTCCAAGGAGGGAGAAGCCCTCGATTCTGAAAATAGCCAGGAACCCGCTGACGCCGGGGTGAAGTTGATTGTGGATCTGACCGAGATCCCGGAGGATACCGACTCGCCGGTCAACCCCAGAGATGCTAGGAGGCGGGCTCGCCGGAGCCTCATTGATGAGATTGATGAAACCGTGGAGCCGACGGAGGAAGAATCGCTGGGTCCAGAGACCGCAGCATCTGAACAGGTGAACTCTCCCAGACCTGACAGGTGGGAGAGTGATGAGGAGAAGCGTCGCCAAGCGGCTGAGAAGAAAAGGAAGGGGAAACAAATTGCTCCTTCCTCGACCAAAAAGGCGAGAGGGAACTCTACTAAATCCACACTTCCGCCGGCAGCTAAGGTACCATATGCCGCAGAAACCGAGAGCCCTTCTGAGTCCAACGACTCGGAAGAAGAACAGGAAGAGGAATTCAACTTTGAGCCGACCGAAGTGTGGATAACAAACAGCTTGCTAGATAAAATGAGGACGTTTGACGACCCAAAGCGCACGGCCATTTATAAGGAGAAGAGTACTGAGGGGAAGGTCGCTAAGTCAGGAAAGATGTATAGCTCATCGGAGCTCAAAACGATTGCTTGCAACGATGAATTCCGGACTTATATCGACGCAATAGGCTTCGATTGGTTGCTCAAGCACAGTACTACCGAGGTCCCGATTGACCTGGCCCGAGAATTCTTTTCCACCTTCCGATTCAAGTCCACTACCGATTTGGATGTCGAATCCATTAATTTCAGACTTTTCAGTGAGGAACATACGATGAGCATCCGGGAATGGACCTTGCGGATGGGTTTGCAGACGCGAACGGAGGACGATGAAGGCCTGTGGAACGAGAGGATGATTGGTCCACCGAAAATGACACCGGGATTCAAAGCGCAAAGCGCCTGGGAGTTCTTGACTCACCCGAGGGTGGGTCAGTTTAAAACAAGCTTTTCGAAGGCACACCACATCGAAACTAGGGTCCTGCGATTTGCCCAGACTTTTATTAGTTACAATTTAATGGGAACAGCCAACAACGCTCTGACTACCGCCGATCTATACTTCACATGGTGCATGGCTACGGGGGTAAGAGTTCACTTGGGCTATTGGATAGCCCAAGCCTGCCATCAAGTGACTGCAAATCCTTCCCGACACCTATACACGTGCCACCTGCTCGGAGCCTATCTGCAGAGGAATGTAATCATGAAGATCCATAAGGCATGCCGAGAGGTAAAGACATGTTCGCCCCCTGAGGTTTTTAACATGGATTATTTTTTCAATAAAGGGTTGCTGATCGCACGCGGAAGGGAAGTATGCTTTTATGAGGTAGGGCAGTCAGAGGCTCAGGTGAAACAGGACCCCGATGTGGTGGAAGTGAAGGATATTGCTGCCGTAGAAGCAGGAGCCAGGATAGAGGTAGAGGAAGTGCGAAAGGAGGTTGGTTGGATGAGGTCAGAAATGAAGATGGTTCGGGAGGAGATTGTGTCCCTGTGGGGAAAAAGTAAGAATAGTACTGAGAGTGTCAGGAAAGATGTCGCTGGAGTACGAACGGAACTGGAAGACATAAGGACGGAAGTTCGGAAGGTTAGGGAGGAAATGGTGGCCCTCAAGGGGCGCTTGTCTGATCTTGTGGCGACATCGACCAGATGTACTGAGAAGATGACGGAAGGAGTTGAGTTGATGATGGCGATGACAAAGTGGGTTAGAGCAAGGTTCCCAGAGACACCGAAGAAACTTCCGAAGCCTAGCTGCGATTCTACAACGCCAGGTCAAGGAAGTCTGACTGCGCAGAAGCCACCGCATGCCCCAAGGCCCCAGACTACTCCATCTCCCTCTCGGCCCGTGATATTGAGAACAACCGTACCCCGCCCGACAGAAGAACGACATGAGAAGCCGGAGTTGCTGGCCAGAAAGAAAGCTAAGGTGACCCACCTGACAGCGCCACCAAAGTCTGGCCCTCGCGGGGGCCAGACCCCGAATTGAACCCCCCACGGAGCCAAGTAACCCTTATTTTCTTTTTTTATTTTTTTTATTTTCCGTTTTGTTTGTGTTCTTATATGCCAGCATGCTCTGTAATTGTACATATGTGTTGCCTTTCTTACACTTAGCCCAACTTTTGGTCTAAGTGTGAGAAGGGGGTGTTTTATTTTTTTGCATGCCTTGGTTGTTTGTTGCGCCTTCTCCCACTTAGCCCGATGCTCGGTCTAAGTGTGAGAAGTTTTGCTCTGTATTTGTGTTTGTTTGCTTTATCAGTCTGCTGTTAGTACTTCCCTTTTCCCCCCTTCACTACGATGGCTTGGGGACAAGCTTGACTGAAGCGGGAGGGGGAGAGTAAGTATCGTTTTTGTGTCTTAGGATGTGTGCTTCGCATGAGCTAGCTAGATAATAAGGCGAGATCCCCTTAGTAAGAGTGATTGAAGAGAGAAAGCAGGTCAACTTTGACACTTTCTTCCTTAATAAGCCGAATGCGATCTGAATGAAGTTAGGACGATGGAAAATGCCTTAGATAACCTAGCTGTACAGCCCTACTATAAAGTGAGTTATAAGCCTAAACACTTTTAGAGCTAACATGAAAAAAATGGGCTATCACTTGATGCTTAGGGAGTAGAGTCTGACGGAAAAAAAAGGGTTTCTGGAGGTATAAGCTGGACGAAGTCCAGGAAAATGAGGTATAAGCTGGACGAAGTCCAGGAAATGGAGGTATAAGCTGGACGAAGTCCAGGGGAGAAATAAACTAAAAATTCGGAGGTATAAGCTGGACGAAGTCCGGGGGAAAGGGGTTATAATACAGGAAAATGAGGAAGAGGAAAAAAGGAAAAAAATATAATCCTCAAGGGCAGAAAAAAAAATCGTAGCCTGGCCCAGGGAAATTCATAGGAAAGGAGGAAGAATAGGGAGAAAACTCTCATAACCCGACGCATCAGTGGTATAACTCTAACTTTGGAGCGTTTTGATCCTAACATCCCTGGTGAGGAATGAGTGATCAAGCGAACCTAACAGATGGGAAATCAATAGGCTAAGGAAGGGGGAAGATTTGAAGACTGTAATCGATCAGATTGAACTTGAGCTTGTGGGGATAGTAGCTTAAAAATTCGAAACTAGTTCATGCTTGTTTGTTTTGTTGTGTTTCTGTTCTTTGTGTTCTTTTCTTTTCTTAGTCCGTAGTTGCTTAGGTCTAGGAGTTTGTTTTGTTTTCATTTTTTTTTTTAGGGTTTTACTTGGTAACCATGCATTGAAATTCGCCTTATTCCTATTTTCTTGTCTTTCATACTTGAGGACAAGCATGGTTTAAGTGTGAGCAGTTTGATAAGGCTAATTTCATGCATCGGTCTAGGGGTTCATTTCATGAAATTGCTGGGTCTAACGCATTGAATTAAGTCAGGTATGTGAAGTTTTTCGCCAGATCCAGGAAAAGAAGAGGACGCTTGTATGGTCCTAGGAAACTGGCGAAAGGGTGAACAATTGGAAGAAAATTGCTAGACGGAGGAAGCCTCGGAGTTGAAGGGTAGAATAGGGATTTCTACGAAAACTCTAGAAGGCTATGTCCGCATCTATAAAAGGGAGAAGCATGCAGGCTGGAGGGACCTTCTCGGTGGAGGCCTCACTAACAGCTCCTTGCTCGATTCACCTTTCCACACACTTGACTCTGAATTCGCGAGAGATTCCAGTTGGCACTTGGCTGGTGGTTCACGTTTAGCTTTCCGACAATGGTTCGAGGGTTGTAACACCGTCCTAGTTCAAGGGCGAAGAAACAATTTACATTTCCGTTGCTATTTACACTGATTCCGCCGAGCTTCGCTGTTCGAAGCTCGGTTTTCTTTTGACAACCAATATTTCCGGTTTTTCCAGATTTTACTTTCGCTTATGTCTATTGTGTTCATTTCTGGTTTGCTGGTTGAGTTCGATTGATTTCGAGTTAGGATTGTCGGAGTTAGTTATTTTTGCAGTTGGTTCTGATTTATTGCCGATACTTGTTGTTTGGATCTGAAGAATGGTTCTGCTTTTTGGATGAATCGGAGGTTGGGTTTTGCTGGAGTTTGTGATTTGTTTGCAGATTGTTCATGATTGATTGAGATTGGAGTAGATCTGTGAAAATCGGAGTTATGGCGTTGGTTTTGCTGTTTGTTGGGTTCGGATGGCTTGGATCCGGAGTGGATTAAGCGTCCGACGTAATCTGAGAAGGAGTACTTGATTTCCATGCCTAGTTTACGTATTTACATTTCATTTCGCCTAGTTTACGTAGATCTGTCGTATCTTCGAGTTATTGTAAGTTTTCGTCGACCAAATCTGTTTATTATGTTTGAATCTGGGCATTTCCTCTGTTTTCTCCATTTGCGAATCTGAATTAGATAGAAAAGTGCACGAAGATTGTTAGCTGCAGCTTTACCGTACGTTGTCAGGCTTGGCTTTCATGGTCCCCACTTTTTATTTCCTTTGTCTAGTGGTTATCGGTAGTTATGTACTCGGTCTAGGAATTGTTTAAACTTTTCTGCCTGTTACTTGGTTTAAGAGCCCTTAGTTCTTCGGTCTGGTATTTACGTTTTGTGCTTAGGTCTAGTAGTAATTAAAATCTCAACCCCTTTTGCGTGGCAGCAGCCATTTTGTCCAAATTCTCTCAATACTAGCCTACGAATCCATCTCTGTGGGATCGACTCCACTTCCCTATACTAATCCATAGTATTCGGGTTGAGGAAATTTAATTGTTGAAGGAGAGTCGTGAGTGCCCAACGACTGGAGCGCCATTCGATCCCTCGAGTTACTGGACCCTGTGATTCAGTTAATTCGGAGAAGCGTGGTGTCTCGACCTAGCAATTGCTTAGATCGAATTTTGCAAGCGCATAACTCATAAGACGAGACTACTCACACACCTCTTACCCCAAACTCTTCCCAGGGAAAAGGAAAACAAGCTGCTCCATTCCAAAGTGGAGATTTCCGTCAGAGAGCACCTCCTTGTGCCAAATGTCAGAAGAACCACATGGGAGAGTGCAGAGTCGGGACCAACGTGTGCTACAAGTGTGGTGGAGTCGGACACTTCGCCAAAGAGTGCCCGAGCAACAACAATACTGGAGGTGGGGGAACGCCGAACGGACCTCGAAGGAATCCTACACCACCTCCGCAGCAGCAGCAGCGTCGCCAGCCATACCCGACTCAAGCTAGGGCCTATGCCTTGGGACGCAGTCAAGCAAAAGCCCCACAGGGAGAGCCAAAACAAGATAATCTGGCAGGTATGGGAACATTACTTGACATGCCTGTTGCTGTTCTGTTTGATACGGGTGCGTCGCACTCTTTTATATCGCACTCATGCGTGAATGCTTTAAGACTGCCTGTTGATGAACTTGAACATAAGATGAATGTGAACTCACCGGTAGGAGGCCTTATAGAAATTTCACGATCTTGCTCGAACATAGAACTCATGGTGGGAGAACTTAGTTTAGTGGCGCACAACTTGCACGTTATGCCGATGGATAACATGGACATTATTCTGGGGATGGACTGGCTAGCTGAAAACTATGCCACTATCCGATGCCAAGAAAGGCAAATTTCGTTACAAACCCCGGGGAAGGAGCCCTCTACCTTCCACGGAATTTCGATGAATCAACGAACTTGTGTGATATCGGCACTTCAAGCAACCACGATGATTAGAAAGGGGCGTCCTGCCTATCTCGTTTATCTGCAAGGACATGACAAGAAAGAAAGGAAAGTTGAAGATGTGGCGGTAGTGAGTGAGTTTCCCGACGTATTTCCCGATGCGTTGCCAGGCCCTCCTCCTGACCGACAGTTAGAGTTTACTATCGATCTGGAACCAGGAGCCGCACCAGTGTCGAAAGCACCCTATAGGATGGCGCCGAAGAAGTTGGAAGAACTCAAAATCCAGCTACAAGAATTACTGGACATGGGTTTTATCCGACCGAGTGTGTCGCCGTGGGGAGCACCGGTGCTGTTTGTGAAGAAGAAAGACGGGACACTGAGAATGTGAATAGACTATCGGGAATTGAACAAGTTGACTCTCAAGAACAAGTATCCTCTGCCGAGAATAGACGACCTGTTCGATCAACTCAGGGGAGCAGGAGTATTTTCGAAGATGGATTTAAGGTCGGGATATCATCAATTGAGGGTACGAAGGGAGGACATACCCAAGACGGCTTTCCGAACGAGGTATGGGCATTATGAGTTTGTAGTTATGCCGTTTGGACTGACAAATGCACCGGCGGTATTTATGGACTTAATGAATCGAGTATTCCATCCATACTTGGACAAGTTCGTCCTGGTATTCATAGATGATGTGCTAGTTTACTCGAAGGATGAAAAGGAACATGAGGAGCATCTAAGGATCACGCTGGAAACACTTAGAACGGAGAAGTTGTACGCCAAGTTCAGTAAGTGTGAATTCTGGCTAAAGGAAGTAAACTTTCTGGGGCATATTGTGACGGCCGAAGGGATTCGAGTTGACCCCGCAAAGGTGGAGGCCGTACAACAGTGGAAGGCACCAAAGACCCCAAACGAGATTCGGAGTTTCCTTGGACTGGCAGGATACTACCGAAGATTTATTGAAGGATTTTCTAAAATTGCAAGGCCAATGACTCAACAATTGAAGAAGGGGACCAAGGTCAATTGGACACCGGAGTGTGAGGCTAGCTTCAAGTTGTTGACAGAGAAATTGACCACCGCACCTGTTCTAGCCGTGCCAGAACCGGGAATAGACTATGTGGTTTACACTGATGCATCGAAGATTGGACTGGGGTGTGTTCTGATGCAGAATGGTAAGGTGATTGCCTACGCATCGCGGCAGTTGAGACCACACGAGTTGAATTACCCTACTCATGACTTAGAACTAGCGGCTGTTGTGCACGCATTGAAGATTTGGAGGCACCATCTCTATGGAGTTCGGTGTGAGATTTTTACCGACCACAAGAGTCTGAAATACTTCTTTGAGCAGAAAGATTTGAACATGAGGCAACGCGGATGGCTCGAGTTAGTCAAGGATTATGACTGTGGTATCAACTATCATCCGGGTAAAGCAAACGTAGTGGCGGATGCTTTGAGCTGGAAAGCTCAACCGCAGTTGGCTACTTATCTCACTCAGGAAGCGGAGTTGATTTGCGATTTTAGCAAGATGCAATTGGAGGTAGTAAGAGCTCCGGAGACCGTGAAGGGAAAGATTTCCACCTTGGTAATTGCATCCGATCTGCGGACAAGGATAATAGAAGGGCAGCGAAATGATGAAATTTTGGAGAAAATTCGACTGAAGGTGAGGAAGGGTGAACAAGAGAAGTTTCGAGAGGAGGCTGATAATGCTCTCACCTATGAGGGGAGACTATGTGTGCCAAGCGACGAAGGACTTCAAAATGAAATTCTGACCGAGGCACACGAGACTCCATACACCGCTCATCCTGGAAGTACGAAGATGTACCAGGACTTGAAGGGATCATTCTGGTGGGATGGAATGAAGAGGGACATAGCTTCGTTTGTAGAGAGATGTTTTGCGTGTCAACAAGTAAAAGCTTTACATCAACGACCCTATGGGAAGTTGCAACCGTTGGGGATTCCGGAGTGGAAATGGGAACATATCGCCATGGATTTTGTGACGGGACTACCAAAGACCAGACAAGGGAATACAGCCATTTGGGTGATTATAGACCGCCTCACCAAGAGTGCGCATTTTATACACATCCCTATAACGCATGGATCCGACAAACTGGCCCGGATTTACGTGAAGGAAATCATTCGGCTACATGGGGTGCCAGTAACAATCACGTCAAACCGGGATACAAGGTTTACTTCAAGGTTTTGGATAAGTCTGCAACGGGAGCTTGGTACACGACTGAATTTTAGTACTGCCTTCCATCCACAAACCGATGGACAGTCCGAGAGAACGATTCAAACTCTTGAGGACATGCTGAGAGTTGTGGTGCTCGACAGAGGAGAAAATTGGGAAGTAGTACTACCATTGATCGAGTTCGCCTATAACAATAGTTTCCAGGCGACAATAAATATGGCCCCGTATGAAGCATTGTATGGGAGGAAATGTAGATCACCACTTTACTGGGATGAGGTTGGTGAAAGAAGAATAATCGGGCCAGATTCGGTCAAGGAAATGATAGAGATCGTGCGACAAATTCGACAAAGGATAAAGGAAGCTCAAGACCGACAGAAGTCGTATGCTGATGTCCGGCGTACAGATTTACAGTTCAATATGGGAGATAAGGTGTTCTTGAAAGTATCTCCGTCAAAGGGAATAACGAGGTTCGGTGTAAAGGGGAAGTTGAAGCCACGATACGTAGGGCCTTATGAAATCCTTGAGAAGGTGGGACCCGTAGCGTATAGGTTGGTACTACCACCAAGTTTTGGGACTGTGCACAATGTTTTCCATGTGTCACAATTACGAAAGTACGTGTTCGATCCCAAGCACGTGGTTCATCACGAGGAAATGATTTTGAATCCTGACTTGAGTTACGAGGAGAAGCCCGAAGCTATTCTGGACAGGAAAGTGCAAGAGTTGAGGAAAAAATCGATCGCGTCCGTGAAAGTACGTTGGAAACACCATGGCCACGAGGAGGCTACTTGGGAACTCGAGGATAAAATGAAAGAGAAATACCCGGAACTTTTCGTTAGAAATGAGTAAATTTCGGGACGAAATTTCTGTTAAGGTGGGTAGAATGTAACACCCGTACCTTAAGTTTGAAATTAATTTTATGTAACGGAATAATTGATAAAATTATTTCGAAATGCTATGCTTCTCGGTAAATGTGATATGGGAAAAATTGTGGGTTATGTGTGTGGTGTGAAAAGGAATGTGTTTTTGTTTTTTTTTTAATTGTGAACGATGGGAGGCACGCTTAAGGTCTCGTTGAAAGGTCAATGATGAAATTGCTATTCTTTAGCAAGGCGAATGAATTAAGTGGAAAGGTATGTATGTTTTATGGATAATGAAGCGCATAATTTGAGGAACGGTTGAATGAATTTTATATTTGGAACAACACCAAATATAAGTTATGTACGATTTCTCGTACTTTAATTTTTGGTTATGAAGAACGAGATAACAAAATTTAATAAAGGCCAGTGAATTTTATTTAACGAAGGAAAATGCGAAAAATATAAAAATGTATGAAATTACTTTGGACTTTCCAAAATAAATTTGAAGTCCAATTAAAAATAAAATAACTTGAGTTTTAATCACTCTTTAAATACATCAAGTGGTAGTTTTTAACTTGGGCTTGTAATTTATTTATTGGTTTTAGCCCAATTGAAATTTAATTTATGGAAGCCCAAGTTTGGTTTTAAACTAGCTAAGCCCAAAAAGAGCCCCTCCCCCCCCCCCGTCGACGGTTTTCCATCCCCTCCCCCATGACCGATCGGTTTTACTCCTCTTTGATCCACCTCTCCACTTTCCCCATCAATATCTACACCCCAAAGCCACCCCCCCACTTACTCTTGTAACCTTTCACTTAGCAAAAAAAAAAGAGAGAAGAGAGAAGGAGAAGCGACGAGAGAGAGTGCCGAGAGGGAGGAGGAAGCTTTGAGCCACTACCTTGTGTATTTTCCTCCATTTTCAACCATCTTGGAGGTATAATCCATTCCTTGTTTAAGCATGTGTTGTTCTAGTTTTTCATGCATATTACATCCTTGTTTCGTAGCTTTTCTTCCATAACCAAACTAAATAGGAACCAACTTAGAATCTTCCAAACGATCGTCGTACATAGCTGAAGCTTAGAAAGAACTTAACTTTATAGTAATAGCACGTGTTTCGGGAAGTTTCGGGGTGGTTTCGGGCGTGTTCAGAGTGGCGTGGTGGCTGTCCGGCGACTGGACCTCTCGGCGATGGCAGGTGGGTGGCTGTCCGGCGGCTGGGTCTGCCTCCGCTCCAGGCGCGACGACCGACGGCGACGGAGCAGCAGTCGGCGACAGCTGCTGTGCCATCCGGCGACGGCAGCGACCGACGACGCCAACAGGAGCTGCACGGCTGTAAAGGACGACGGTGACAGGCTGGAAGCGTCGACTCCTCGACGACGGGGCAGTAGCAGCGACGTCTCTCGCCAGGGGCGACGACGGCGTGCCTTCATCGTGGTGGCAGTCGGCGAGAGAGAAGGAGTCGGGGAGAGAGAAAGAAGGGAGGAGAGAGAGAGGGAAGAAAGAGAGGAAGAAGATAGAGGGAATTGGGCCATGTACTTTTGTTGTTGGGCCTTGGATTTTTTTTTAGTTGTTGGGCTCTTCCTTTAATTGATGGGGGCTCACTATGTAATTTTGGAGGAATAAGGTGGCTAAGAAATTTAATCCCGGGTCGGTGATTGAGAGTTTAATCGGGGGAAAATATTTAATTAAATTCCGTAAGTTCTTTTGACGAGTAAATAATTTACCTAGGTATGAAATAATACTTTTTCAACGGTAAATAATTACGGAAATTAAAGTATGCGCGTAAATAATTTTTTTAAAAAATTATTTTCGAAGTTATGGAAAATACGAGGAGCCAACGGAGGAAAGAACGAATCCAAGCCCCTTGGCCTAGCGGTAAAGGGTGCTGGATACCGCATCCATCCTGGAGGTCTCGAGTTCGAACCCTGGGTGGCGTAATTTGTCTTTCCTCCTTGTTATAGGAGTTGATTTATAATTTCCTCCTTCATATATATGATATAAATATATGAAGTTAATTTAAAAAAACGGAGGAAAGAACGAGTGTAAGCGGCCGACCGGCGTCGCACGCGACGCCTTGGGCGGCCGCCGAATAATCTAAAGTGCGCGAAAATCAAGAAAGAGAATTAAAAGATTTTAATTAGAGTGCATGCATTCTAATTATCGTCGTTACAGAGGTTTGATGTGAACTTTATGTGTTTTCCAAAAAAGGTGGTTCGCACGCACGCTGAAAGTCGGAACGAGGAATTTTTACGGAAAACTTAAGCATTTGAGGTGGGCTTTATTCTTTAACGTTTATTTTAAATCAATATGTTCACGGTGTTATAAAGATGTTTCTATAAGTATGTCATGTCGTGTTTATGTTTTGAAACTGCCTATCTGATTGTCTACTAGAATAAAACTCTACTAGACTTTGATGGTTAACGAATTCGGGTCTAACTAGGGTCTACGCCCTACTTAGACTAGTGCACTGATGGGGATCGTGAGCCGTCCCCTAGGTCGGCCAGTCCAGTGATCGAGATTGTGGCCATAGTCTCGTTTCACATGATGGTTCAGATATGGTATATGATGGAGGATGATGTTAGTCCGCGCGGACACTATTTCATGGAAATGGTTTTTCTTGTGCTTCTCGGTTCTTTTAAAGTGAAACCCGGGATCCACACGATGATGGCTTGACATATCTTAACGATGAATGTTTTCGGGCGTGAGTTCATTGGGTGCATCAAGTACTCAGCCCCTGCATATGTTTTCCCTATGTGCAGGTTGAGCGAGGTCGGGAGGCGGAGGATGTTGAGTGGTGATTCAAGAACTGGTCCGGTTACTATTATGTCTTCATACGTAGTAGTAGCTAAACTCTCAAATTGCTTCCGCTATTCAATGTCCCAAGAGACTCAATTATTTTCTTTATTGTCGAACTCTGTTATCTTTCATGTTGTAGATTTCGGGATTGAAACGTTGGTTAACTTAAAATGGAATTTCGTCTTTGACTGTTAAGTGGTATTGCCTTGAATTGTTTGATTGTTTCCCCCTTCATCCCCGCTCCTTATTTCCCCCCACTAGTCACGATTTCCCGTGCTTCATATCCTTAGGAAGTGTGGTCGTGACACGAAAGTAGACCACCTTGGGTAGATACCATCGGCGAGATAGTAACCCATGTGGTATGCATTTCCTTTGACGGTGAAGTCGATCGCCGGTGCTACACCATTCAAAACATCATTGAAGAGTGGTGAAGAATAGAGCACGTTCAAGTCGTTGTTGGATCCGACAACACCGAAATATGCATGCCAAATCCATAGGCGGTAGTCGGCGACTGCTTCAAGGATAAGCGTTGGGCCGCCGCCTTTGTGGCCGCTTAAGTATTGCCCCCTCCAAGCAGTCGGACAATTCTTCCACTTCCAATGCATGCAGTCAATGCTGCCAAGCATACCGGGAAAACCATGGACTATTTCGTGAAGATGAAGCAACCGTTGACAATCTTCGGTGGTGGGTGCCCGAAGGAATTCCTCACTGAAAGTAGAACTAATACCGTCGCAGAAATTTTTTAGGTATAGAATTCCAGTTGACTCATCCACATGCAAATACTCGTCGAAGAGGTCAGCCGTTTGCCCAGTAGCAAGTTGTTGGATGACACAAGTACACTTCTGCAACGCCGAGAGACTTTGCTGACCGCTTGCGTCTCTAGTTGATTGAAAGTATTCAACACGGGCGGACAATGTGTTGACAATACGCATAAACAATAATTTTGACATGCGAAAAAGGCACCGGAAGTAATCTTCCGAAAACCGTGGCTGGTCGGAAAAATAATCGGCAACGAGCCTTTCGTTGGCTCCCTTCAGGTCACGAGGTATGTAGAGGCGAATTGATCTAGTTGGTCGAGGAGGAGGGGCGGGAGTGGCGGCGGCGACATAGGCTTCATAGGCGGCACGATATTGTTCATAGTATTCTTGTTCTTCGCGCTCCGCTTCAGCCATGATATCGGTGAAATCCATTTTTAGATAGAGTTTGAGTGAGAGAGGAAGATGTAGAGGAAGATGTAGATGAGTTGTATGAAAAAGGATGAATGAGAGATAATTTGATGTAAAAAATGGATGATGAATGTGTGTATTTGTAGATGATTTTGGGATTTTAAAAAATTTTAAAAAAAATCAAAAAATTTCAAAAAAAAACGGTAATAAACGGCTATATTTTTGGGAATCAGAAAATATATTTTTTTTAATTTTTGGTATTATTTTCAAGTATTATTTTCGATTTTTAAAAAAATCCAACGGATAATCCGTTGGCGAATAGAAACGCGCCACGTCGCCTGCTCAACGGTACGGACGAGCTCGATGCATCGAGCAGCGTCGTGCCAGCGGCGAGCAGGGCGTTGCCGCACCAGCGGCACGGACTCCGTCCGTCCCAACGAGCACCGCTGCGGATGCTCTAATGGAAAGTGAGTTGAAAAAGTTGATAGAATGTGAGTCATACTTTTAAAGTATTAGTTTTATAATAAAATATGAGTGAAAAATAAGTTAGTGGAATGTATGGTCTATTACAAAAAATTGTAAAAAGTGAAATGTGATAAATTTTATGGGATGGACGGAAATGAAAAAATGTAACAAAATTTTAGAGATAGATAGAGAATATTTTTCTCTTTTTTTGAAATATTGGGGTTGTGATAGCACAACACCTCCCGCTGTAGTGGGAGCTCAAAAAGGGATCTATGCCCTCTCACCAAAGCCTTTATTCTTTTACTCAGGAACCTCTCAAAAAGGGATCTATGCCCTCTCACCAAAGCCTTTATTCTTTTATTCAGGAACCTCTCAAAAACAAAAAGGGATCTATGCCCTCTCACCAAAGCCTTTATTCTTTTATTCAGGAACCTCTCAAAAAGGGATCTATGCCCTCTCACCAAAGCCTTTATTCTTTTATTCAGGAACCTCTCAAAAAGGGATCTATGCCCTCTCACCAAAGCCTTTATTCTTTTATTCAGGAACCTTAAACCTTAAAACCTTTTTCGTCCATAGTCGGTCGATTTTGATATCATTACTCTTCGTCTCTTAAAAAACATGTATTTGGGATTTGACACATATTTTAATACAAAATTAAAAAAGTAGTACAGATGTAGAGAGAAAAAGTAATTAAAATATTATTAGTGAGGAATGAGGCCTACCTCATTACAGAGAAAAGGGTTTCCAAAAATTGGAAAGTGCATATTCATGTGGGACAGACTAAAAAGAAAAGAGTGTATATTCTTGTGGGATGAAGGAAGTATATTTTACACATATTTGATCAATGGAAATTTAGAGGAAATATTGCATTATATATTTATGATTTATATTTTAAATGTATTTCAATTTTATTATTTTAATAAAATACTCTATCAATGAAATAATATTATCTCATTTTATTATTTTGGGACATCCATCTTTTAAAATTTTAATCTCTTCGTTCCATAGTAGTAGAGCCATTTCTTTCCGGCACGAAGATTAAGAAAAAATATGTAATGTGATGCAGTACTATTTATTACTCCTTCCACCCCAATAAATGTTGCATTTTGACCCAACATGGGTTATTAAAAAACATTTCATTTAGTATAAATCTAGTCTTTATATTTAAATTCATGCATTTAACCGAAAACATAAACATGCAAATTTGATACTACTTAGTAACTTATTTTAAAGGTCAAATAAATTTTAAAATAATATTTTTATTTATTTGTTTTATATCATACTCCCTCCGGTCCCAATAAAAGTACCAGTTTGCTGTATTTATCCAGTCCCCATTAAAATTCTAACTTTTTCATTTTTACTAACTTTTAGCAAATGGATTCCACGTTCCACTAACTTACTCTCACATTTTATTATAAAATAAATATTGTATATGAAAATACGCTTCCACATTTCACTAGCTATCACATTCATTTACTGTATCAAACAATTTTTTTGAAACCCCTATTGGTATCTCTCAGTTCCATAGTAATGGAAGCGTTTCTTTTCGGCACGGATATTAAAAAAATTTGTGTTAGGTGAGTTAAGTAAAAGAAGAATAAAGTGGAAAATGAAAAAAGTAGAGAGATGGAGAGAGAAAAAAGTAAGAGAGAATAAAGTAGGTGTGGAAAAATGTATTGACTTTTACTAAAAAGGGAAATAACTCTACTACTATGAAACGTACCAAAATGACAAAATAACTCTATTACTATGAAACGGGGGAGTAGTACAGTAGGACTTTTATTGGGAGCAGGAGGGAATAGGTTCTAGCATGAGAAAATAAATACTACTCTCTTTGTCCTTTAAAATAAATTATATTTGACCTTTACATATGTCTCTTAAAAATAGACATTTTATATAAGGAAACTCTTTTCTCATTAATGAGGTGTGTTTCATTCTCTATTAACAGTTACTTTACTAATTGTGCATTAAAACATGAATCGTTCAAAAAATTGTCTACTTTTTAAGGATAGATGGAGTAAGTACTTTTGATGCTTAGAGTGGTCAATGTAAAATATTATTAATATGTTGTTACGACCATACCACTATCTTTTCCTCAACATTATTGGTTCTTCTAATGCCGATGTTTGCTTTTAACTATAGCTCTCTTACGACTTTATTGAAAATGCCATATAAATATTAATAGTAATTTGGGCTTTCAGAATTTAACTTCTGGTTTTGTTTCTAGTCACATTCACTACTAAGAGCATCCGCAGCTGTCGGTCCATCCGACCATCCGTCCGTGACGCTGGCGCGGCGTGGTGTTGTCCGCCACTGTGCTCTTGCCGTTGGCACGGCGCAGCTCGATACATCGAGCATGTCCGTGCCGCTGAGCAGGCTGATGTGGCGGCTTCTAATTGGCCAATGGCAATTCCGTTGGAAATTTTTTTTTAAATCGTAAATAATACCAAAAATTAAAAAAAATTCAGATTCCCAAAAATATGGCCGTTTTTATTACCATTCTTAAGGAATTTTTTTTGATTTTTTTAAATTTTTTATTCCCAAAATCATCTATAAATACACACATTCATCATCCATTTTTCACATCAAAATCATCTCCCACTCATCTCTCATTCATCATTTTTCATACAACTCATCTACATCTTCATCTTTCGCTCAAACCCTCTCAAATGGAATTCAACAATCTCATTGCGGAAGCGGATCACGAAGAACAAGAATACTATGAACAACATCGTGCCGCCTATGAAGCCTATGTCACCGCGACTACCCCCGCCCCTCCGCCTCGACCAACTAGATCAACTCGCCGCTACATCCATCGTGACAGGGAGGGAGCCAACGAAAGGCTCGTTGCCGACTATTTTTCCGACAAGCCGCGATTTCCGGAAGATTACCTTTCGCATGTCAAAACGGTTGTTTATGCGTATTGTCAACACATTGTCCGCCCGTGTTGAATACTTTCAAACAAGTAGAGATGCAACCGGTCGGCGTTGCAGAAGTGTACTTGTGCCATCCGACAACTTGCTACTGGGCAAACGGCTGACCTCTTTGACGAGTATTTGCATGTCGGTGAGTCAACTAAAATCCTTTGCCTTAAAATTTTTTACGACGGTGTTCGTTCTACTTTCGGTGAGGAATTCCTTCTGGCACCCACCACCGAAGATTGTCAACGGTTGCTTCATCTTCACGAAACAGTCTACAGTTTTTCCGGTATGCTTGGCAGCATTGACTGCATGCATTGGAAGTGGAAGAATTTCCCGACTGCTTGGAGGGGGCAACACTTAAGCGGCCACAAAGACGGAGGCCCAACACTTATCCTTGAAGCGGTCGCCGACTACCACCTATGGATTTGGCATGCTTATTTCGGTGTTGCCGGATCCAACAGCGACTTGAACGTGCTCTATTGTTTACCACTCTTCAATGATGTTTTGAATGGTGTAGCACCGGCGATCGATTTCACCGTCAACGTAAATGCATACCACATTGGTTACTATCTCGCCGATGGTATCTTCCCAAGGTGGTCGACTTTCGTGAAGACGGTCAGCAATCCGCATGACCCGAGACGTGTTTTTTTTGCGCAGCGTCAAGAATCTGCTTGGAAAGACGTCGAAAGAGCTTTTGGTCCTTCAAGGCCGATTCAACATTGTGAAGGCCCCGTCTCGGTTGTGGTACGTTAACAATATCGCTGACATCATGTACACGCGTATTATCTTGCACAACATGATTATAGCTGACGAAGGACCAAGGGCGGCTAACTTTTACCAATAGGATGAAGCCGGAAGCTCAACCGCGAGGTCCCCCACGCCGAGATATGCATACGACGGTGGGCGAGAGGATCGAAACAAGAAACACAATGCGCGATACTCGAGCCCACATTGAGCTACAATAAGACCTAATCAAACACATTTGGACAAAATTCGGCCACGAGTAGTGGGTTTTTAATTTTTAAGATTTTAATTATGTAATTTTTAATTTTTAGGATTTTAATTATGTAATTTTTAATTTTTAGGATTTTAATCATGTAATTTTTTTTTTGTAATTTGTAATATTATTCCGGTTATTTTTAATGCATTTTAATATTGTGGAAATATTTTTATTTAAATTGAATAATAGAATGGTGAGACCCTTGAGCATGTCCTTGCGGAAGAGCACGGATGTGGGTATTGTACTCTTGCCTAAGAGCAGGGAGTAAAAGTGGGTCCGGGCCAACATCCGTGCTCGTTGGCAAGAGCACGGATGGGGATGCTCTAATAATACTCCAATTATTTTTCCATTTTCACTATTGTTGTTCTATAAGTTTCTATTTTTATAAGACGAAAAGAATAGTAAAACTAAATGGAGAAAAATATATTATTAGAACGAAAAGAATACTTTTTTGATAAATAAATAACACACTCAATAAATTTATTATATTTATATTCTAAGTATTAGTAAACATAAAATAGGATCCAATAAAATATAACTCGCATATCCTAAAATAATAAGTCTAGAATTTTAAATTGTGAAAGATACGTAGTACTCCATCCGTTCCTTGTTAGTTGAGTCATTTATCTATTTTAAAAAAATCTAAGATTATTGAATCATTTTATTTCAAAAAATAACATTTTTTTACTTTTATTCCTTTATCTCTCTTATTTTATTCACTATCGACCTAACACGTTATTTTTAATATGCATGCAAATATAATGGCTCAATTAAAACAAGGACCGAGAGAGCATTATCTAGTTAGAGCATCCACTATAGGGGCGGCACCGCCCCCAATCCGCCGTCGCCGCGCCTACCTATAGTGTAAGAAGCGTCCGCCCCGAGGCGGAAGCATTTTTTGGGCGGAAGGCACTTCGGCGAGAAATGTGCGAGAACGCGCTGGGGGAGATTCGTCGCGCAGATAGGCGTGCCGGCCTATAGCGCGGTGGTGAGCGGCGCAGCGGTTAGGGACTGACGATTTTTTTTTCATTTTTTAATAAAATTCAATTTAATTTACCTATAAATACACCACATTCCCTTCATTATTTTCACACCATTCCAACTCTTCACTCATACTTTCTCTCACTAAAATTTCTGGATTCAGTTGGTATTAAAAATGGACGATTTGTGGAAAGACGTGTGGAATTCTCTGATTCAAGAGGTGCAGAACCAAGCCAACGAGGAGGATGCGGCGCGCGCGGCGGAATTTGCTGAGGCCTCGATCCCTCGTGAGATTACTCGTCGTCGGACCATCCAACGAGACCATAGCGGAGCGCACTAGCGGCTAATGGCGGACTACTTTGTGGATAACCCCCGTTATCCACCTAAGATTTTCCGTCGGCGTTTCAGAATGTCGTAACGGCTCTTCAACCATATAGTGATGAATTTGGCGGAGCAGTACCGGTGCTTTACCCTCCGGAGTGATTGCACTGGCCGGATCGAGCTCTCTACTTTTCATAAATGCACCGCTGCAATTAGGCAGCTTGCCTATGCCAGACCGACTGATATGTTCGACGAATATCTACAGTTGGGTGAGACGACTAGCCTAACGGTGCTCAGGCAGTTTTGTAAGGGGATTCGGGAAATATTTGGTCCAGAGTTCCTACGAAAGCCAACCTCTGATGAGTGCCAGAGACTGCTAGATATGCATGGTTCGGTTCATAGTTTCCCATGGATGTTAGGAAGCATCGATTGCACGCATTGGGAGTAGAAAAACTGCCCGGTGGTTTGGAAAGGCCAGTTCACTACTGGTTTCAAAAGCAATGGTCCATCGATGATTCTGGAAGCCGTTGCTAACTACCGTTTGTGGATCTGACATGCGTATTTCGGTGTTGCAGGTTCGAACAACGACATCAATGTTCTTCAGTCATCGCCTCTCTTCAATGATGAATGCTGGGGGAGGGTCCAGAAATCAGCTTCGTAGCCAACGGAACGCAGTACCGTAGGGGATACTAATTGGCAGATGAGATATACCCTCGGTGGCCCGTATTCGTCAAGACAGTTCGCCAACTGGTTGGACCGAAGAAACAATATTTTGCGCTAAAGCAAGAGGCTGCTAGGAAGGATGTTGAGCGAGCTTTTGGTGTGCTCCAAGCGCGATGAGCCATTATACGGTGCCCGGCACGAGTTTGGCGCGAAGATGACGTCGCGAATATTATGTTAACATGTATCATGTTGCACTATATGATAATAGAAGATGAAGGATTTGCTGCAGAGCGTTGGGCACCGGAAGTTGGTGCAAGTACAAGTCATGGTGTTGCCTCCGTGCCGATACAGATGGGTGTATCACGTAGTAATGAATATTTGCTCCAACGTTTCACTGATATGCACAGGAGCACAACACATACCACACTCCAGGCCGATTTGATTGAAGAAGTTTGGGCACGTAGAGGAGGTGGCACAGCGTGAAGAACATTGTGATTTTTTATAGATTAAATTTTCGTTGATTTTTCCATTACTTTAATACAACGAAAATTTAGTGTTTAATTTTAATTTATTTAATTATAGCCTTTTTTCTAATTATGTATAGTCCGATAATTTTAATTATAATTGAATAAAAATAAACGAAATTTTTTTTGGGGCTATTGGAAGTGTCCACCTATAGCTGCGGACACTTTTTTTTGTGGGCACTGACAAATAAGAAGTGGGCGTAGACAAAAAAAATTTAGGACTATTGGAAGTGTCCACCTTATAGTAGATTCTCTTATAGTACTCCCTATAGTACTCCCTAGCATTCATTTTTATACGTCACATCTTTGATATCAAATCAACAGATTACGCAGCTTTAAGCCCACGGGCAATCTTAGAGTTTTACGTCCCATCCTTCTAAGTACTGTGACTTTTGAGTTCGACATGAATTTTAATAAGTAAGGGAAAAAGTATAAGAGAGAGAAAGAGTAGTGAAAATAATGTTAGTGGAGAGTGATGTCCACATTATTACAATGATATAAGTGTTAATGGTAATAGTATACGTTATAAATAAAATGATGTTTAAGGGTAGTATGCCATTTTAATTTTTTAGAATTAGAAAGTTCAAACTCTTTAGGGACGGATAAAAAAAGAAATAGTTCATACTCTTTGGGGACGGATAGAGTATTAAAGTTCTCCTCCACCCTTCATAAAAGATGATCTCATCCCTTCTTTCTGTTCTTTCTGTCCCTAAAAAATATGCACTTTGGATTCGACACAAATTTTAATGTAAAATTGGTAAAGTAAGTGAGATATGGAGAGAAAAAATAATTAAAGTATAATTAGTGGAAAATGAGTCGCATCTCATTAGAAAAAAAGTTTCCAAAATTAAAAAGTGCATATTCTTGTGAGACCGACTAAAAAAAGAGGGCATATCCTTATGGGACGAAGAAAGTACAAATTAATTTTGTATATTGAATTAGAAGAATATAGTAAAAAGAGAAATAAAATAGATACTATTTATTTTTAATTATGAGTCGTTGATTGGAACAAATTAAATAAAAAAGTGAATTATTATCGGTGGAATTGAGGGATTACAAAAATGAACATTTCATCCCTCTATACTCTCTTTCTCTATCCTTTTCAAATTCTACCGAGCAATAATTGGATCTATCTACTGAATTTCTTTTAGTCTTTAATCCATACTATATTTAGCTTCACCCTCATGTATATCAATACAATTAATATATTTTCGAAAAATAAAATACTTCCTCTGTTTTAGAGTACATGTCAAATTTTCTTTTTTAATTTATCTAAAAAAAAGTAACATTTCTATATTAGAAAAAAACTCTCATATTAATATACACTAGAATATATTTTCGTTCTCCACTTAAGAAAAACATCTTCTAAAATTATGTGAAATCACCCAAGTGTGATATTTATCTTAGGCCATCAGCAATACTGACTCTTATCCGCCTCTTATCCATATATCTTCTCTTCACTAGTTATGTGCTTCACACCACTTTTTACTTCGACTCGTAATCAAGAGACAACTACCTGCAACCTTCCATCTCTTAATCATCTCTTAACTATTCATGAATCCTACCAATTTAATTTCATTTTTATTTTTTCGCAACAAGTTCAATTTTAAAATTTTTAACACTCCCTCCGTCCGATACAAATAGGGACGCTTCATTTTTCTTTCGTACCATAAGTATAACTCATTTTCATTTATGGAAAGTTTTCCCAATATATTACCCATACTATTACTCATATACATCAATTTATTTACAACTTATATCATTAGGGTCCACCATTAAACACTACTAATAATGTGGGTTCCAGTATCCACTAACATTATTTTAACTACCATCCCTTCTTCTTTTTTACTTTACCAATAATGCATTAATTCTTCTGTCATCTTAAATGTCCCTATTTTTATCGGATGGAGAAATTATTATAAAAATTGACATTTTTATAGAAAAAAAAAATCAAGAATGACATAATTCAAATCCTAAAATTACATCATTCAAAATCCTAAAATTAGTGAGACTGAGAGAATGTAAAATTTTGAAGAAAAAAAATGAGTTTCTATGCTGTATAACTTTTTTTTTTTGGTGATGAATGAATTTTATAACTTTTTTTTGTGATGAATGAATTTATAAATGAATTTAGGATATATTGAATGATAAAGAAATGAAGAAAACAGTAATATAATCACAACACTTCGGCAGTTTTGAGCTTCAATTTACAACAATTTTTATTTGATGGATAGTGGATTACACATTTTTCCCTGGAATTCCAATTTGATCCCTCAAAATGAATTTTACTCATAAAATTGGTAGAAAAAATGATTCTGGAGAATACGATTTCTAACAACTTTATTTTGTTTAAAAAATTATAATGATTTTAAGTTTTGTAACACTAAACCAAAAATATGGAGTAATAATTTATTTATAATGATAATAAATTATTATTATGATTAAATTAAAATCTTCAATGCATAATAGTAATAAATGATAAATTAAAAGTATAGTTATTTGTTAGTATTATAATATAATTCATCATTTTAGAAACTATACTTTGATTAAATAATAAAAAAAATTGAACAAAGCTAGGAATTAAAATTCTAAAAAATTGCACTATTTTTCTTTTTTCAAGATTCTGATTATTTTCTTAATATCAGATTCTAAAAATTAGGGAATAAGATTATTTTTACTGGTAGAATCTAACATACGAACAGTAAGATTTTCTTATCACATAGTATAGACACGATGACTGCACTCTGCACCTTCACTGACTGTTGAGACTGTAGAACTGCACTTGAAATAGAATCTACCATGAATGAAAACTGAAAAATAGAAAGAAACAGTAATATACCACAGAAGCTGTCTCAATTCTCAATCAGCATCTTCATCAAAATACAGTAAATTGCATATTACACTTTTAGCATAAAATTGGGACAGATTCCATAACTTGATCTTCATTCCCATTCAATAGTAGATGGAGGCTTCGAAGTAATGTCCATAAGAACTCGATTTACACCAACCACTTCGTTGCAAATCCTTGTGGATAACTCAGCCAGAAACTTGTGATCAAAGTCATACCTGGTTGTTGCAACAAAAGACACAGTTCATACTCAGCAGTCGATATATGAGCAGAGAGAGGAGAATACGAACCAATCTGCAGTCATTCCATCATGACTGGTGACGGCTCTTAGTGCAATGGCATGACTGTACGTTCTTTGATCTCCTTGCACACCAACAGTTAGTACAGGCAAGAACACAGCAAAGGCTTGCCATATGTTGTCGTAGATCCCAGCATCTTTGATCGATTGAATGAAAATCTCATCCGCCTAATACGGATCACCAGTCAGAAAACTACTTACAATGCAATCTCAGTGCCATGTTGATGTGCAAGGTAAAATTATTTTATACCTTACGGAGGGTGTCCAAATGGTTTCCCAATGTAACATCACCAGGCACACGAACTGCAAGGCCAGGCCCAGGGAAGGGGTGGCGCTTCAAGAAGCCCTCTGGAACACCCATGATTT